>NW_015505246.1:2043378-2137102 GCF_001515645.1 Sinocyclocheilus grahami | reverse complement strand
TCTTATTTCTTTATTGCAAAACGCTAAAACTGGCACCGTTTTGGAGAGAAATGGGCTCTCATTTTAACCCATATCATGGTGTGTGATGCTGAACTATGAGTTTCTAATGGTGTTTGTATTTGCACTGTTCTAAACATCAACAACAGCATGCTGTCAGAGTGGCCTTACACATGATTTTAAATCAATTTTTTCAAACTTTATGATTTAAATGGGGATGATTGTACTGAGAATAACTTTCATCTTTTCTTCAACTGAATACTGTTTCTGTGCTGTTTTGATGTATTTTAAAGAGTTGGCAGTCAAAATTAAAACTGCTGGATGAAAGATATTCTTCATTCTTTATGACAAACAAGAAAATGTGAATTACAGAGTGTACAACGTTTTTAAAATGTATCAATTGTGGTGTACAGCGTTTATTATGAGGGGGTAGAATCCACAGCTCAGTACTCACTACTCAATACTCATGAGTACTTTTAAATAGGCTACTCTTTTACTCTTACTCAAGTAGTTTTTTTGGACAAGTATTTTTACTCTACTCGCACTACATTTTTTGGAAGGTAATGGTACTTTTACTTGAGTATATTTGTTCAGTACTCTTTCCACCACTGAGTATAATAAACCTAAAATAAACCTATGCCCATAACAATTATTTATATTGCTGTATGGACAGATTTAGCAGGAAATTGCATACGTTGTTGGTGTTGTATATATGTGACCCTGGACCACAAAACCAGTCTTAAGTCGCATGGGTATATTTTTAGCAACAGCCAAAAAAACATTGTATGGGTCAAAATTATCGTTTTTTTTTTTTATGCCAAAAATCATTAGGATATTAAGTAAAGATCATGTTCCATGAGGATATTTTGTAAATTTCCTACCGTAAATATATGAAAACTTAATTTTTGATTAGCAATATGCATTGCTAAGAACTTCATTTGGACAACTTTAAAGGCAATTTTCTCGATATTTAGATTTTTTTGTTTTTTGCACACTCAGATTCCAGATTTTCATAATATAGAATATTGTCCTATCCTAACAAACCATACATCAATGGAAAGCTTATTTATTCAGCTTTCAGGTGATGTATAAATCTCAATTTCAGAAAATTGACCCTTATTACTGGTTTTGTGGTCCAGGGTCACATATATGTCATGTCATATATCCGTACACAGATAAAAGTCCAGTTGTAAGGAGTTTCACACCAGTGCCTCGAATCACATTTATCCGTGCACAGAAACAGAGCCAAAGCCCAACCAAAGCAATGTTCTTCCCCGAGACACATGCAGTTTTATATTAACGGCTAGAGGGCCAAATGTTACATAGTGTAGCTTTAAATGCATTTTACTGATTTGGAGATATAAAATAGATGTTTTTGTCTCTGTTTGCAGAGGCCATCGTGTTCTTCTGTTTTCTCAAATGACCAGGATGCTGGATATTCTGCAAGATTACTTGGAGTACAGAGGTACTAAGACACGCTTTGACTGTGTCAGAGCCTTCACCTTTTCTTATAAACTGTGGTCTGGTGATGTGCATGACAGATCACCAAAGAGCTTACTTTTCTTATCTTAATGGAATCAAGCCAGAAAAATGTCAACAGACTTTAAATGATGAAATTAAGGTGAAAGCACAAATCACTTAGTGTTACCACCCAAGACTCATTTTAAAAAGAAATTGTATTAGCTTTGTATTCTTAAACATATGTTTGTTTGTTCTCAATTTGGAACATTTATGTAACCGTACCTTACATGCTCTCCTAGTAATCTAGTCTCTGATCTAGAGCAGTTGATGTGGGTTCAGTATCACATCCTGTGTTTGTTGCAGTATGTGCGTTAATGTGCTACCGTCTGTGTAACTGCCAGCTCTGATTGGGCCTTCCTACTTCTCTTCAGGTTACAGTTATGAGCGTCTGGATGGTTCAGTCCGGGGAGAGGAACGTAACCTAGCTATCAAAAACTTCAGCTCCAAAGATGTTTTTATATTCCTCCTCAGCACCAAAGCTGGTGAGTTCACAGTCTGGGAAAGTCAATCTGAGATTCACACCATCACACTCTATAATCAACTGCAGTGCAAATCCATTTTATTAGTTACTATATTTTTAGAGTATTATATTTGAATACCATTCCCGGTTGCAAAATTGCCCACATGTGTCTAATGCAAATCTTATCTGCATCTTTTAAACAGACACATGTAATTGAAAACTGAAAGTCGTGACAAGAGATAATGCATAAATATTGAGGCCATGCATTAAAACTATCTCTGTGTGAGATGGCGGTGCAAAAATGTGTGATATAGAGAGTCAGTTTATCTTATGCCATTTTTTTTTTTCAGATTATAATTACAGCTTCACTTTCAATGCAACATTTTATTTTTACACTGACATTTACTACTTCTTTTATTTTTTGCCATTCTCTTCATCAAAGAATCTTGAATATATATATATATATATATATATATATATATATATATATATATATATATATTGAGGAGTTTATTTGCAAAAACAGATAACTTCAAAAATCATGTTTTTTTTATTATGTTATCATGTTTTTTGTGTTTTATTGTGTTAGTTAGCTGTATTTTTTTGTTATTTTTTACCTAATCAAAATAACCCAACTGCAGTTTGATTTAGATTAATTGGAATGCACAATGAAAAAACATGATTTTTTTATTGATTAATTTCCAACTTTGCCATCACAGGAATAAATAAAATATATAAAATAGAAAACAGTTATTTTAAGTTGTAATTATATTTTGCAATATTATGTTTTGCTGTATTTTTGATCAAATAAATGCAGACTTGGTGAGCATAAGAGACTTTCTATACCCAAACATTTTTGTTGTTTTAGGAGGGGTTGGCATGAACCTAACAGCAGCAGATACGGTGATATTTGTGGACAGTGATTTCAACCCACAGAATGACCTACAAGCAGCAGCCAGAGCCCACAGGATTGGCCAAACAAGGTATTCAACTGGCAACATTTTATGTTGTTCTATCTAGTTTTGAAGTGTCAAGCATATAAAAAAATAAGTACAACAAAAGTGATCCATGTGACTTCTAATCCCTGTCCTTAGAACCATTCGACCATTTTTTTGTCCTTTTTTGGAACTTGACAGTTCTTGGTCACCATATGCTTTCATTGTATGGCACAGAGCAGCATTAACATGCATTAAATGTCCCAGTTTAAGGACACTCTGCTTGTATATGTAGATAAATTCTCTTTTTGATCGCAGGCCTGTTAAAGTGATCCGGCTTCTCGGTAGAGATACTGTAGAAGAGATCATCTATTCCCGTGCTGTGTCTAAACTACGTCTCACAGACACAGTGATTGAGGAGGGACGTTTTTCTCTGCTGGACCAGGCTCAATCTGCAGCTTCTGGCCTTCAGGTGGAGAGAGACTTAAGCTCAACACATTGTGACTTTGCCCTGTTTCCTGGTTCATATCTTTGTCTGTGTGCTTGTGGTTTCCCTTCTTGTGAAACTGCACATGTTAACAGTTTCTCAGTATGCTATCACTTACATCCCCACCAATCTAGTTGAGTGAGATCCTGAAGTTCGGTGTGGATAAGCTGCTGTCATCAGAGGAGAGCTCCATTCAAGACGTAGACCTCAGGCTGATCCTGGGGCAGTCTCGAGACGGCCGATGGCTATTGGATGAAGAGCATGTCAAGCTTAATGAGAGCGATGAAGAGGAAGATGAGGACATGGAGGGTCAAAGTACGACACTTAGCTTTTGTTCAGTAATCTTGTTGTAACTGGCACTTGAAAATTAGATGATCCGTTAATGTCTTTTCTGACTTTCTAGACCACATGTACTACTTCGAGGGTAAGGACTACTCTAAAGATCCCAGTGCCGAGGATGAGAAGACCTTTGAACTGTTACTTGAGAAGCAGTTAGCTGATCTAGAGGATGCTGGGAAGGAGGGCCGTGCACTTCGTAATAAAGCCGGGGTAACTTATTTGAAAGGTTACAGTACTATTCAAAAAATTTGGGTCATACATGTATTTATGTATATCTCAGTTTTACTATTATTTATTACTACTATCATTATTTTATTCTTTTATTAGTACTTTTATTCAGCATGGACACATTACATTGATCAAAAGTGACAGTAAATTATGAAATTATTTAGTGTAAATGATTGTTACAAACAATTCTATTTTAAAATAAATGCTTTTCTTTTTTTAACTTTCTTTTCATCAAAGAATCCTGAAAAAAGTGTCAGGGTTTCCACAAAAATATTAAGCAGCACAACTGTTTTTAACATTGATAATAATAATAAATCTTGCTTGAGCATCAAATCAACACATTAGACTGATTTCTGAAGGATTGCGTGACACTGAACACTGGAGTAATTGCTGTTGAAAATTTAGCTTTGCCATCACAGGGATAAATTACATTTGAAAATATATTAAAATCGATAACGGTTATTTTATGTTGTAATAATATTTTACAACATTACTGTTTTATTGATCCAAAAATGCAGCCTTGGTAAACATAAGAGACCTGTTTTAAAAAACATTAAAAAATCTTACCAACCCCAGACTTTTGAGTGGTGGTGTATAATGTGAATTAAATTGTTTAGATTGTTAGTTGGTAAAAAAAAATTCTTTCATGATAAATAGATAATAATTCATATTTTAGTATTTCTTTTTATTTATTGTATTTATTGTATTTATTCATGTATTTATATTTAATTAAAATAAACAAAAAAACAAAATGTGTGTTGCTGCTCATCAGATGTCCCTGTCTGGGCCCTTGATCGACCCAGGGAGGAAGAAGAGACCTCTTACAGTATCAGAGTTAGAACAGAGACGTCAGAAGAGACAAGAAGCTGCTGCAAAGAGGGCGAAGCTACAGGAGGAAAGGAAAAAGCAACAGGAAGAACTAAATTACAAGAAGAAGTAAAACAAATATATTTCTGGCATTCTGTTGCATATTTTTGGCCAGTATATACTATATTTATTTGTATGTTCCTGTGGATGTCTATTTTATAGCCTTGTTTGTATGTGTGTCCTTCAATGGCAGGATGGCATGGTGGGAATCATGTGGCTACAAATCGCTGTGCTTGCCGCGAGTCGACAGTGAGGGTGAGGATATAGAGCCTGATGAAGATGATGATGATGTCAGCTGGAGCTCCACTGATTCGGATCACACAGCCATTCGCTATGTGCTGGGTGATGTAACTCACCCTCAGGCTGATCGAGAGGATGCCATTATTGTGCACTGTGTTGGTATGTCTCTATTAAAACGTCTCGCTGTCAGAAGACAACTGTTAACATATTGATTATCCTGCATGATATGTTAACAAATATGGGGCCTTTTTATAACAGTCTCAGCTTTCTGCTAATTTGGCATGATGTGTTGTGTATGTGTGTTTATTGTGTAGATGACTCTGGACACTGGGGCCGAGGAGGATTGTTTACCACACTGGAGCTCAGATCAGATGAGCCGAAGAAGCAGTACGAGTTGGCTGGAGACATGGAAGGTGACAAACCTTTCCTGTTTGCTGAGACGGTCTAACTCATGCTGTGTCAAAACAAACATTCCACACTGAAATCAGTATCCAGTTCACAGCTCATTATGCTGCCTGCAAGATAATTGTTCATAAAACTGTCAGCATTGATTTAATACCTATTAATGTGATGTTTAAATGTTGGGGATTTCGCAAAGCTATCAGAGCTATAAAGCTAGTAGTAACATTTTAGTTAGAATGTAGTAGAACCGAAGCTTTTGGTTAACCAAAACCAATTGCACAATTCCAATTCTGCACTATATTCTCTAAATGTGTTACTAACTAAAACTATTCATTTTATTGTTCAAAAGAACCGCATGTATTTGAAATAGAAATCTTTTGTAACATTACTGGTGTCTTTACGGTCAATTTTGATCAATTTAATGCATCCTTGCATTAGTATTCATTTGTCAAAAAAATTTATAAAACTTTTGAATGGTAGTTTATATTTAACAATGATATAAAATTATTAGATTTTATACATTTTCAGTGAGTGTTTGTTGACTTCAAAGGTAAGTTAAATATAAAAAATAGGCTGAAACGAGCATGCACAATTCAATATCCAGTGAACAAAATGTATAAATGACAAAGTGATAATTGTGCGTTGCAGACTTGGAACTGGGGAATGTTCTGCTTTTTCCTATTGATGACAAACAGTCGAGGCTCAGTGGAAGAGACTATGTGAGTCGGCAAGCTGTTTATGTCTTTAATCTACTGCTGTTAATTATTTTTAATCATTAATTTATTTAATAATTGTATGCCTCCTGTTTCTCTAGCTGACACTTATAGTTGCTCAGCAGAGGGATACAGCCAACAATTTGTCAGGCATTCGGCTCACTGCCTTGGATGAGGGCCTCAAGAAGATCTACAGAGATGCCAAACAAAAGAAGGGTACCCAACGCTTGTTTGTGAAATTAGGTTGCAATGACGTGGCTTTCTCTAGTCACCTTATAATCAAATGAAAAAAATTTGAAATATAATATAAAAATCTATTAATGCAGTCAAAACAGATGGTACAGCTGCCAATGAAATGCACATCCTTGCTGCAAACCTGCTGTACTAAAACCTAAGTTCAGTGCACACCCCTTTTTAAGTATAAAGATTTGATGGGATTGTTTCCAAGAGGTGGATTCATTTCAAAACGCTTAGAAAAGCGTACTCCCAAGGCCTAGGCATAACAGAAACTTACCTAGTCTAGACTGTACAGCGGTATTTTGTTTTTGCTCATGTCTGCAGATTTAAGATGCTTCTAAATAAGAATGTGTGTAATGTAGCAGCTGTCTTTTTAAATGGATCATTATGCTTTTAAGGTCTTTCACAAGGACTGTGTTTATATTTGACAGCTTTTTGTGTAAACATGCACTGGGAGGACGTGTTTGTCTATTGTGTTTGTGTCTCTCGCAAGACTTCAGCTTCGAAAAATGTGTTCTGTGTAAATGGCCATTTAGTGTAAATGGCTCTTTAGTTAACATTTTCTGTGTTTTCTTCAATAGCAAGTGTCCATCTGCCTCGGATTGGTCACTCCACTAAAGGCTTCAACTGGTATGGAACAGAGCGACTCATTCGCAAGCACCTGGCCACCAAAGGCATCTCCACATTTATGTATCCTACCCGAGAAGAACTGAAAAGTTTGCACTAATATTTTCGCAAAAACTGCATACTTGTAAAACAATGAACTAAAGTCGCGCTTCCCTTTTAATAAGAAAGAAAAAGAAAGCAGCAGTTAAGAAAGCATCTAATAATAGCGACTCCAATCAAATCTTGTCATATTTATTTAAATAGCACTAAATATAATAGTTTGCTTTAGAGCAAAGCAGCTTTACAGTATTTAACTTGAAAAACAATGTCAGTGTCACTTTCAATTAGAATTACAACTTCAGTTTTACTATGAAGCAGCTCTCCAGTTAGATCATGATTTTATTGACGTCTGACGTCAACGGACTGAAGAAATGAACCATAGAAAATTTCCACACCAAGGAAGGAGAAGCACCACAGCACGCCTACTTGTTACATAATCTCCACAGACGAATGGCAGTTTGAAGGTGGCAATTAGCCGGAGCAAACCTTTCTGGAAAGTTTGCTTTGGCAAAATGTCTTGAACTACCTAAACAAACTCCAGACAAACTTTGTTTAGCCTAATTTTGCTTTCGATTTCGTTTGAAGAACATTGGGGCCTTTAGAAACAACAATGAGCATATTTTGTTATCCTTGACTTGTTTTTCAGCTACTATTATAAACGAGCCACTTCACACTCTTCTACAGTTTCTTCTACCACATGCACATCTACTCCATCAACCTCACACTCGGCCTCAGACCCAGCAGCATCCTTGCCATCTGGGTCCCCACACTCCTCCAGTGCCCTTGGTCACAGTGAAGACCTTACAAAGTCACCAAAACCCTCCACTATATCACATGAAGGTCAGGACGCACCAGGGTTGGCTGACTTTATGAGAGGTGTTCATGTCTACTTCTACAACATGGCTGCTACAGAGAAGAAGAAGCTCGCCCGATACCTTATCACATATCCTTTCACGTTCCATCTTTACCCACACGTTCAACAAAGCCAACAAACTACTACACTACAACATGTCTATCATCACATTTATAAGAAAGCTTGTTGATGTTGGTGTGAGCTAATAGTTTACACCTTAACGTTTCTGCACATATGACGGCGATGAAGAGGATCTCATGAGCTCACACGTCACTCATATTGTCGGAGAGGTTCAAAGTCCTGTCCATGCACAGGTAGTACAATCAAAACTAACTTTTTAAAGAGGTTTTAATTTGCCTAATATTTACATTTATTAATTTAGTAACAGCTATATGCTGTCTTTTTTCTTCTCTTTCAGGAACTACGAGATCTATTGCATCAGTACCCTCAGACCCTGCTTGTAAAGAAAAAGTGGTTGGAGTCTTGCTTTGCTAATCAAAGGAAAGTCAGTGTGTCTAAATATGTAATTAGGTTAACTTGACAAAGCTCCTCCTACTTTCCTTTCAAGTCAGTTTGCCTTCGGTTTATTCACAATCACATTTAGTATCCATTTAGAGTTTGAAATGAACTGGTCTCTCCCTGTATATCCAGTTACGGCTAACTGACGGTAAGAGGTTTTTGTCTTACTATGGATTAAATAATGAAGCATTGGTTTCTATTTCAAAAGAAACAACAACAGCTGTGGTTTCACACTCTGGAAAGATTTTACAGTAAACACAGATTTACTTTCTTTATGCACTTATCTGCATGGTTAGAATGAGTTCATGAAACTTTTACATTATTTGGCATTTTTCTACACGATTTTACATGTGCTGTGGTTTAAAAACAGCAGAAAAATATGTAACTGAGCAAATAAAATAAATATTAAAAAAAACAACTTAATTTTTTTATTTTTTTTTTATTTTTTTTTTTACAAAATCCCAGATAAAGATGTAAAAGCTGTTCATTGTCAGATCTCGGATGTCAGTTTTACTGAGAAATGCAATGCACTAAAAACCAAACCACTGATGGCTAAGATAATATGACAGTTATCAGATGCTTATGATATAACTTATGTTTCTGGAAAGTCTCGTTGACCACTTTTTAATTATAATAATAAAAAAGTAACCTCCAGCGAACTACAGTAAGTGATGCATTGTGTTGTTTATCCTTGTTTTTATTCACAGTGATATAGTCCTAGTGTAAATATTGTTTTTTGTTTTATTGCCTCATGGTTTGTCATTTTAGCAGAACTCCTGTTCATTTGGTGCTTCCAGTTCAAAGACCCAATATGACCTAAAAATAAGTTCTTAGTGCTGATATTTACCTTTCATTTTAGTAAAATTGTTGCTTATCTGTATAGGTGTTTTTATTGTTCAGACAATATTGTAACAACATTGTTGTCAGTAATAGTAACTAATATATTATTAGGCTAGTTGATTAATAAATGTTAATTATTAATCATATTGTTTATAGTCAGTATTCGTGCCAATGTTCTCATCTCAATGTTCTACCATCAAAGTAATTATTTTGCTGTCAAGTGATTTACAAACACTTTGCGAATCGGTTCTTCAGAATAATTCAAAAGAACAATTCGTTCATCACTAGTTGTATTGTCGAAGGCAGATAAACAAGCGCTCTGAGGATGTGCTTTCTGGGAAGTGGGCGGAATTTGTGGTGTGAGTACGCAGGTGTTGAGAAACTAACTTCCAAACAGTATGTGCTTCGACTGCTACAGCTCGTGTGCTCTACACGGATATTAGAGAGGTATCGAAATTCAATAATTCACGCGACTATATCTGCTGATCAGGTATGAACGTGTTTTATGTGGTTTATGTCACGTCGGCGAGCAGTTTGTCTCGGACAACTTTGGCGTCGAATAAGTTATATGAGAGCTGAGGGGGAGTTTTATTTTGTCTATGTGTTGTCTTTATTATGTTGTATTTAAGCTTTTAAAATGTTTTATAAGCTTTCATTTTGGGAGGTGTTACCTGTATAGCAATATGTTTTGAAGGTAGAGCGAAATGTGAGACACTGGACGTTATGTAGACCCGCGGCAGTGACACGTTGCTATTTTGGACGAAATATTTACAAAATACTATTTAATTAAGAACTTTGGTAACTCTTTATTTTAAAGTGTCCATGTTACACGTTACTTACTATTATAATAACAATAAATTATGCATAATTACATGCAAAGAACCCTGAGACAAATCCTAGTCCTAATACTAGGAACATGAAGTTAATTATTATTATTATTATTACTCGGTACTTAAATGTAATTACACTGCGACAAGGACACTTTAAAATAGTGTAACCAAAACTTTTTATTATTATTATCATTATCATCATTATTATAAGAAATGTTACTAAAATGTCCTATTTAATGCATTATGATAACAACAGTATTTTGACGCTTACTTTTTTTATAAGAGCGTGAATGTAATGCTTTCATTTATGCGTTTTAATTAAACGTCTATCAATCATCTACTGAACTTTTCAGAAAGGAGAATGACACGGTTTAACTTTGTAACTCAGCGGTGTCTGTAGATTCTATGTTCTAGTCACTGAAGAAATTATGTATGATATAGTGTTCAGTGTTATGCTAATGTAAGATATTAGGTCTCTTTTGTGCATTTGATATTGACGGCCTTAATTACCTGTGATTTTCCCATGTCTCATTTTGGTTTCCACTGCATATTAAGGTGTTTTCCACTGATGTGTAAAGTGCACTGAATTTCATACTGTAAGTTGAGAGAAAAAGCTAGAGAGAGAGAAAAAAAAATCCCTTAGCATAATTGTGGGTTCCTGTATTCAGTAGCCAAAGGTTGCTTGTTTTTCTCAAATGCAGTTTTATTTAACAGGGTGATCATCATTCAAGGTTACCTGTGTTCATATCTTATTAATTTATTACAGATTGCTGACTGGGGATATGGAATGGCTGCAGCTCTTTTGTATTAGGCACAAGAATGATGCCTTCTTCGCAGTGCTTGCAATATAGGTAAAATATACATCTTATAATGACAGAAATGGTCATTGAGGTACTCTATATGGACAATATTGGGACACAGCTTAATTATTAGCTTAAAATCAGATGCTGTGTATTAAAATCAAGCACCCATTCTGCATTTACAAACATTTGTGGGAAAATAAAAATTGGTCATTCTGAAGAGAACAGTGAATTTAAGTTGCGATAAATCAGTTTGTGAAATTTCATCCCTATTATTCGATGGTCAGCTATAAGTGGTATTATTTTAAATTCAGAATAGCATTTAGAAACAGCAGCCATCAAGCAGAAGACTGTAAAGCCACAGAGTCACCGAGTGCTGCGGCACATGGTGCGCGAAAGTCACCAACACTATGATGATTTCATAGTTGAAGAGTTCAGTGGTTGGATGAGTTTGGTGTGGAAGTATTTGACTGGCCCGCACCGAGCCCGGCCTTCTCGTCCCACATCAGTGCCTGACCTCACAAATACTCTGTGAATGGGATGAATTGGCAAAAACTTTAATGGAAACACTCCAAAATCTTGTGGAAAGCCTTCCCAGAAGAATATAAGCTGTTATGTAGATGGTCCCCCCAATTGCAGATATATTAATGTCTATGTATTTAGAATGCAATGTTATTAAAGTCCCAGTTGGTGTAATGGTATGGTGTCCCTATACTTCTGTCTATATAGTGTATGTTCTACTTTTATTTTATTTATTTTTTCCAAAGCCAGTTTGCAGAAAGCCGAATTTCGTTTGCTTGGCAAAACCAGTTTTTACTTGCGTTTGGTGACTTCCCAGTGTTAGTTTTTGGAACCTGTAATATTTTAAACATATGATTATTGTTTCCTATTCTTGTATTGTGAAATGTTACCCCTTAGATAAAGGAAGAAATGTTTTTTTAAAGTTAATTTTGAAAACAAAAAAACACCCCTTGCACATTCTGGATAGCAGGTCGGTGCATGTGACACAATATTGTAGAAAGAATAAAATCCCACGCACTTCTGGAGCTTGCCGGTTTCTTAATACAAGGCTCAATAAAACAAAGTTGTTGTTTTAACTGCAATTTTAACACATTTATAGGTATTGATACTTGTTTTATTCTGTTTTTTTCCTCTCTTTATCATTTGTTTTATATTTGAAATCATATTTAGTTTGACAGTTGAATTTCAAATGTAACTGATCTAACTGATCAGAAAAACAAGATACACGGTCAACTTACGGATACTTCAGTGCAATGAAGGCAGCAGTTCGGTGGAATACCCCAGTGGCAACCTTCCCTCTTGCTTAGTGTCTGGAAATAGTGCTACTTGCTATTGCTACTGCAGTTAACCTGGCGATTCCAGCTACTCTTGCTCTCCAGACAGGCGCAGTCTGGGAGAAGGAATTCTGGAACAGCCGCGTTCACTGCGCTCTATCCCAACTGCGTTTGCGCCTCACAAGTACTGCATGCCTCCGCACCCCTGCGTGTCCCGTGGGCCGCCCTGCTGTAGTCAGTTGTTTTATTCTGGGTTTTTTTTCTCTCTTTATAGTAATACCCTTAAAAGACAATCATCAGATGAATTGCTATAATTTTATTCTATTTACATCCCTAGTTTGAAACAAATAAATTCATTTGCATTGTCATAAAATGTCTTGAATTTCTTTTATTTGGTGTGACAATTGAATTTCAAATGTTTCTAATCTAACAGTGATCAGAAAAACAAGATACACCGTCAACTTACAGATACTTCGATGCAATGAAAATATAAAAATACAAGATATGTTTCAAAGGTATTAAACCATATGTAAATATTCCAGGAATATAAATATATCAACAACACAATACTTTCCCAAAAGTCACACTGGCACTGGGCTGTCTTTATTTATTGCCCTGTTTACAGCCTTAATCTGGCACCAGTTGTTTTTAAAATGCCTTGAAGTTTTTTTTTTGTTTTGGCTGAAACTGCTGTTTAATTATACATTAGGAAATCTGCTAGCTACAGTATTAAATTATTTATTTATTTATTTGGGGGGGGGGGGGGGGGGGTATATTTTTTGGTCATTGTATTAATTTTCAAATGTTAATTTTTCCACATACTGTAAGAGTGCTCAAGAACTCTTGTGTTTTATATTTTTGTCCTCATTTTCTAGGTATATTTCTCCATTTGGCCACTACAGTTTACAATCCCTCAACTTTCCAGAAGAGAACGACAAGACTATGGAGAAAATCATTACTGAGGACTCCATCTGTGGCTCAAACTCCACCGATTCCCAGCTCTCTCACACCGACTGTTGCATGTCTGGAAATGAGTCCTCTTTGAGCACACAGGCTGACTTCAGGGATATCTGCAGAGACAGAAAGACCAACTACAGATCCACACAGACCAGCTACAGCCCTTACCAGCCCCCGCTAGGTCTACCTTCCGGTTACAATCCCCAGACGCCCTTTCCCAGTCAGACGGAAGTATGTCTGAGCACCCTAGAGCCACACAACAGGGACCTGCTCCACTTGAGTTCCATTGGCAGCAGCTCGGTGGAATATCCCAGTGGCAACCTTCCCTCTTGCTTAGTGTCTGAAAATTACTGCAGTTATCCTGGGGATTCCAGCTACTCTTGCTCTCCAGACAGGCACAGTCTGGGAGAAGGAAGTCTGGAACAGCCGCATTCACTGCGCTCTATCCCAACTGCGTATGCGCCTCACAGCTACTGCATGCCTCCGCACCCCTGCATGTCCCGTGGGCCGCCCTGCTGTAGTCAATACCCTGTGGATGTGTATCAAATGGATCAAGGCTCTCATTACAGGCCACATTACCACATGCCCTGTTGGCCTTCACGTAAGTCTCGGTTCTTTGTTCAAATTCCATGTCTATTATGTCGGCGCCGATGGCAGCGTGCCGACATTTAGCGCCTTTGCGCTTCGGGAGTCCCGAGTTCGAGTTCTGGCTCGTGGACCTTTCCCGATCCCCCCCCCCCTCTTTCTCTCACCCACTTCGCTTCCTGTCGACCTACTGTCGAAATAGTAGGCATCTGTTAATAAAAGGCATAAAACGCCAAAAAAAATCCATGTCTATTATGAATGACTCATAAGTGAGTCAGTTTCTTTCTTTTACATGGAACTTGTTAATTTGTCAGTCACATTATGAATAATTCCAACTTTCATAAGTCTATTGTCATTAAAATTGCCTCATATTGTATGTGCGGAGTTCTTTATCAGTGGTCTTTATCAACTTTACGGGAAATTTATCCAGCCTGTGCCAACCAAATTAAATTGCTATACATTTTTGCCAGTATACTGTCAGATTAAGCAACAAGTTTCCATTTTACAAGTGGCACACTTCTTAGAAGATGAAACACAAAATATAAAGATTAGATAATGCTCAGAACTACACTTTGGAGCAAACTCACTAAGCATTACATTAGTTTATGTGTGGTGCTCAAACCTACATTTTATTCACAGACCACCCACGATATAGTTTAGACAAATGTTAAATGTACTGAAATGTTTTAAATTAAAATGCATTTCTGTGTAAAGTACAGTATAAACATAAGTAGCTGCGTTTTCAGTGTATTTCCTTGCAATACTCTCTCAATTGTATAATAAAAAAATTTACATGTGATATAAATTCCTGCATTAACAAACTTTAGTATGTATATGCGAGTATATCTGACTGTTCTCTGACAGTCCATCTAACATGTACTTTGGGTGGTCTTTTTGGTTTTGGCAAGCTAATTGGTTGCCCCTACTTAATGACCAATAGCATTTTTTAAACTCTATTAACAAATTGATAAAGAAAAGCCTTTGATAAAACAACAAAGAAAAGCAATGGGCAAAATCCAGTTTACAATGTGCATTTAAAGAATTACTTTTAACCTACTATTGTTTTTGTGTTATTTAACTACATTTTAAAACATGAATTAAATAGTTTTCATGTCAATTTATGTTCGCTTAAAATTATTTATGAATTTGTTTTATTAACTTCCTTTTAAAACAATAATTAAATAAGCACTTTTAAATATGCCTATTAGTTTGTCCATTTAAAAAGTATTTTCAGTTATAAAACTGATAACTTATTGTTTCATTTTATTTATAAATGTCACTCCTAATCCTCCATAAATTTTTGTTTGGAACAGTTAATGGTGAGCTGTTGCCACACACAAAAGGCAGGTGGTAAATGTAATTTTACTAAAAAAAATGTTAGTGCACATTTACAGTAAACATGGTAGCAGTAATTCATCAGATGATGGAAAAGCACATTATAAATGGTCATGTATCCATAATAAAAATAATTTACTTGATCTGTAAAGTGTAAGTGTAACTCAAATTATCAGGTTGAACCAATTATATGTAATAATATTTTTGGTTTGAAAAATAAAATCAGTTTATTGAGATGTTACTGTATCGTAAATTACCTGACAAAACATTTTTCGAGTGTATGCAGCAGGGCTCAACATTAAAGCTTGTCTGGGACAAGTAAAAGAGACTTTTATGCCCAAGTAGCCTGAATAAAAGGGCAATAACAAAAATTAACCAGGGAAGCACCAAAAAATGTAAATGTTTTGACAATAACAAGGTTGCGCCAGTTGAGGCTCACGCAGCCTTGGCAGTGTGTGGGAGAGAGACTCGTGGAGAAATCAAAGCAAATGAGCGCAACAGCACACACCAAGGAACTCACTGAACAAATGTACCGTGGTAAAACTTCTAAATGTTGTTTTGTATTTATAACATATATCACAAATATGTTTAAGTTAGTAAAAGCTATTATATTTATAAAAAAAACTTTTTTTTCTTGACGTAACTTTTTTTACTTGGAAGTGAATGACCGATTTACTTGTCCAAAGGACAAGCACGTCAAGGCTTAATGTCGAGCCCTGTGCAGATTCACATCTCACTCACTTCATCATTTCATCTCCAACAGGCCCTGAAAACAGCAGACAATCAGCCTCAGAGTTCACATACAGGTAATGTGAGTTTTTTCTGTACAATTAATATGGGACAGCCAGTCTTGTATTGTATTGTAAATTATTTCATAGGTTTCTGATTTTCACTAATACAAAAATGCTTTATGCAATGCTTTCATGTCTTCCAGTGGCCACACCTCTCCTCACCCGCGAGCTAAACTAACCCCAAGCACAGCCCCTCTATCCCTGGAGCAGAGTAAGTGTAAATACTATAGTTGAGTAACACTGAAAGAATGTCAAATTTGAATAAGATCTATGTGCCAGTAACGTCAGACTATAATAAGCAAATGGCAGTTCTTGTTAACTTATCTTTTCTACTTCAATGTCATGTGATACAGTAGATTAAGTTTATATCTACTGTATATTCTACTGTAAAATGCAGTAGATTATACAGTATTTAAAAAATAATAATATAATATGTTCTGTTTCTGGAAGGAATTTTATGTTCTTTTTCACTTTTCATTATTGCAGGGAAGGTCTTTGTTACATATGAAGCAGACAGTGAAAAACATGTCAAAGAGATCATCAACTTTGTCGCCCTACTGAGACACAACGGTTTCTACACTCACGTAAGACAAGCAACCTGTACCAGACATTGCCTTCCAGCCATGCTTGTCTCCTGATATGGGGTCTGCCTGAGATCATGTTCAGTCTCTTTGTTCTTTTTGCGCAGATTGACATGTTTGAACAACAGTTCAAGAGCATAAGCAAGATCGACTTCATGGAGAGATACATCAGCGAAGTAAGTAGAAACCAGGCCTGCTAGTATTTCAGAAAGCGTGTTTTTCCTAGTTTGACTTACACAACAGAAGATCTAGTCCACATGGCAGATTATTCTGGCCAAGAACCACCTACAGGAAAATACTGTATGACTGAAAACTCTAGAGCAGCTCAAACAGTTTTGGTTTTACAAGGCATTTAGGAGCAGGTTTTTTGGAAAGAGATGATATGACAATAATAGACCAGAGTGAAAAATAAACATTTAATCAATGGCACAACAGTCTCTGAAAACACTAGAAAAATAGTGGGAAATGTATTTAGAAGGAGTGAATGTGTGATTTTGTATTTTAAAATGTAATTTATTCCTGTGATGGCAAAGCTGAAATCTTTCAGCCAATTCTTCAGTTTCATATACTTTTTCAAAAATCATTCTAATATACTGATTTGGTGCTCAGTTTTAATAATGGTTCTCATTACTATCATAAACAAACAATTCTGCTTAATATTTTTGTGAAAACGATGCATTTATAGGATTCTTTTATGAAGAGAAGGTTCAACTGCATTTCTTTTGGTTCTTTTGCAACATTATAAATGTCTTTACTGTCACTTTTGATTAATTTAATGCATCCTTGCTGGATACAAATCTTAAAATCATACTTACCGCAGACTTTTGAATAGTAGTTTATCACGGTTTCCACAAAATATTAAGCGGCAAAAATGTTTTTAATATTGCTAATAATAAGAAATGTTTATTGAGCAACAAGTAAGCAAATTATAATAAATAGCATATTCGAAAATATTCAGCATATTCATACGATATATTCAAATAAAAAAACATTAAAATATTAAAAAACATAAAAAAAATCTTATTTATTCCAATCTGCTGACTGGTGTAGCATTCTTTCTTTTAGGCTACCAGTGCATTAAAACAAGTGAAATATATATTTTTTTATTAGTGAGCTTTAAATTTAATATGTGTGAATGACTGTAGTGTTTTTTTTCTTCTTGGTGTAAATAAACTTTTCATCTGCAAACGTTTATTTATTTTTGTTTTCCTGAATAGACTTTCACTGCTGTGTCATTGATGAAGGTTACACGTGTATCTTTGGCTTGTAAAAAAATGAAATGTTATTCCTAATATCATCAAGGACATGCAAACTCTGTAACCTCTTAAATAGAACAAGGTGCAGCTGGGAAAACTTGTTCAATGGTTACATTTATACAGCAATGTTTACTATTGAATTGCAAACAGTGGAAGAACTAACATCGCTGTTTATCGTCAACACATACAACCTTTTCTGAGTTGCTCACCATTGTTGAGGATGTCTTCAGCTCTCACAAATTTCAAATTTTTTGGTTCATTGACATTGTATGTCTGATAAAATGTCACCATTTAACCTTAAAAACTTTTTTTAAATGGCAAGGATTGATCCCTGACATACAGTTGAACATGCTATCACATATTCCCTTTCAAATTCATGACCACAGGTGGTTGCTTTTGGGTGAATTCATCTGTGCTGAGAAACTGAACAGGTTCAATGTGGCAATGTCACACAGGCAGTGTGTTTCCTATTTGTTCTCAATGATATTTGCTTCTAAATGCATACAGCCAGTTTGAGCTTGGACATCATTTATTTATGTGACTGATATTTGATGAAAGTATGATGGCAGGAAACAATCCAACAAAACTTTTAATTTTATGCTTTTGGAGGAGGAAGAAAAGAACATTTAATAATAATAATAAAAAACATGTAACCCTGAAATTTTAATTAAGAGATGAAATGGGGGAGGACATATTTCTGGCATAAATGTTATTTATTTTTTTTACAAGAAAACTGTCTACTGCACTGAGAACGATAAACCTTGCATATCTAATTTCAGTAGATTTTGTTTTTTTCCTGAGTATCTGAAGTAATTGTTCCCTCATGTCCATTCAGTTGTCTAATTTTGTGTGTTTGTGCTCTGTTATGCACAGAAAGACTATCTGATCATCATAGTCATTAGTCCAAAGTACCACGAGATTGTGACCAATGCCTCGTTTTTCATGGAAAATGATGAAACTCTCAACACTGTCTACATACACAAGCAGGTACATCTTGGGTGGAACGGAATCTAGGTTTTTCTTTATTTTTCTTTGTCAGTTGACTCATAAGAGCGCTTTGTCTTTTAGTTACAAAACGAGTTCATTCAGAACGGTGCCAGGAATTACAGATTCATCCCCATCTTGTTTCCCGGTGCCAAGAAGGTAAAACTGCAACTTATAAACCCAATTGCTTAACGAACAGGATGTTTGTGTCAAAAAAGGAGCCAAAATACTAATTCGTGATTAACTATTATGATAACAGCAATAGACATTTGTGATTGTTTGTACAGTACTATAGTATCACCCAAAGGATTGCTCCATTGGATTCCACTTAAATCCAGTTCAGATGTAATGACGCCTCGTTGTTAGTTTACAACATTTCTGTGTCTGTTTCTTTCTGTCAGTGCCATGTACCGTCATGGCTTCAGAGCACACAAATCTTCACCTGGCCCAGAGACCGTGATGACATTCTTCGTCGACTCATGCGTGTTGAGAAGTACAACCCTCCACCCATAGGAGAGCTGCCCACCATTGTCTCCATCCCAATTTAGTTGGCTAGGTTTGTTTTTGTATGTAGACCCATGATATGCCAGTTGTAAACAGGCCTGGTATCCGTTTTAAATTAATTTACCCCTCTGAGCAGCTAGATGAGTGTTTAGTATGGTAAAATCCCTGAAGCTACAGTTATT
The DNA here is from genome assembly GCF_001515645.1 of Sinocyclocheilus grahami. Taxonomy (NCBI): domain Eukaryota; kingdom Metazoa; phylum Chordata; class Actinopteri; order Cypriniformes; family Cyprinidae; genus Sinocyclocheilus; species Sinocyclocheilus grahami. The sequence goes on along the minus strand of NW_015505246.1, from coordinate 2,117,698 downwards.
TGATGTAATCTTTATAGAAACCTCATGTCATAATTAATATTTCACAACTCATCAATGATGAATAAGGCTGTGTTTACACTGGCACAAAAAATCAGATCTTTCGCTCACATCTGACACAGATCGGAATTTGTTGCACACGTGTAAACACAAAAACCCGCACGGGATCCGATTTTTTTGCATCAGATCTGAGCCACTTCCAAATGTGGATTTTAATCTGATATCTGGACATCCGACCTACGTCTAAACACACATATCCGATTCTCCACAGAACTCCTAATGCGAGGGCGGCATGTTTGCTCATAAAGATTTTTAATGGCGTTTTAATGCTGGCGTGCTGTAAGCGCTCGCATTTTATTGAGATTGAAACTTTTTATAGGTAAGAAATTGCACATTCAGGAGCTGGTTTTCAACCCCCGCCCCGTGAATTTTGAAAATACAACAGCTGAAAGCTACATATATTTCTCAGCAATGAGGTGATAACTTAGCAGTTTTTGTAATTAAACCGACAAGCTTGTTTGCAATGCTTCACGCTCGCTCGCTCGCATGTGGGTGCATCCATGACAGCCGTTGTGCTGGCAAATAATAATGGCCATTCAACGTGAATTATATAAATAATTTTAAAAGCACGGCCATTTAAGACCCGATGGTCTACCATGTGCATAGTAAAGCGATCACTGCAGACAATGTAAACACAGATATCGGATACCAGTCGTGTCAAAAGTGAATGTAAACAGACGTGCCAAAAAATCGGATATGGTCAAAAGATCGGATCGGTGCATTAAGACTTGCAGTGTAAACGCAGCCTACACTCTTAAAAATAAAGGTGCTTCAAAAGGTTCTTCAAGCGATGCCATAGAAGAACCATTTTTGGTTCCACAAAGAACCATTCAGTCAAAGGTTCTTTAAAGAACCATCTCTTTCTTACCTTTTTGTAATCTGAAGAACCTTCTTTCACCACAAAGTGTTGAAACAGAAAGGTTCTTCAGATGTTGAAGGTTCTTTATGGAACCATTTAGACTAAAAGGTTCTTCTATAGCATTGTGAAGCACCTTTATTTTTAAGAGTGCAAGTCAGAATGTGTCTCGACATGTAGAAGAACTGCAAATGTTGATGAGTTACATTAGTTTGAGTGCTATGATTTTTGGAAGTTAGCTCATTTTTTTCTTTACTTTGTATTAAGTTGTATCAAATTACGATAATTTGGGGGGCAAAAAAGGTCCATTGTCAATTGTATAGTGATGTGCTTCCACAGAAGTTGCATTCAAAACAAGCAGCTTTCTGTTGGTCATTGACACAAATCCATGCGACCAACTTGAAGTCATTGTGAAATCTGCATGGGGAAATCTTTTGCTCCGTGCCAAGTTCTTGATCTTGTGGATTTCTATTGAAATTAGTTGTTTCCGCAAACATTCAACAAACAATGATAAATGTGACCACACCTTTGGACTTAATGGAGCTTTATGTAACATCGGGTAGCTATTAAAAAAACGCTTTTAACATAGAATAATTATAGTAGACCAGAAATCTTCAAAGACAAACCTTTTCATCATGCTTCTTTGCTGTTGTGTGAACCTGAAAGAAGCCAGTACTACAATATCTTCACACACTTTTCAGAGTTTATTATATAAAACCGCTTGTGCATTGTGCCTTAGAATTTCCCTTTGAGTCATTAGAATTGTGCCAGAAGAAAACAACCTTTATGTTGTGAGCTTCACATGGAGATTTCATGGTCATTCATGTTCTTAGATGATCATAGTCTGTTTTTAAAAATATAAACCCATTTAATAAATGAAATAATCTGGATGGTTTGTTATACAACTTGAACAAGAATAGAAAAATATGTTTTCAAAAAAGATTTGAAAATATCTAGTGACGAGGGTAGTCTTACATGGAATGGAAGCTTGTTCCAAAGTTTAGGGCCTACTATAGAAATGCATGTATAGTTTAATGTAGCATGTTATTGAATGCACTGGTGGTGTTGGTTCAATCAAAGAAACTGAATTGAGTTGAAGATGCTTGGGATTTCATCGATTAGATAACAATGGGTGTGTGTATGGGTGCATGTTTATGTAATTGCAGTTGCCTATAAAAAAGGTTGAATGCTTTGTGCTTTGCCAGAAAATATGGCATGGCGTGCAAAACAATACCTGCCTGAGGCTATTGCCACATGCTCTAGAGAGACTCAAAATTCCTCACTCAAAGGAATTCCTCACTCCTTTAATTTCTAAAAAATAATTCTCAACTAACTGCCCAGTAGAGTTATGCACAGACTTTAAATGCTGTTTTTAGCAATCTGACAGGTGGATGCACACACCCTTTAACAAACAGGGTTTATGAAATGATCAAATATATCTTGAAATGCAATATAGGTTGCTTTTGGATGAAAGCATCTGTAAATGTAAAAAGGATAATGCCAGTCTTGTATTAATTTGTTTTCACTGAAAACAATAGAACTATTAGTATTTATGGGTATTTTATATATTTACAGGGCTGTCAAGCAGGAGTTTCAGTGGGGGGAAAAATTATAATAATAACTTTCCCCCACAAAGCGATATTTAGGGTCACCTTTTTGAAGTTTGACGTCCCCAGTCAACCATCCACTTTAGTTTTAATGTAAGAGAGTAAAACATCATATTTTGTGTTTAATGGAATAACCACACACGAGTGAGTAAATGATGTCAGAATTTTTTCATTTTCAGGTGAAATATATCTTAAAAGCTTCTGAACTAAACATATATCAACACACCTGTCAAATCAAACTTGTCAAAATCTCTCAAACAACTGTCATGCAGGATGGACTAGAGAGCTCAATCCATTTAGTTTGTGTCTTCAAGGAGTTACTGAAGGTTAATTAAGCCCCATTAAATAAAGTGTAACCCTTCCTATTGAGGCTTATCAGGAATGAATTATTCTAAATCAGCCGTAACAATATAATCAAGAGGATTTGGTCATAGAGAGACTGACATAATCCTCATATGAACAATATTAGCAGTATCCAAAAATGATTTGCTGCGAAGAAATGGTTATCAGTTTGTAATTAAAATGAGATGAGAAACAGAATGATTGATTACTCAAGGTTATGGGAACAGGATCTCCAACGTAGTCTTTTTATAGCTGGTTAATTTCTAGATGAAACAAGTTAATTCCAGGAATATGTCATCCATCAACTACTACACAGCTATGTGAAATATTTTGAAGGCTTGTCAGTGACAGTGTTTTTACACCTTCACGTTCATTTGGAAAATCTACAGAGTCCAATCAGCACTCGCAGGACAAAACTGCTGTTCTTTGCTTTGTTGTGCCTTAAGATGGCACTCTTTACATATACTATCAGATGTTCTATAAGAAATCAGATAGCAGGCCTACTTAATAATACTGTATTAATAAGACATTATTGTGGTGGATTCTGGGGCTAGCTGTCACACTTTTTACTCAAGTGAATATTTTCCAAGTAGATTTATTTTTGCAAGTCAATTTATGTATCACTTACCTTTTAGTGCTATCAGAACACAACAGCAGGGCAGTTGGTCACTTCTTATATTTAACTGACATTTAGTCCATCTTACCTTTGATGCCTGTACATTAAAATATATGAAAGTCTTTACAGTAATGTTTTAATTTTTAGCCAGTGCAGTTGAGATTATAGCTACATTTGTTTCCCAATAAGGTAGTAAAAATATATTATTCATGTTTTTTCTATCCGCCAGTTATAATGTAGACCAATGTATCCGCAGTACTGCTGGGGGGGGGGATACTGTCCCTTAGATATATATTAAATATAGCCCTTCTCCCCTATAATGCTTTAAATGTACATTAGGATATTAATATGAAAGCAAATCCCTGCATTAATGTTCAATGGTTTTTGTCATTATTGGAACTCTTATGTTCTTTTAAGCATTAGCCTAATTTATGTTATGTTTCTACAGAATGTTATTATGGAAGTTTATTATAAAATATTACATAATCTCTTTAACTTTTAGCCAGCACAGTACTGTAGAGATCATTTGTTATCCAATTAAGTAGTAACATATATTATTCTGGTTTTTGTGTCCTCCAGTTACACAGCAGTCCACTGTGATATTTAAAAAAACATATAAAGGTAATATTTAATTTCCCTTTCTAATACCAAAGCAATACTGCTGGGAATTTTTTTTTTTACTGTACATGAGCATTGTGACCTAATTAGAAAATCATCCTAATAATAGCAGAATCTGCATTGCCGAGGCTGTCCTTTAGGGGGCAGTATCTCATCAGGGCTTTGTTTCGGATGGTTTGCAGTTCCACCCAGAATTGAAGGTTTCACACATTCTATTTTTACACTGCTGAATAATTCAATACAGAGCCATATATGATCAGTGACATTTCCTCTTTTCTTGCTGTCTGACAGTGGGGTTGCATCACTTTATCCTCGATGTGGTGTCTAGAAAGTGATATACAGCTGTTAAACTATGAATAGCTTTGTTCTAGGACACAAAATGACATTAATGAATATATACACAATGACCTAAAAACCACCCTCGATTTTCAACTTCAATTGACTCTCTGTTTACGGAGATGATATAATAATGCGAAATGATGCTGTCATAATAGATTTCTTTGAGCATATTCCGTAACGGTCCATTGCCATGCTACTGAACCCCCACTAGATCAGTGACACAGTATTTCATCATTAAATTCCAATTTAATATGTGCTTTATGGCAAATAAGGACGGGAATATCAAAGGAGGAAACAAACTCTCCTAGGAAGAAAAAAGAGTGTTTAAATCACATTTTTGACGCTTCCAAAGGCCCCGTATTTCTTTCATTTTGATTGCATTTGGTGGGAGCGTTTTATAGGAGTTACTTCTGTAAGTATCTGGGGAGTAATTCTGCTCATGAAATCATGGCTGCTGTTTTGTTCCTGCAAGGGGAAGCCGGGTGATCCTTAAACTTGCCAAGTGTTGTTGCCATGGGAACATCACAGTTCATCAAGGTTCAGTGCAATAAAGGGAGTCAAAGTTTAAATGACAATTATGGACCATCGCAAACTACCAAGTAATAACATGCTGGTACTCAACAACTAACTCTGATGAAATGATACTGAAACCAGGGGCGTCGCTAGTGGGGGGGAGGGGCAGAGTGCATAGGGCCCAGAGGTCTGGGGGGCCCGCGATCGCCTACTGGCCATCGGGAGCACCGGGACATTCCATGGCTTATAAATAAACAGCGCAAGTCGCTTGATCCATTCAGATGTGAGACAGAATTGTTATACAGTCGTGTGAGATGAGAACATGAAATGTTCTGTAGTGATGTTGGCTGAAAACAGCCACGGCAATGAGGTAGGCTTTATTGGAAAACGCCAATATTGTCAATTCAGCACCATAGTAATTTAACTTGAAGTTATTGACACTGTACAAATAGCCTATTTGTTGGCAGAAATGTATTTATTATAAATGTTACTGTTATTACATATTGGGGAATATTTTAATGTTTTGTAGTTTCTTCATGTTTAGTTTTTTTAACTACAAATTTTATAGTTGATTATTACTTATTGTTTATTTTAAAAACCATCTAAACATGGTAATGAGGACCATGGTTTTACTTCTTGTGACCACCATCCAATACTATAGTCAGCTAAACTCTGGATTCTAAGCAATATCTTCTTTCTTTTTAGATGTTTAGTTCTAATGAATTTTAATTGAAGTAAAATGTTAATTCAATAAGAGCCTGATTAAAGATAAATATCAGTGTCTTATATAAATGAGGTGCTTATTGTTTACAAATAATAAAGTTTTTAAAGGGAGATTCACCCCAAAATGAAAATTGTCATCATTTACTCAACATCATGTCATTCCAAACCTGTATGAAATTCTTTCTTCTGTGGAACATAATTTGAGAAATTCAAGACATTTTTGTCCATACAGTAGAAATCAAGGGTAACCAAAATGGTTTAGTAACATTCTACAAAATCTTTTGTGTTCAACAGAAGAAAGTCGTTTGGAACGACATGAGAGAATTAATTAGCAGTAACTTTCCAGCAGTCTATCTCAAAACCAATGCTTTACTGTCGAGTGCTTTTCTATGTGACAAAAATGCATTATTAAGTCGTTTCTGTTCTGTTTTATTTATTAATTTATTTACTCCAATTGAAGGCCCTATGACCCATCAAAACATTTAAGGGGGAATTTGTAGGGCTCGATTTGTCCAGGGCCAAATTTTAACCCCAGTCCAGCCCTGAACACTATTTTACATTTTATGATTGCAACTCATGCAATTTCATTCCTGTCAAAAATTTAAATGGCGCTACTTCAAGTAAACTTTGTTACTGGTATAAGTGATAGGCTGAAAGTACAAAAAAAAGAGAAAGAAAGGAAAACAGTAGATGCACTCACATTTCCTAATTGTGCCTGTTATCATTCTCACTATGTGGACCTCATTTTGGTCAGTGGAATTCAAATGTGTGTTGTTCACAGCAGGTGAGATATGTCTGAGAAAACTAAATATGCGGCCGGCACATCCAAGGAACCCCTCCGGCTCATTTGCCTGGGTGTTTTTTCTGTGACTCACAAAGGAAAATGCATTAGAACTATCTATAACAACTGACAAAGAAGCTTTACCCCATTACATCAATGCAGTCAAGCTCAAAACTCAATGCTTAGGTCAGTCCTGTGTTCAAGGGCCTCCTCCAGAAAAATAACTGCGTCTACAGCAGCAATCTTTTGGGAAAAGCCTTTATCTCTTGCCCTGTGGGAAACAATGAAAGCTGAAATGAGACAAAAATCAAAGTAGTCATCTTCCCAGACCTGCTCTTCACTCAAGAGCGGAATGAGTCCTGACAAAAACGATTGGGTAAAATGTGTCTTTCTGTATTACTTGTGACTGTCGGATATTCCTGACCTGTAATGAATTCATTTCTAGTATTATTTTATATTAAGAGACTGTGGGCCAACAGTAATTAAACCTGGAGTATGGGAAAGAAATCGAACCAAAATCCCAGTTTAAACCAATTTGATTCCAATTTATGAATCACTCCAGAGTTCCTCAGAGACTAACCCTCAGAATCACTCTATGTCTTTCTGAAGCCATGTTTCACAGTTCATTTTATACTTTGTTTTCAAGAGCTAGAAAGGGGGAGGAAGAGGCAGATATTTTCTGGGAATGGAAATAAGTCACTGTCAGTTACAAGGACTACTTTCAGTTATAGGCATTTGCATATTAATGTTTAGCAGACATTCTATGTACTTGTTATATATCATTATTCAAATGAATCACTAGCCTATTAATCACTATTGCACAGTGCAAGAAAAAAATGGCAGTAGGTTGCCAGAGCTTAACAATAAAAAATCTGGTAGTGGCATTTTAAGTTTTAGAAATGGAAATCAAATTTACAGTAAAAACATATAATTAACTGAAATAATGGTAATATACCAAATAGCATTGTAATACCAATAGCGCATTGTAGTGCCATCCCAAAGAGGCACAAAATCACTTCCACAGACTTTTACCTTAACTGTTCCCTCCTGGTGGAATGCTCTGCCCAACTCAATACGAGCAGCTGAGTCCTTAGCCATCTTCAAGAAACGCCTAAAACACATCTCTTCCATCTACACTTGACCCTCTAACTCTAGCACGTATTCTATTTCTATTTTATCTACTTGTTTTCTTTTTATTTATTTAAAAAAACTTGACCCTCTAACACTAGTCAAGTCAAGTCACCTTTATTTATATAGCGCTTTTAACAATACATATTGTGTCAAAGCAACTGAACAGCATTAATTAGGAAAACAGTGTCAATAATGCAAAGTGACAATAGTAAACACAGTTAAAGTTAAAGACAGTTCATCATTCAATTCAGTGATGTCAACATCCAGCTCAGTTTAAATAATATCTTTGCAATCATGTCAACGATATCGCCGGAAATGAAGTGTCCCCAACTAAGCAAGCCAGAGGCGACAGCGGCAAGGAACCAAAACTCCATCGGTGACAGAATGGAGAAAAAACCTTGGGAGAAGCCAGGCTCAGTCGGGGGGCCAGTTCTCCTCTGACCAGACGAACCAGCAGTACGGAAAAATCAATTTAAGACGTAATAAAACAGACGATGAACAATATTAACAGCAATTATTATATGATGCAATCAAACTTATAGCAAAATGTGGTAGTTCTGTAAGTTGTTTCATGGTTGGCATCATCTCAGGTCCTCTGAGGGCTTGCATCATCTCTTCTCAGGTGTTCTGGATCCAGACTGAAGCTTGTGTAAATCCTAGTTATCCGTGGCAAAAAACAGAGAAGCAAATAGAAACATAATTAGCGTAGCTGCTGTTCCAACCAAGCAAAATTGATTTGTTTAACCCAAACTAAAGAATAATAATGTGCATTTGATCAGATATAAGCGTTCTCAAATTTTTCTCTATTCTATACTTCTTTTCTTTTTGTTTATTAAAAAACCCTCTAACACTAGCATTCTTTATTCTTTCTATTCTACTTGTTTTCTTTTTTTCTTTTATTTATTATTTAAAAAAAACCTTGCTATGTGTGCTTTGTTAGATTAACCAAGATTTGTCACAGCACTTACATATTATTGCTGTTTTGTTCGTTTTGATTGTGTCTATTGTCCTCATTTGTAAGTCACTTTGGATAAAAGCGTCTGCTAAATGACTAAACGTAAATGTAAATGACTAAAAACTTTTTAAAATCCTTATACTATACTGAAAGCCACCTAAAAAATAAAAAAATAAAGCATATGTTCAAAGTTTGTCACAAGTAGCTTTTCCAACAAGTGTCAGGGAATGTCAATTTACTGAATGTCAATTATTTGTTCTTTTTTACTATCAGTGAAGAAACTTTTAATAGTATTTTGCTGTTAAATTACATCAAATGTCTTTTTAGATCTATTACAGTTTTTCATTGTAAAGATTAAGATAACACCCCATGGACCAATTAACACGTTTTTATCATAGGTCCTACTGTTAAAATTATGATTTTTTTTTATAGTTCAATGAACAAGATGCTACATAGCTTGGATTTTACCTCATAAATTTTTACCCCAAAGCTGAGAACCACATTCAGTAACTGTTCTATAATGAAAGATATACAGTCTTAAAATGACACTTTATCACATTTCAAATGAAGTCTTAAAAGGAAATAGGCCGTATATCCCATGGTTCCAAGCAGTCAACATCAAAATACACCTCATGGGTTTCTGATTTATTAAAATATAATTCACTATAAACTCTCTATTTTAAAACATATCACAAACTGTCCTTATTTCTGTCTTACTTTGCCCTAAGGCCAGGAATGGACATGAATGAGTCCATTATAAATGAGCATAGCATAGAAAACTGGGTCAGTGAACGAAAGGTGAAGGATTACATATTGTGCTCACTATCTATCTATCTATCTATCTATCTATATCTGTCTGTCTGTCTTTAAAGTCATTATATTCTTAAACTGGAGGCCGAAATGAATCCTGTATTTTTATAACATAAAGGATAAGCATCACACCAGCCTCCAATTAAACCAACCTCTGCCACTTCTTTCCGGCTGAAAAAGGTAGATTTAAAATAGCAGAAAAACACTGCTGCCCTACCGTGACCCCGTCCTGTTATAGGGGATGAAAGAGAGAGAGAGAAAGAAACGAGGAAGATGGATTAATTACCACAGTCACTTTCCACTCTCTGTCCAGGGGAATCTCTATAGGAATGTGGGTCCACCCAGACCCCTGCTGCTCTCTCCATCTGTTCAGCACAGCTCACTCCCTCAACAGTAGGCATATCAAAAGGTGCCTCGTTTCTGATGTGCCTTAATTTCAGGGAGAGTTGAGTGTCAAGGATGTGGGGAGGTTGTCTTCTGGCTGCAAGATCAATCATTTCTGTACCGTACGCTTTACTGTTGCAGCCACTGTTTTTATTTATTTATGTAATATGTTCATTTAATGTTTTTTATTAATCATTTTGGCATGGGGGGGTCTTTTTCATGAAAATGCTAGTTAATATTATCACAGTGGACTAAAATATACTGACTTTGCTCACAACTTTCCAAAAAGAATTGGCAAATTTTGTACTTTTTTTTTTGGCTCGCAATGTGGTGCTCCCTGTCGAAAACATATTTCTTTCCATTAGAATTGGTTTAGTATTTCTTTTTAGAACTGATTGATCATATTGCCATCAGAGGCATTTGGTCTGAGCTTATTCACCTCAGTTTTTGAGTGAACATTGCTAAAACTATCCACTAATAATGTGTGTGTGTGTGAGTGTGTTTTCACTCAAAAACCAAGGAGTTCCAAAAAGAAATACAATAACTGTGCAAATTAAAATCCGAGATTTGACCATAATATAATAAGATATTTAAAAGCAATTTTTAAAAGGTCGGTCATTTTTGACCAGAAACACAAAATTAGGTGCTGATTTTCAGCATAGCACAAGGTTTAGAGAGCATTATCACATCTCAAACATTTTTAAAGGTTGGATTCCGTCTGTCGTCAATTTAATTTCACCTTCCACACGCTTTTCACAGAAGGGCTGAGATCAGGAGATGGCAGTCTGACAAATGATAAATGGGCACACATTTATTTTCTGCTAACTTCCCTGAACTGTACCAGAGAGCCCTGTAAAGATGTGGTGTGAATTTGCTTTATAAAACCGCATATGAAACGTCGCAAGTAATTTTCAAGTATTTGCCGAATGTCATTTATAAGGAAACTTGTGGGGACACCGTGTTACAAATCTGCAGAATCTGAAAATGAGACATTCGAACTGCAGGTGGCCTCCAAAGATGACTGAACGTGGTGACACTACAAGGTGACATATTTCCAGGTCATTGCTTTGATGAAGTAGAAGGGGGAAATGAGGGTGTTGATCATAACCTCAGCCAAAAATATCTATTTTATGGCTGGAAAGTTGTTCTCTAAGCAAATTTAAGGGGGTCTGAATACTTTCCGTACCCACTGTATATTGAATACAGTCTGATTTGCAAAATGGAAGTCATAACGGGAAAAGATGTAGAGCTCATATTCGAATATCTAATGATGTGCTACAAGCAGCCTTTCCTAAAATAGATTTTACGACAGTATCTCTATTTATCTCAAGTTAAAATGTAATGCTAATTTGGAATTCTCCATGAAAATTAATAAAGAGTTAAATAATGCAATGTGAATAAAACTATTTGCCGTTTGCCCTTGTGAATCCTCTGTGCTATTTTTTCAGTATGTACATGATTGATGGAGCTCTGTGTGCTAGTTGAATGAGAACTTTTGATCATTTGGAACAGAAATAGGAACATTTGCACACATGAATGATCAAACCAAAAGAAGACCCCTTTCCTTTTCACGTACATACACCAGGAGTGAAATGTTTTTCCACATCATTTTAACTTAAATCAGTAGAATAATGAATTTCACAATCCACTGCCTTCTTCTCTTCCTTTTAACAGCTCCTAGACGTGTGCTATCATTGACTGGCAAGCCGAAATCTCTTGGGATTACAGTACTTTGTTTAATAAATGTCCCATATCATAGAATCACAACCTATATATTGAGATGCGCAATATGAAGTATACAACATCTAGTGGTTTAATATTCATGATCCTCAAAATGATGGTTTTAAATATTTATAATATTTTGAATATCGTAGAATATCATCAGTATTCAGAGAAGTAAGTCGGCCGAGCTCTAGCAGTAATCACCTGGCTGAGAGGTTTAGGTTATAACTTTATGATAACAGAATAGGTAATTTAGCAGTTCTTTGTAATTCCCTGCGGTCATTATATGCGATATATTAAAAGGAGCTCTAACCGAAGGTGATGTGGGCTTTGGCATAAATGTATCTGGAAAAAAAATTAGCGCTATTATTGGAGAAGACAGTGAGCGGCTTGAAAAGATAAACGATTTGATCCTGATTCTGTCATAATAGGACACTGGTAAATTTGTTGTCTTGAATGCATAACGGCCCAGGTTAACACGGCACCTTTGTTGTCACGTTATCCGTGAACCTGTGAATGCGGCTGAGATAAATAACATTAATTCACAGAGGAGACGTCAGATGGTACTCTAAAAACGATACAAGTGCAGTCATGTCAGCTGAGAGTTGGCTACGAATTGAAGGGGAAACATCAGGCCTTATTATAATGCAAACAGCAATCTGCGCGTTGAAAAAAGAATTAGTACTACAGCAGGAGAATAAAAGCACCAAATCAAGCCTTATCCCTGGCGCTTGTTTTCACACAAGCAAGGTATGATCACAGAAAGCATGTTGAATATGAAACATTCAAACCTTCATTCAAAAACCGTCCCAGAGGGCACATGACTGTCTTTGTCATCTACCAGTATCTCTGAATCTTTGAAGACACCGAGGCCCCTCTGCAGAGGGAAGAGAAAACCTGGTTGAAATGCATCAGCTGCATTTAAATGAAGCCAAAGTAAGGGAATCAGTTTAGGTGGTAAACTGAATTTGCTTCATGGAAACACCAGCATACATTTAAATTGGCAAGTAAACTTCAGTGCATCTCCTGAACCGGCTCAGCGAAGATGAAATGGACTCCAACCGGCTCTTCAACTATAGCACTATATGCTGTTTACTTATGCTCTGCTTGTGTGTCTGCAGATATTGGGCCCTTACCACAGTGGAATTGAATAGCATTTCTCCTCACACAAACATGTTCGCCTCCATTGCTTCTGCTCCACAGTGGCTCGCCGAAATTGTCAGGCACTACAAATAAAAGCTCATGCTTATGTGGCAGGAGAAGCGGACAAAAACAACATGTGTGGATAAAGAGTTCTACCGAACATGAGGTGCGAATCGTCAATGTGCCCACCTTTAAACGGCGTTCAGAATGCCTGGAGGCCTTTTATCTGGCCTGTCTGCCTTGCCCCATCACTTCTTATTATCTTCTGCTGAATATCACAATCTAGCCAATTCCAGACTGAATAAGTTGCTTCCTGCCTTCTCCTAGGGTTTATTTGCCAGCCACAGGAGCGAGAAGGGAAGAGGCTAGATATTGCTGGTCATTTCCTGAACTACTCACAGCTCTCAGATGTATTTTATTTCCTGTTTTAATGAGCCCCTTGACAGCTACCGCTAAAAATGCTTGCAGTGTGAGCTCTGGCTTGGACGCGGGGTATCTCTGTATACAGAGGGAAGCAAACTACTAATCAGAGATATGGTCTTGCACGGAGAGCTACTTCATTTTTTTTCTTTGGACCAATGAGGTCTATCGATCTGAATGAGGTATTCTGAAATGATCAGGCCACACAAAAGATCTTTGAGAGTATTCGAAAAGACTGCCGGAGGGCAGTCCTTCTTGTCTTTGAATGTGAGAAGGTCACCACATTCATAAGAATATATTGATCTTTGCAAAACGTGTGACATGGCCTCTTTAAATAGCTTCCTCCTCCCTATTCACAGAGAGCCAAAGTTTTTAGCAGAAGGTGAAAATTAATTCTAAGGGTGTAATCACATTAGGGAAATTTCACTGGCAAGAAGTTTTCTGTTGGCCAACATCGAATCCAAGTGCCCAACTTGAACCCGTTTTGAAATCTGCGTTGGAAAACTTTGCACCCTCACGCAAAATTCCTCATCACGTGGATTGAAATTACTAATTTGTCAACTAAATTATTGATGAAAATCACTACACTTCACTTTAAGCCTTTATGTATAATCCATTATAAAGGGTTATTGAAGGGTATAATGCATTATAATTATTTATAATGTGCGTTGTAATACATTATATCTTGTCGTAAATAATAATAACTAAATTTAAATTGCATAGTGTAACAATGAATTGCTAAGTGTTTTAATGTATTAACTGTGGTTACAATTATTCATGAGATTGTACAATGCATTATGAGGTGCATTACAAAGCATAATTAATGCATTATACATAAAGGCTTTAAGTAAAGTGTTAACATTGTTTTTATTTTATTGACAAAATTCAAGACAAAAATGCATAACATCATGATAATTAAATGATTTTAGTTAAAACTATGTTGGTGAAAAATAACACTGTAAATTCGCTGAATATAGTGAAGGAACAATGGTAAACTGAAATGTTTTGCTAGCTAGTTCATTCATTCACTCAAATGTATCATGTACACATAAGATTAATCACATATATAGAGAAGATACAGAGAGCCAAAGTTTTTAGCAGAAGGTGAAAATTAATTCTAAGGGTGTAATCACATTAGGGAAATTTCACTGGCAAGAAGTTTTCTGTTGGCCAACATCGAATCCAAGTGCCCAACTTGAACCCGTTTTGAAATCTGCGTTGGAAAACTTTGCACCCTCACGCAAAATTCCTCATCACGTGGATTGAAATTACTAATTTGTCAACTAAATTATTGATGAAAATCACTACACTTCACTTTAAGCCTTTATGTATAATCCATTATAAAGGGTTATTGAAGGGTATAATGCATTATAATTATTTATAATGTGCGTTGTAATACATTATATCTTGTCGTAAATAATAATAACTAAATTTAAATTGCATAGTGTAACAATGAATTGCTAAGTGTTTTAATGTATTAACTGTGGTTACAATTATTCATGAGATTGTACAATGCATTATGAGGTGCATTACAAAGCATAATTAATGCATTATACATAAAGGCTTTAAGTAAAGTGTTAACATTGTTTTTATTTTATTGACAAAATTCAAGACAAAAATGCATAACATCATGATAATTAAATGATTTTAGTTAAAACTATGTTGGTGAAAAATAACACTGTAAATTCGCTGAATATAGTGAAGGAACAATGGTAAACTGAAATGTTTTGCTAGCTAGTTCATTCATTCACTCAAATGTATCATGTACACATAAGATTAATCACATATATAGAGAAGATATTTTGAAGATTGTGGTCAACCACCCAGTTGCTGGTGGCCATCGACTTCCATAGTACTTTTTTACATCTTCTTTTGTGTTCAGCAGAAGAAAGTAACTCAAACAGGTTTGGAACAACATGAGGGTCAATAAATTATGACAGAATTTTTATTTTTATGTGAACTATCTGCACAAAAACAATGCAAACACACTAGTAAACTTCAACTAGTTAAGTTCTAGTCAGAATGTGAAAGTCGACATGTTGTGAATACACTCTTTCTGTTACAGCTTGCTAAGCATAAATAATCCACACTGTATTATGTAGAGTGTATATATATATATACATATACTCTATATGTTTGTTGTATATATATAATTATATAATTTATTTTAATTGTACACTGTTATTTAGTAAAACTGACTGAAATTAATGTAAATAATACAACAGAATTTTAGATACATTTGTCATCAAAAGACCAAATCTACTTTAAGAAAAATAATAATACTACAAAAATAAGAGTGCATTCTAACATAAGCATACGGAATGTCTGATTGCTACACCAAGACCTTATACTCATTGTTTCAGTGTTGTATTACTATGGACATTCAGCTCAAGGCAATGAATCTAAATTGCATATACGTTGAGCTCTGATAAAGCTGTTCTAGGTCTAAGTGCACTGTGGGTAGTCTACCTTTCCACGTGAGAGGGTCAGGCAGATTAAAACCTGCTTTGAAAATCCCAGTCTTCCGCAGCACTATCTGCAGGGGAAAGTCAGCCTCTCTGATCACTGGCTTTAAATGAGATGTAAAATTAACTTCCAGTCTGGCATATGAAGGTCAGACTCTTGAAGTGGTTCTTTCAGTGAAGCACTGTCTATTTTCATTGGAAAAATTCCCCTGGGCATGTGATCTGTAATTTAGAAAAGGGAACTGACAGTGTCATTTTCAGTATTTTTCACACAGATGTTGTAGCTTTTATTGTATTCAGATAAGTTGAGCTAGAGATAAGCTAATTCATCAAATAAATAAATAAAATACTAATGATTAAAAAATAACATACTCTCTTTTTACTTTTACAAATGAAATGTCTTCCAGGTTTTTACTTTGCAGGCACTATGTTTCAGTGTATTTTGGAAGTTTTTATGTTAAAATCAAAGAACTGCAAGGACTCCAACTGTGACCAACTGTGTTTGTACTGCTGGCAATATCCTGTTGGCATCCACTGTCACTCTCTTTGATGATGCCAATTGAGCATAACGCAGGATAAAATTTTCTTTTTCATTTTGGCAGAACAATAACTGTCAAGTGTGGTGGATCTTTTGCATGCATAACTAAATTCATCAATAGACCTTCCTCCTGTAGACCATCTCTGTTTACAGAAATGAAACCTTTTGATGAACATATTAGCGGTCTGAATACACTTTAAACTACTCTCATTATGCATTAATTACATATTGCTTGCCGTGACTCCAGCTACTAATCAAAAGTGAAAGTCATCAAAATGCCACCTTGATAATCAAAAATAGTTATATCATTCTTGTTTATCTCTGTATTTATTGCATTATTTACTCAAGGCAGAATCCTTATAAGTCTCTGAAACTAATATTATTTGACTTCAACTTCAGTCTTTCTTGACTTGGAATTTTACAGTTGAAAATTTAATTTTTGATAATTTTTTGTTTGCCAAACAGCATTTCTACAATGAATAATATATTAAATGTATTTCTCCAACCAGTCAAAATGCAATGTTTAAGAGAAGGTTATCTCTAATGACCCCATTTGTCACTGTTTGATACATCTTAAAGGTCATTCTTGGATCTTGAGATTAATTGAAGATATAAATCAAATACTTCAAACTTCCTGGCCTTGATGTCCACCACGAAAAGAATTAAATTTTTTGTTAAGATAATAATAAAATCCCATTAGTATGATTACATTAGATATATACTAAGGTTCCTTTTGTTAACCCTGTATACTAAATTTTTTAAGGTAAGTGGTTGCAAACAATTTATTTTAGCTACATTTAAATAAAAAAAATGTTGAAAGTTAGTCAACTACATTTGTTTATTTAAATAGCTAAAATAAATTGATTGCAACTACTTACCTTAAAAAAAGGTAAAATTCTATTTAGTACATTCATTTTTAGGAATAATCTTTTTTCAGTGTACTTCTAACGCATTTATTAATCTTAATGTTAATGTCAACTTTTACTAATATATTAATAAAATGAAATGTTATATCTGTTAATATTATTTAATGGACCTGAGCTGAACTAATGATGAACAGTTTCAACTAACTATTTTTATTAACTAACATTAACAAAGATAAATGAAAGTGCATGGTTAATGAATGTTCGTTAATGTGACGGGGCTGACGAGACGTGAGACGTGTGGATCCATCTGCAGGCTTTATTAAAGAGACGTGGTAAACAGGCAGGGTCAAACAATGGCAAACAGGTACAGTGGGGAAAAAAAGTATTTAGTCAGCCACCAATTGTGCAAGTGACTCATGATGATCAACCGTGACTTGACTAGATGCTGTTGTGTCCGCCATCTTGTGAGTGTGCTCCGCTGTCGCCGCCATCTTGTGAGCGTGCTCTAGTGTGACCGCCATTTTGCGATCAGGCTCCGCTGCCGCCGCCATTTTGTGAGCGTGCTCTGGTACAGCCACCACTTCAGTCACAGACATTGTGTCGCGTTCTTCCTCCGCGACACCCACAGTAAACAAAGATCCGACATTCAGCAAAGCATAATCCATGAACTAAGCGAGTGATGAACGTGGACCCTCGTGTCTAAGCTTAGCCCTAAGAGGTTGATTTATGCCATTGTAGAAAAACTCTATCAATAAACAGTCTGGTAACTCAGAATAGTATGCGAGAGTCAATGTAATGGAAAGGGTGACCTCTGGTGGTGAATAAACGGAAGTCCATGCACCGAATTCATGACAGTTAATGCATTAACTAATGTTAACTAATGGGATCTTGTTGTAAAGTGTTGCGTTCCTGCAATGATTCAGCGTTTTTAATGAATCAGTTGAATTGAAGAAATCAGTTGAATGATTCAATGATTCACTCGAACATAATGACTGTCGATTGGCAACTGAGCGTTATAAACACAATTCTGAAAAAAAAGCAATTCAGAATTGCAAGATATAAACTCAGAATTCTGAGTTCATATCTCACAATTCTGACTTTTCTTTTTTTAATGAATTCTGAGCTTTTGTTTCTGCCACAGAAAAAAGGTCATTGGAAATAAAAAAGGTAACTTTTTATTTCACATTTCTGACTTTCATTCACACAATTGCAAGTTTATATCTCGCAGTTCTTACAATTATAGGCCTCTATTGGAATTTTTTCTCAGAATTGCAAGAAGAAGAAGAAAAAAACAGAATTGAGAAAATTATTATCAGAAGAAACAAGATTCCCAGTCTTGTTGGCCTGTATCAGCACTTTGGGAACATTGTTCAAACGATCAAATTCAAGGACGATTACAATAGTTGCACTGTATACGGATGTCCTCTGACTGCATAACATCACATTTATTGTTGAGTGCACTGCTCTTCTAGTTGCTCTGCCCATACCAGTAAAGTTACTGCAGGGTGCACAAATCATTCCTGGACTGCTCATGTCAGGCATGTAACCAATGTCATGCAAGTGTGAGGAAAAAATATTCTGTGATTTAAGCCTCCAGCCAGGCTTACTTTTCAAGTCGCTAGTTCATGAAGGGATGAAACTTTCCCCTGACTAACGTTATACTTTATTCTTTTTAACTTTGAATCACTGGCATTCTTTTAGGGATGCAGCTTGTTTAATACTCTGCGGTATAAAATAATAAGGACTATGGAATCTAAATGTGTTTCTCTCTTATAAAGTTTTTGGCAAGACAGCACAAAACAAAAGACCCTGCCACTGAGGTAGAATCCTGAGCATCATTTATCTTGTCCATTATTTCAGGAGCTGCATTGTGTAAAAGTGTGAAAAGCTCCCATTTCTCTCATATCTTCACAGAACTGTGTTGAGGATGGGGAGTAATAATAATCACAGCTTTCATGCATGAGCAGGTAGACTCAGTTCTGTGTGCTTGAGAGAATTTCAAAAGTCATTTCAGTTATTAAGTGACTGGTTTTGCTGTATTGTTTTGTCTTAGGTTACTTTCGTATGGGTGAATGGACTTCTTTTGATCAAACCTCAAACTTGTTCCCTCAACAGGGAAGACTGCGAGCAATTGTCATACTGGGGTAATTATGACCCACTAAATTTCTTCTAGCACAATATAAGCCAGAGTGAAGACACTTGCTTGGCAAAGTTCTCTCTCTGTCTGAGAAAAAGGAGTGATTCATTGATTTTGAGGTATGATTTCTTTATCATTTTATATTATTTTATTCTATATTATTGTTATTTATACATATATACATTGAGTATTTTTATATGGTTATCTAACATTTTAATGCAGTTGAATTCAAATTCAATTCAACTGCATTAATAATTGCTGTTATTTTAGATACAGCGGATGAATATAATTTATTTTTCATATTTTCATAATTTATATTAAATTCGATATTATGATGTAATAACATCATTATGACGCTAGTTATTTTGGCACATATAAATATTTTCTATGCTAAAAGATGGTAAGCATGTTTGTAGTAGTCTCTCACAGCAGGTGACAAAACATCATGACTATAAATTATTTTTAACTTGTGAATTAGATTTTTTCAATAACTCCTAAACTAATATCTCATTGTCAATATTTCTCAATATAGTAGTTACTTTAAAAAAAAAAAGAAAAAAAAGAAGTGTGTTTAATATGCATGTATTCTCATCCTATTCAAACATCAGGCATGATGCTAGAATTACCTAGTAATGAGTGTTTGGCTTTTGGCAGTGTAAATGATTAGCACAGACCAACTATGCCAGTCCAATTTAGATACAGAATGGAATGAAGGGACTTTCGGTTGCCATTAACGCTAATGACATTCAGGCAATTATATCCAAACCATGTCTTTCCCAATTAAAACGAAAATACTCAACAAGAGCAGGTTCAAAATGCTTTTATCAGAGCCATTTTACAAATGGCCCAACCATGTCAGTAAATATATTCCTTATTAGACAAATCCATTAGTTTCAGCATGCACAATCTATAAAACTAAAGCCAATGTGTATGTAGCCAGTCTAGGTGCAGAAAAATACAATTTTGGTTCCACCAACACTGAATGTTGTGCGATTGTACAGTACACTGAGTGTATTATTTAAAATAAAGAAGGCAATACCACAGACTGCAGAGAAAAAAGTAACAAAGAAAATAGATTTTTTGAAAGGAAACAAACAGTGCAGAATACCCAGCAAGATGACGGGACCGGAAATCAAAGGAATGGTCATCATGAGGAGAAAATTAAAACATTCACTGAGCACATGCAAACTACTAGTACAATAAAGAAAAACCCTATATCCCTTATCAAAGCACCTCTGTACACCTTGTAGATTCTTCAACCTCACTATCAAAGAGAGGTGAATGTGAGCAAGCAAACAAGTAGTTGCTGCTGTGGAAAGTGCAGTGTTTCAGATGGCACCAAATAAACAAGGAAATACTTGCGATGAGTGTGAGAAATTCCCCTAGCTTATTAGTGAAAATGCTGATCTGGTCCTCACTTTATGTTTTCAATTATACTAGCTATATTGTACTCTACCGTGACTCCTAAAAGCATACTGCTTTTCGTCTTAAAGAGGCTATAGAGTAACACTGACGATTATAGCCTTGAGCAGCGAGGGAAAAAAGAAAAATGTAGGTTACTTTAATGAAAGATTTCGGTGTAGCCTATTGCTGATAGTTGCTATTGTGGGCTGTGTCAACCATTATTTTAGCTGTGAATGATTTTTCCTTCAAGCACTTCCTTTGTTTTAAAGCAATGACTTTCAACTGGTGTGCCGCAAGTCTGTAATGATTGGGTCATGGACATCAGAGGAAAATCTCAATGCAGATAATAAAACGGAAGTATCTAATTGTGTATAGAATTGATCGCAAAAATAAATTGGCTTACCAGTATTTCAAAAGTAGAAAATACTTCCCATACCTTTTGTTAACATCCATCCTCATGGCCTGTCATAAATTGGCTTATCAACATCATAAATTGGCTTATCAACATCATAAATTGGCTTATCAACATCATAAATTGGTTTACCAACATATAAAAGGCAGAAAATAATTTAGTTGTTGATATCCACGTTATGACGCAGACCTACTATGAATTCATTAATAAGTATATAATTTGAGTGTGTTTTGTACAGTGAATTATTGGCTAGTTAATAATAGATCTTCACTATTATTTAATCTTCTCTATTATTTATCTTCGCTTATTTGACATGAATGAAAATGAGGCTGAGGGATAAAAGTATTCAAAGTTGTATTCAATGGATTCTACTGTTGTTTAACAACATACCAATAGGCCCTTTTCACAAGACTGTGATGACGCGTTTAACGGTCATCAGCATCATAAATCCTCGAAAGTTTTTCATATTTGTATTTAAAAAAAAATGTATGTAGTTATAACACTATTCTTTGTATTATATCACCTTTGCATCAAATTACAAAAAAACAGTTAACGCTAATGCGAGGGTGTTTCTAATGCAGCGTCTATGGGAGGGACGGTGAATTTGACATCGTTCTCTCTTCTGACAGCCGTTTTCAGTCTCTTTCAAATTTTTTCCTTTTACTGATTTAAAGCAGGCCGAATGCTAACAAGCCTTAACTGATGAAAAGGACCATAATTTGCACGATGGAAGGATTATCGTCTTGTCGTATACAATCATTCTTTCGGCAGAATTTATGTGACCGCTGTATCTGATGTTCGTAAACTTTCATAACTGGTAAGTGTTTTTTCTTTTGCCTTGTGAACTGGGCTTGCGGCAACCACATGTGTCGACCCCGGGCTGGACTCCGCTTCGTCCACGGTGAAAGCCGATCCGGCGATCCACAGCGCGAAGTTGATGTATTCCCTCAGCGACCAGCACAGATCAGCTCTAGGCATGATGAAGTGGATATCGTCCTCATTTGGAAGACCAAACAAAGTAGTTTCGCTTTCACAACAAACACACAGCGCCTTCACGACATGGCGGCAGCAACAAAACTACAGCGAGAATAAAAGTTACGCCTTCTTTCTTTCCGTAAACATTTGGGCGGCGTTATGCAAATCTTCCCACATCGTGACGTAGACATGTGGGGGTGTGTTAGAACGAGCCGTTTTAGGTAGGCGTGGTTGACTCTTAACTTTTATAAAGAATATCTCTTTGGATTTGAGACGTTAGTATTTGCAAATTTACAGATCTTCTTTGTGCACCAAGAGCTTGTAACACTTCAAAGAGAAAGGAACAATTTAAATCGCATCATATGACCCCTTTAAACTGAGGCTCTACAGCGATCTGTCACGACACATTAAAGAGCCACATAACGGTATTTATTGTTTAAATTTCTTAAAAAATGACAAAATGTGAAAGCTGAGACTTTGTTTCATACCTAAAGTAAGCTGCTCTGTCTTGTCTTTTGGCGAGTTGTCAGTTTTCTATTAGGAGGACTTACTTCAGTATTAATATTAGGCCTAAAGTTGCAGTTGTTGTTGCAAGGTCAGTTGTTTCATATTGTTTGGACTATTTTGGCAGAACATTTTAGATACATGCAAAATTATAAAGTAATTCAAATTCAGATTAATATTTCATGTCCACAACACTGTATGTACTTATTTGATGAGTCACATATTAAGTCTTATATGTGACCCTGGACCACAAAACCAGTCATAAGTCACACAGGTATATTTGTAGCAATAGTCAACAATACATTGTATGGGTCAAAATTATGGATTTTTATTTTATGCCAAAAATCATTTGGATATTAAGTAAAGATCATGTTCCATGAAGATATTTTGTAAATTTCCTACCGTAAATATATCAAAACTTAATTTTTGCATAAAGACTTAACTTGGATAACTTTAAAAGCGATTTTCTCAATATTTAGATTTTTTTTTTTTTGCACCCTCAGATTCCAGATTTTCAAATTGTTGTATCTTGTCCAAATATTGTCCTATCCTAACAAACCATAAATCAATGGAAAGCTTATTTATTCAACTTGCAGATGATGTATAAATATCGATTTTTAAAAATGCACCCTTACGACTGCTTTTGTGGTCCAGGGTCACAAATGTTTAATTTTAAGGACATTTTTGTTTACTTTGATATGATAAACAACACACACACAAAAACACTTGGTCTGAGAGAACTATGAAATCTTGCAAGCCGTCTAAAAATGGATGAGAACATCCAGCATGCAGTAACTTCCCGGAACAAATAGCAGCCTACTGCAGGGCTGCATGGGCCACCGATGACACAAACAAGACCTGACCTGTGTCATTTTACATCTTGCCCTTTTCATCGACTCGTTGTTAGAGACGTCGCACGCAATAGGCTAAAACAAAACAAAGTGCGTGTTTGCAGGAGGACGTCTCGGGGTTGCAGGGCGCTAAACCCCGGGTGGTCAAAACTCACTCATTTAAATAGTATTGCCGTATCAAGAATAACCACCTGCTTAACTGCTCCATCACGAGCTACAGGGAACAGGTTGCCTGGGAAACGGCCGCATGGCAACAGGATCAGAGCCGGGGGGCTGTCTGCTGCTAGCTCTGCTCCCGTTTCCCATTTCCTCACTAGATGGTGTGCGAGCCACTGGAGAGTCGACTTCCTCCCGCGGTCAGGTTCCGATCAAAACAAATCGGGGAAACTACACGGAACGCCGTTTCACGGGGTTTTCGCGGAGGATTATTGTATTTTCATCCAGATATATTTTTATTTTTGATAACGGGAGGATCGTGCTCCATTCGGCGGTGATGGACATAATGATTGCAGTGCAGGATGCGTGCGTCTCCGGTCAATGGCTCACCGCTATAATTCTTAGTCTTTGCTGCTTTTTACCATCGTGCTTGCCCGCTGGACAAACTGTGGACTATGCGTCCAGCGAGAGTGTGGTCAGCAGACAGGGAGACACCGCGCTGCTCAGGTAGGAGACTCAAGTCGCTGTAGAAGTGTTCAAACTAAACTTGCTGGCACCTGCCTCTGTCTCTGTCTCTGCTCTCAGTTTTGTAAACAACGCTCGGCAGATCCCCCAGTGCCGCTCCGTCACTTTTATTTGGGTCATAAACCCTTCTGATTCCCATATAGACCAGAACAGTTTGGGACCGTGATGATTTTTTCCCCTCCTGAGATATTTTCGCGTTTGGGAGATGAACTGGCTCACTTATAGATCTTTAAAGTCTAGGGTCCAGAGTGTCTCTATGAGGGGTTGCATAAGGAGCTGGGGAAGGGGGTAGACTTTTGTAAACCCCGCCAAGCCGAACACTTTACACAATTACAATGAAGTCATTTATGATTCCCACCGTCCAAAAGAGCCCCACGAATGTTTGAGCCCTTGGAGAATTTTTTTTTAATAAAGACAGAAAAGTTGCACACGATTATGTACGGGATTAAAGGGGGGTTTGAGTCACGTCAAGAGTAGTTTATGATAAACATGTTAACAGAATTCCAACCGATCCGCGTTTATTGAAATCTTTTTTTCATGGGTGTGTCTGACGGTAACTGATGCAAGTGTCTAATTTAATTTTTTTAAGTTTCACAAGTCCATTCTTGCAGTTTGCTGCTGGATGTTGTACTCTAATTTAAATGAAATTATTTTTCATAACATCAGATACTGAGTGATTTCAGCCCTGGGGAGCCTATGTATTTTTCTTCTTAAGAATTGATCCAGACGTCGTTTATATTGTCTTCCGTGAAATCTAACTTTCAGAATCATATGAAACATTATATGACATTTTTATATACGTTAGAATATGTTTGACTCCTTGGAAATGTAGCTTGTCCTCCTTTTCATTTAACACACAGGACCACTATGATGGGAAGTTCGACTCATTTCATGGAGTCGGTTCTTTCGAACAGTTCGTTTCAATGAACCTGTTCAAAACCCCATTTAGTAATTCTTTTACGTAAGTGCGTCATCATGTAGTCCGAATCACACTGGCGTTGCATGCTCGAAAACGTTTAAAAACGTAAAATGTGAGTACATGTTGCTCTTTATTGTAGTTTTCTGATTTTGTTATTCATGTAGGCTAGATCTGTATTGTAGTGTCACGAGTGACTTAGAACCTAAAACCTAAATAATGTTTGTGTTTTGCTCATTTCAGATAGGCTACATCTCTCGTCATGTTTTAAATTAAAATATTGTTTATGAAAACAAACTGTCAGCTGACTCATCGTGTGTCAGCTTGTTACAAATCGGACATTACAGAGACGGTTCTCTGTTTAAAGAATCGGTGACTCGAGAAATGCTCAGACTGATTCAGTCCGATTCGTGAATTAATCGCCCAAGGCCGGTTTATTGAATCAGTCAACCGATTCTTTGAAAAGATTCGACTCAAAAGAACAATTTGTTCAGGAATCGTGTATCACTAGCCTACAGTTTGCTGTTTATATACTCTTTGTTTTGTGTAATATTGTGCTATGTGATATTTTGCTCAAGTAAGGTTTTCATGTTATCTGTTTGTGTTGGTTGTCTCAAGCTCGGTTGCTGCTATCTACTTGAAACTCACCCTCCGTTATGATTTCACTGAGGACTTTGTGTAGAACTTTGGGGGGAAATGATGGACCATCACCCTTTGTTCACCCCTTGTTTCCACAAAATTGTTTGCTTGGCTTAAGTGACAGTCAATTTCTACCATTGGTTATGTTTAGCAGGCTATTCAAACGTCAGTTTTGCACCTTGCTGTTTTTTCCCAGAAAGCCTTGATTGTTATCTTAGATTTTTTTCTTATACTCGCTTTGACTAAAATACACCCTAGAATGTTTCTTGTATTGTTGTTACATTTTCAGAAGTGAAGGCACTTATGCCAAGTAATTTCAATGTGACAACATCATTGTATCTCAGAATTGGGTAAAAAAATGTAATGGGAGGCTATTGTGTACGGTGAATAGGGCTGTCATGACTGTCCCAGATGACCAGAAAATGTCAGTTGGTGGTCTGTGAATGCTTAGTACCTCTGTGCCTGTGCTTTAAACGTGTCCCTCACCAGCGTCAGTGTTACATGGAGACGTGGGTGGGAACCTGCTTCTTTTCTCCTCAGGCCACATCTCTTACTGTCAGTGCTGATTAATCGGAAGGATGTTACTGTGAGATATTCTCCTCTGTTTTATCTCTTCTGTTGTATTATTAACTTGAACACCAACACTTTAACTAGTGCTGTGCTCTCTGAAATATTTAATGGATGTGTTCGAATTATAGATGTTTTGCTGATCCAGTTATTACAGAGGGTTATTACTGTATCAGTTGTGTCAGTGTAAAAGCAAAATCCAAGAGAAGCTGATTGTATTCCATCAATATATCGATACCAATATATATAATTTGTGGAATCATGCTGTTTTCAGCACAACATGATCACAAGTTTAATCATGTACACTGTAGGTATTGAAGAGAATATTTAGGATCTAAAATGTTAATGACTTCTTAGAGTGTATCTAATCTGTCTTTATCCATGGTATTGTTGGTCTCTTGAGCTGAAGAGCATAAATTATGACAAATACTGTGATCTTGCTTAAATGGTTCTTGACTTTGTGCCAATAAGCCCACGTTTAATATTTGCAATTTGGCTGCAATATGTCAACATACTTTATACTACAGATATGATGCCAGTGGTACAGCTTAACATCATAATATTCACATTATCATGTTTTTCTTCAATTTTGTTCAAGAATAACTCGCGATCAGAGATTATCAGCTTCAGCTTCAATATTTAGTGTGCCACACAGAGGAGTCTAAATTGTGTGTATTCCACACTTCTCTTGTAAATATAGAGAGAGCCCTGGATATTAAAGGTGACACAGAAAGCTATAGAAAGCCAGGCAGGAACTTAACATTATCTGACATTCACCAGCTATGAATACCAGAAGGCAAGATGTTACTCTCTGTTAAAGCCACTGCAGGAATGTACAGAAAATCTAAAAGAATGTTGTTTAGTTGCTAACCTGTTATATTTACACAGTGCTGGGTACTTATTATATGTAGCCAATTATATGTAGTCAGGATTACATGATCAGATTACAGAAAAATACTTGTAGTTAGATTTAAAATAAGTTACTTTTTATTGATAACATGATATTATTCACACAGTGGCAGTAACTATTTGTAGTTTAGTGATTATACCTAAGTTTTCGTTTTTATCTTTTTCGTTTTCCTTTATAAAAAGATTATATACTTTCATAAAGTGTTGTATTGACTGTTTTATTTAGATTTATTTATTTTCTTTTTAATTTTTTATTTATTTCATTAATTATACATTTTTCATGAACACCCCAATTTGGGAAACCATGATAATAATGTAGGCAGATGTTTAACGGTGGGGTTGATTTCTGGTAGCCAATGTTGATATTTCAAATCACCAAAACAAACACACCCCTACCCCAAAAGGGTCTCGACCCTGTTTTGATAGCTCCGCCCCACACATACGTACGCAACCCAGGCAACGATAGGCCTTTATCACACTTCTGCGGAAGATTCAAATCACATATACATATATACATCTTCTAAAGACACCAATCTCAGTTTACAACAATTAATTGAGTATTATGAAACGAAGGAATATGTTGGCACGATATCCCGATGCGTATTTTGTGACTTAAACAGGAGTGCGCGAGCCATACTGTCAACCCTCTACATTGCGAGTAAATCACTCGCATATGGGACTAATGCCGAGTTCACACTGCATGACTTTAGCCCGATTTTTCACTCGCCAACAGGTTTTGCGAAATCGCCGACAAATGCCCGAAATCGGAGGCAAATCGGTGCTCGTTCACGCGAGTTACAATCACGCAGTGTGAATTATCAAAGACGCTATCTGAGGGATTCACAATCACGCTGTGTGCAATGATTTCGGACTGAAAACTACATCAGCGATGACCTACAGCCAATGAGAGACCAAGATACAGGGCAGAGGGAAGTTCGGGGAGGAGTTATAGACCAGAATATCTGTATTTTAATAGATATATGAACAATAACATCATACAGAAACAAGCACAAACATTTGCTTGACCAGCCACAACATCAGCATAACAGTTACTGCAAAATTATTTACCTCCAACTCTCTTTGCAGAACACCCAATCCCTGTTCCCTGCATCTCCCTCCTGCATAACCTGTTTTTCTTTTTCTCCTTGTAGCTGGAAATCAGCTCAGACGATTTGCGGGCTATATATATATATTTTATAATTCCAGTCTTGCTCGAGAACTCCGGTTCTCGCGTTATTCTCGCGTGTGTTTTGTTGTTGGCGATTCTTCCTATTGTAAAGTCATGCAGTGTGTAACCTCCTGTCGCCGATCCATCGTGCAATGTGAACACAGCAGCGACTGACTGCTACCTCAGATAGTCGTGCAGTGTGAAAACCACGGTGACCCGACGACTTTGAAAATCGTGCAGTGTGAACTCGGCATGAATCTTCACTCTGGGCGACTAAATGATGTCTATTATTAGCCAATGGCTAATACATTCTCAGATTTTACTCGCCAGTGTGTGAGTTGGAGGCTAAGTTTAAGTTTAGCACAGATATATTTTCACTCACCGAACACACGCACTGAGCGCTTCAGAGTTAGACTAAGTCAAGTGATCTGTGCTATTTTGTTTTCTTCAGTTCATCTCAATGGAGGCGCAGCGCACCTGTATTTGATGCACCGTAAACTCTAGTGTGAAGGCGCACGACTCTCCGTCGCTTTATCTCACACACGCAGAGAGAGAGAGAATTGATGCGCTACATGTAAACTATATTCTTTGTTATATTTTCTTGTCAAAATAACTGAGTTTCTTTGGAATTCTTCAGCTTTTAAGAACTGCCGCTTTCTCCGGTAGTGGGCGGAACTAATGCGCAAACGGCAATCTCATTGGCTGTAGCTCACCTATTATTGTCCCTTTATAAAAAGATTATATAAATTCATAAAGTCTTGTATTGACTGTTTTATTTAGATTTATTTATTTTGTATTTAATTTTTAAAAATTTAATTAATTATAAGTTTTTCATGAACATATGAACCCCAATTTGGGAAACCATGATAATAATGTAGGCTGATGTTTAAAGGTGGGGTAGATTTCTGGTAGCCAATGTTGATATTTCAAATCACCAAAACAAACATGCCCCTACCCCAAAAGGGTCTCGCCCAAGAGGGCACTGCATGCTTTAGAAACAGCCATACTCTGCTAGTTTCCAAATCCTTACACACACTTGAACCTAGGGCTGTGCAATTAATCACATGCGATTGTCATGCGCATTTTGTCAGTAAAGCCGGTTCCGTGATTAGTAGTAAATCTCCATCACCTGCTTTCAGATTGAGCGGCATTCACTACACAGAGCCGTAGTTCACTGACAATTAGGCTCTGTGTAGTGAATGCCGCTCAATCTGAAAGCAGGTGATGGCGATTTACTACTAATCACGGGACCGGCTTTACTGACGAGATGCGCATGACAATCGCATGCAATTAATTGCACAGCCCTACTTGAACCTAAAATAATCATTCATAAAGTTCAAAAAGGTTTAAGCAAGTTACAAGGGTGTTCACTAGGGATGTGCATCTCATGACTCAGGCCGATACGATACGCATCTCGATGCATACCCAACGATACAATACATTAAAGATAAATATGAAGCAGCTACCGATGTGATGCGATACGATTCACCCCTATTACGATGCAGTGCGATCCGATTCCGATTCGATACGATTCAACACAATGCGATTCGATGCAATATGATGCAATTGAGACAATATGATCACTTTTAATGCCTCGAGGCCTGTTTCATATAATAAGTTAACCAAATAAGCCAGGCTTATTTCAGTTAGTCTGACTCATTGTCAAATGATTTGGTTCCATAAAAGCAAATTTAACATAGGGCTAGATCAAGCTTAGTCACTGTGGCAACTTATGCTGGGAAACTAACCTGCTCTAAAGCAGGCTAACTGTCAGGCTAATCTAAGCTCCTCTACTGACCAATAGGAACATAATGATATTACCACGGTCTCACATACTATTATTTCTTTTTTTTTCTTTTCTTTTTTTTACAGTTTCTAGAAATGCAGCCTTTCTCTCTGGTTTTATTACAGCTGTACCTTTTATAGTTTGCAGAACAGATAGCAGAACATTACAATCTAAAATTGCTCTTTAAAGCATTAAAATAACTAAATTAAAAGTTAAAATCACTGAATTAAAAATGAAAATAAATAATACAGAAAATGACTACATTTTAACTGCTATAAGAAACACATTAACTCATTTGAGCTTGGTAATTATTACTGTAGCCTACTAGCTTACATTTGATTTACCTATTACAATAGTCCCTTTACAGTTACTGCTATCATAAAAAAATACACTTTCTATGTAGGTTTAAAATTCTACAAAAGACACATTTAATGTCCAAAAAAAATTTTTTTTTAGCAAAAAGTATATTTTTCTCAGAATTATTGCGCTCTGTCTGTTTAGCGTGCATGCATGCAACTGCGCTCGTTGCTCTTGTAGCTGCTGCTGGACACTAAACACTGTCGAGCCGCAATTTTTTCATCACTAATTGATGGATATCTAAAATATAAAAATAAGGAGAAACCTAAAACAGGCCCGAGGCCCGGCCCGCTTCTGAACTATGACGTGAAAATTGGCCCAAAGCCCGGCACGAGAGGGCGTAAGAAAAGTCGGGCCTGTCGGGCCCGGGCTGAAATGCAGGGCTCTACTCCATCCCCCCTATGGGGCCCACTCTCTCGATACACTGGTTATGCTTTTATGCTCCTCGGCCGCCTTTTTCAAACAGGTGCAGCGCATCCTCGCGGTGCTGTAGATTAGAAAATGCATGATCTGGAGCGGAGCAGAACGCGGGACCCAAGCGTTTTTAATCCATTCCTATGGAAATTGAGCTTGCACAATGAACTGAAAAAAGTTTGCGTACACACGCACATTAAACATAAATAAGAGGACAAATCTATCAGGCAGCCTGAAGCGAAAAAAAAAGAGGAGGAAAAGAGGAAACAGGACAACGGTAAGCATAGGCACCAATTTATGTTTCTTCCCACACTCTATTCCACTCCAAACCAAATATAAAACATTTTATTCATTGTTTCCATGAGCAAATGATAACGGGCTAGGTTGTCATGCAACAACTGTTTGTGCCTTAAATATTTTAACATTCCCATTTTTTTACAGCCTAATTAATTAAAAATTATACATATTTTTTTTTCTCCATTCGATATTGTGCTTGAATTCATTAGGCTACACAAAAGATATCCGTGTCTCGCGAAGAGAAACGCACCGACTGCAAATAGCCTACACTACTAAACAAAAAAATTATTTCTCGTTCACTTGCTGATATACATAAAATAATTCAATAAATACCTATTCAGAATAGGCACTTAATTCAAATAGCTATTAGGCTAAGTAATAAAATAAATGACGAGAATTCACTGACTAAAATTAGCCTGGAAGTGCTAACAAAGATCCGTAATTTTTTTTTACAATCGAAAGGTTCTCTGTTATTTCATCAGTCAGTCATGGAATTCTGGTGGTTGATGGGCTTCTGGCAACATTAAATCCAGGAGAGAAGGCAGTTCTATGGATCTGAGTCCTATCATTAGATGTGTTTTGTCCACATTTCATATGTTGTATAATTATATCACTAGGTAACAAAGACACATTAACCAAAAAAAAAACTTTTAGAAGGGCCTCACTGATTAATTTTGCCTGGGGCCCCCACTTCATGTAGGTACGCCTCTGGTTGTGATGCGTCATATTCACGCAGCAGCAGCGGTGATGAGAGAGCGCGCTTGAGAAACAGTTTAGAGAGGAGAAATCAATCTACATATAAAATATTGGTCACAGATTATTGGTCACTTTCTAAATAATAAAAGCGCATCCACTAGTAATTATATATAAATAAATCTGTTTTTACCGATGCAAATATGTTAGAAACGATGCATTGCGATATAAATGACAACTTGTAGCCGATGCACACTTTTTAAACCGATGCATCGCATCTTTAACTTTTTATGCAGATGCACCGAGCGAATCAGGGAATCTTCCCATCCCTAATGTTCACAGTGGGCTGTGTTTACATTAATCTCACATCATAAAAGCATTCTGAGCCAAGGTGAAATTACAGACTCAACCGAATGCACAAGCGCTCTTCTTCATGAGCATTTGAGTGTGCAGATGAAAACTAGATTAGAGTGCCATCTGCTGTTAAAATCTAAGCTCAGAATCGATTCCAGAGAGAAACGCAATGCATTCAGGAGATCTCAGAAATCGATCCACGAATCGATTCTGCATCGATTTATCGTCGCAGCCCTACTAAGTTACAAGTTACAGCTTACGCACTACTAAATATTTTTGCGTTGTACCATTACACTTGGTTTAAATGTAACTCTACGTTCCAACTAAACATTTATGGAAGCCTCTACCCATGAATAACGGTCGAAAAGAGATGGCAGCCAGATTAGATCACATCGATGAGCTCGTGATCGATAATGAAGAACCGCTTGTTCGTAGACGAATTTTACAAGACAGACATCATCCTTTGGATATTTATGATGATGCGATAGCTCAGTTTGGCCGGACGGCCAGCTCTAGGAAGGGTTCTGGTCGTCCCAAACGTCTTCCATTTAAGGAATGGAGGCCACTGTGCTCTTGGGAACCTTAAGTGCAGCAGAATTTTTTTTGTAACCTTGGCCAGATCTGTGCCTTGCCACAATTCTGTCTCTGAGCTCTTCAGGCAGTTCCTTTTGACCTCATGATTCTCATTTGCTCAGACTTGCACTGTGAGCTGTAAGGTCTTATATAGACAGTTGTGTGGCTTTCCTAATCAAGTCCAGTCAGTATAATCAAACACAGCTGGACTCAAATTAAGGTGTAGAACCATCTCAAGGATGCTCAGAAGAAATGGACAGCACCTGAGTTAAATATTTGAGTGTCACAGCAAAGGGTCTGAATACTTAGGACCATGTGATATTTCAGTTTTTCTTTTTTAATAAATCTGCAAAAATGTCAACAATTCTGTGTTTTTCTGTCAATATGGGGTGCTGTGTGTACATTAATGAGGAAAAAAAATTACTTAAATGATTTTAGCAAATGGCTGCAATATAACAAAGAGTGAAAAATTTAAGGGGGTCTGAATACTTTCCGTACCCCCTGTATATGCTCGTTTGCACTTTAAAAGAGAGGGAATATTGACCATAACTTGATAGCGTCTGATATTCAACACGAAACGGACCGAAATGGCGCTCTCTCCCCCAGCCTACAAGTGTGCGTCACTTTACGCTATTTTGCAACGGGATCAATGCAGAACTTAGTAGGCGACAGCATACAGATTCACAAATCTACAGTATGTAGAGTGGTCCACAAGGTGTCACTTGCCCTGTGTCGCCATATAAACAAACTACATATGCCAAGCATTAACGGACAAAATACAAACAGGCAAAAGTTCCATTCCATTGCCGGTTTCCCTGATGTACTTGGCTGCATTGATGGGACACAAATCAAGATAAAAGCACCCATAGTGGATGAGAATGCTTAACCCTCACGCTAAACACCCAAGTCATCTGTGACCCAAATTTATGTTTTTTTAAACTGTGTTGTTAGATGGCCTGGTTCAAAGCACGACAGCTTTATCCTTAGGAGATCAAACATCTATGACAAATTTGATTCTGGCGAGTATAGTGGCATTCTGATGGGTGATTCTGCATACCCACTTAAAAAGTGGCTGAAGACACTATACTTAAAGAAGTATTGGTGTTTTAAAAAGGAGGTGGTCATGTCTTCAGAGGGGTAGGCCTATGTGACAGCAGATTTATATTTGTTTGATTATTTGTTTATCTGTTTAGACAGGATAATTTTTCAAATGAAGTACAAGTTTTGAATCAATTGTCCTCGTTAGGAATTGCAATGGAGCCAGAGAGAGCAGCAAAGGTGACAGGAGCATGCATTGTTTTGCATAATTTGACCATGCTGTGGAAGATGCCAGTTGATGATCTGGGAGGTGAAGAGATCCCACAGGATGAGCAATATAGACAGTTCCAAGATCCAGAAGTGCAGGAGGGTGCAACTCTCAAGCATTTTATTACACAGAACCATTTCACTTAAACTGCACAAAACACATAGGCTTATTGTCCTTTTTATATAATATGTGAATATTTGCCAATAGGCCAATACATACAAGTTATTTACAATAATTAATCTTTAAAAAAAACTGCATTATTCTTCATAGATTACTTTAATTAAACTTTAAATTCCATTTATTATAGGTGTACTTTGTATTAATGAAGTGCACGGATTAATTATTTATAATAAACACTACAGTATACCATTAAAAAATAAGAATTTTAAATTTTGATTTCATGATGACTTTAAAGTATATAAAGATATAAAAGTCTACTGTGCTTTGTACTCTGTTCATGAATAAACATTTCAAAACCCCCCCCCCCCTCTGGTTTTTCCACAAATCGCACCCTGATAATAATAATAATAATAATAGTAACGTCACTGACTGTTCTCTCACAACTGCGAGTCAGAAAAGTCCAAATGACCTTAATAAGAATAAAACGGAAAGTTATAAATACTTTGAGCCATGTCATCTGCGACTTCAATTTCAATTTCAACTCCAGTGATTCCACAGACGGTGGGTGAGTTGTCGCCGATTATTTCTTGGAGAATGGTTGAATACGGGCCAGGCTCTGGTCTCGGACCACCTCCAGTGGGGACATGTTTAGTGCAAGGAAAGTCCTCAATTGCTTGTGTCTTAAGGTCACTCCACTTCTTCCTCACTTCCTTTACCTCCCTCTGCTCAAAGCCTTTTGCATTTATTTTGTTTGTTATGTCCTGCCAAATCTCACATTTGTATCCATCAATTAAAATTTGAATTTCTTCATGACTGAAATTTTTCTTCCTGTTTCCTTTCTCTTCCATGTGTAGGCTATTAAGATACTTTTAAAAGTTTGTTTTGATTTTGAGTTTTGAGTTCAGTTTAACACGTCAAAATACGTCATTCTATGCGACTACGCATTACCGTACGGATAGCTTACGACCTACCTACAACATTCTGCCTTAAGCAGAACAAGTGGTGCAACCGAAGTAAGTACAAATTTAGTTACAAACTAGCAAGTAGTTACTAAGCCTCTAGTGTGGACTTTACATTCCAGTTTAAGTAAGAACTTACGAATGGCTGGTGCAACCCTACCCTGCTGTGCCAGCCGACCGAGGGTATGATGTCATCAATAAGGGAAAGCAATGTGTGTTACTATGGTAATACAGGTCGAATGTGTTTTGGTTGTACTGTGTGATTTAACAGCATATATTAGTTCTGTGAAACAAAGCAAAACCAATGTTACTCACCTATCGAAAAGAAACAAAGCAACCTTGGTGTCCGATTGCAGGCCTTCCACTCCTTGAGTTCTCTCCAGCGCTGAAAAGCTGATCCAATATTTACACGGGTCCTACTTCTTGCCTTATCGTAAGCCTTCTTTTGTTCCGCAGACATTTTCCTCTTTTGTTTTTATACACCATCTCTATTTTTCTGTCGTCGCTCGGCTCGGCTAATGTCCGTCCTGTGCACTGAGCACTCTCTCGTCCCCATCCTGAGTAGACATGCCCCTTACTGCTGATTGGCTACAAGTTTGTTTTGGTACTCGGCCCGACTTAGTTTTCTAAAACGTTTTTGAAAAAATACATACCCCACCTTTAATGCACTTCATGTTGTGGATGACAAAGAATAGAATATATCTATGCTCTTTCTGTTTTCAAGTTCTTTTCTGTGGCAGTATAATTGTATCATTGCAATATTGTAATGGAATATTCCTAAAGAAGCCCCCTTTCCCAGTTGTGGGGGTGTTCACAAGTCTCAGGATAAAATATGCAGAAAAAAATAATCACTGCCACCAGATAATGGTTATCTTCAAAGCAATTATACCTGAAGCACTTCTGGAAAAAACAGTAGTGCCTTTCAAGTAGATTTAACCTCCCTTCTCCTCAACCTGTCACTGATTTTCATGGCTTTTGATGAAGCAGGCTCACTAGATACCAGATAAGCTTCTTTGTCCCTCAGGTGCTAGACACCCACTCTATGCTCAAACTGGAGAGCACACGGGCCTGCGCCGTTCACCTTAACAGTAATCCTATCATCAGTCCTCACCATATTCAGTGTTAATACTGAAGACTCATTTGTCATTGGCTCAGTACTATATGATATTGAGTTTCATCTGAGTACAATAAAGTCCTAACTGAGAACATTAGAAACATTTGAACAATTTGTTAATATTTGGCTTAAATGTTTCCAGTATTCTCTCTCTGTGCAGCATTAAAAGGAAACTGCGTCTCAATTCATCTGTGCAGTGCATTGCCATGGCTGCAGGTTTTTAAATGGAGTCATGTAAGCAAGCCTTAAATTAGTCCCTGTCATTTGCATAATGAATCAATGTGTGTGGATTGCACGTGGCTGTAAATGTTAAGTAGAGCCAAGTAATTGGAGGGACTGCATTGGTAATTATTAGTGAATGGAATACAAAGCAGTGAAGCAGATCAATAGCATTTAGGCTTTCTTTCCCCCTCTGAGAGCTTAATGTGACGTATCTCTATGTTGGCCAACAAAGAAATCAAAAATTGCTTGATGTAAGGCAATGTTGATTGCAGTTTCCCTTGTTGAATGGGAAAAAGTTATATTCTGGATGATTGGGCTCTTTTATGAAGATTATTTATTTAACACAGATTCCTATTTCAGCTACCAAATTGTGTAATGATATGTTTATTTAATTTTTATTTTTTTTTTGCTATTGGGACCATACAATTCTCAGATATAACAACTAACTACTGTTTACTTGGCTTTGCTTTTATTCAAAGCTACTTCCAGTTTATTTAAGGTAAACTTTTCTTCAACGTGTGTTTCCTGCAAACTAAACCAATAACTATGTAGTTTTTAGCACCATGCTTTACCAATTGATCCTCTAAAAGCGCCTTAGTTCCTGTAGAGTTCAAATGTCTTAGACAGATTAAAAGGTCATGCATTCAAATATTTTAAATATCTGATTGTGTGCTGCTAGGCTTTTGCTAAGACATTTGGCAAGGCTTCACACTAAGCCTGGTAGTTTTCAGATTTTTCAATGGCCATTGACCACATTTGGGTTACATAACAGACCCAGATTTCCGGCTGGATGGCGGTTGCAGTTTTACTTAGTTAGTGTCTGTGAAAAACACAGGGCAGTATCATGTTGACAACACCATATCTTCCAGAAACTATTTTTAAATCTGAACAGAGAATGTTTATGTACAGAATAAATAGCATGAGCTGTGGTACTTCTTTAGTTTGCATCAATCTTTTTTTATTTTTTAAATAAAATTATGTTTAGCCAGCAAACTAGATTGAGGTAGATAAACTTAATTTATAGAATAAACACAAATCTTTAAGTTGATTACTCCAAAACATTTTTGGTTCTTTCAATTAATTGAGTTCTTATTTAACATGTAAATTTAATAAAGAAATACAGTATGACTTTATTGATTAAAATTATATTATCCAGTCCTATGCAAAGCATGCTGGGAACTAGAAATTCACAGCCCAATTTTCAAAATTATCAAGAAAATTTCATTTACTGCAACCTATTTTTTTTAATAAATAAAACAGCGGAGAATATTACACACAATATTAAGTTGACGTAATGATCAACATTATAATATCAACAAAGCAACTTAAACTGTTTAATTCAATAAAAAAATTCACTTTCAAGCTGTGGTGTAATAGGTCCCCTGGATTTTCTTTTTAGAGTGCGGATCTTCTCAGATGAAAACATAATTAGCACGTGATTCAGACTAATCAAACAAGCAAAAGTAGCTCATGTGATGCCCCATTTTTGTCCTTCGGGACTCATTATGTACAAAAACATCTATTTCCCCATTTCAGGCAAAGTTCTACCTAACTAGACTTTAAATGAACTGTCACCCGCAAGCTTGATCAAAACATTAACATGGAAAACTGATGAGAAATAAACTCGTCTGGAAAGTTGCACGCCTGGCAGGTTTATTCAACAGCCTCTGCCATATGAGTGACACTTTACCAGCACGACGTTCTGGACGTTCATAAATTGAACCAATTGTGGGCAGTTATCAGTGGCTAATTTAGTGGACCGCAGTCTCAGAGAAGGAATTTGCAAGGTTGTCCAATTAGCGGTGAAAAGTGTTGGGTTGTGAGTGTATGTCAGCAGGGAAGAGAGGGCCAGTGGAGGCATGTCATCAATCATCTCAACAGCTTTGCCTCTGCATTCTTGGCAGACTGGAGGACCTGCTCAGACTGGGAATGCCACACCATCATCACAGACTGTCAGCTGTGAAGATGACATTTCTTCCAAACATTTTTTCATGCTTCGCATATCTGTTGTTTTCACGTTGCTTAATAGGTCGCGTAATGTCGCATTTTCCATTTTTCAGAACCAGAGAGGATTGGCGTTATGACACAATATTAGCCGATAGGAAGTGAGCTTATTTATGAAATGAAAGCCGTTGCCTCTTGAGAGATGGCAGCGCCTGGTTTCCTTCAAGAACATGCGACTTTTAATTGCAGCTGTCAAAACCCAACCAACATGAACAATGGCGTTTAATTTGTACCAGCTCACTACTTTTAACTTTTAGATCACCCAACTTTTCTTCTCTGCTGCTTTAAAGATGTTTGGTAGTTCTAAAAAAAAAAAACAGCCTGAGACTCTTTAAAAGGCCATTAATGAAATTGTGGTAAAAGCAGAGTACTCAAACTGCAATTATTTAAGTGCTGTGCTGAGCTGAGAATATGTTTTAGTCAAAAGAACAAACCCAGAATGCTTGCCATTGTTCACACATTGTGGATAGTGCAAAAGGCTTGTATTATTGTGACATTTGGATAGCGCTCATGTGCTACATGAATTTATCAGATAATAGGATAGTTCACCCAAAAATAGGGCTGGGTATCGAGTTCGATACTTTTTAGGCACCGACCGAATTGCTTCGATACCATCGAGTATCGAAAAACGTCTTGTCGTTCGGTACCAAATTTCGATACCTGAGGGGTTAATCTCATCAGCGTCAGTGAGCCAATAAGCCTCCAGCACTTGCCGGTGTGTTCGACTAGAGGCGCGGCGCAGATAGCGATTCGAAAGCGCACGGAGCAGTCTGCTCTCTTTAGCTCTCGTGGTACTGTAATACCACCAGTATATAGAGTAGCGCGGGAGCTGCGTGGAGTTCCGATCATATGCAGATCATACTAACGTTACACGAACAAAAGTGCGTGTTATGTGACCATTCATGCAAACTGTAGCATCATGCTACATAAGACAATAAATAAGATTTATATTCCGTTTTTACTCAAAACTCACTTTAAACCACCATCGAGTGTTTGTAATAACTTCCGATTGCCGTCTAACAGGGCCGGATTTACGCATTGCTCAAGACATTGAGCAAATAAATATAACAAACAATAGGGTAAAAAATGACAAACTATTTCCATGTCTTCCACCTTTTTTATGTAGGCTACGGAAATCACGCTTTCTTTCTCCCAGTCTCTCTCACAGATGCACACACAGTGCAGACACGCGGAGACGCGAACAGAAACGTCTTGTCAGCGCTGCACCGCGAATTTAACAGTAAAATAGTTTCGCAGCTAAAAAGCTACATGACATTTCTCAGTAGCGAGGTTCATGAAGGAGTTTAACTTAAAGATTCGCTATCAGTAGACGCTGCTGCTGAACGCTGCTGAGAGACGCATAGACGCACTTAACTGCATATCAATGGCTCAAGCCTCTGTTATCAGCTCTAAAATGATGTTTTGGAATTTGCAACGGAAGGTTTGGGATGAGGTGTGTA
The DNA here is from genome assembly GCF_001515645.1 of Sinocyclocheilus grahami. Taxonomy (NCBI): domain Eukaryota; kingdom Metazoa; phylum Chordata; class Actinopteri; order Cypriniformes; family Cyprinidae; genus Sinocyclocheilus; species Sinocyclocheilus grahami. The sequence continues at coordinate 2,077,990 of NW_015505246.1, read as the reverse complement.
AAAAAATTAGTTCCACCCACACGAGATTTCAGGACGGAAACATGTCAAATGTCTTGAAACAAATGATCTGAACAATGTCTTGATGTGTGGTTGGGACTCCAGGCCGTTAAAATTATTAGAGAAATAATGCACTTCCGGAGGTGGTTATGTGGCCACGACTATATGGAACGGTCTTTCGCAGTCCTCAAACAAATTAAGAACTATTCGATTTTTATTGACTGAACGCATGCGCTTATTCCGATAGAAAACACTGTATCGGTTTCCACTGATTAAGAAATATTTTTGTTTGCTTGGGTGGTAATATTAGGTCTATTATATTAATAGGGAAGGGGGCCCAAAAACGTCACGAAAATAGGTAAATCTGGACCTGCCATCTAATGTGATGTTGCTGAAATTAAATATGTTATTACCTCTGAGTCAGAGCAGCGATCATGAAAGAGAGAACACAAGCAGAGAACGCTGGAAGCTGCTAATGCTCATCAGTAAATCAGTGGAAAATAAATAGAAATCATGATTCTGTCTGAGCTATGCATTTTAAAACGAACACTAACTAGTGTAAATGTAGCCTAATAGATGTGTAAACTGAAGACTATTTGAGCTTTATTAAAACGATTTTGCACTGATTTATTGTGTTGGTTACATTTTGTTCCTTTGTGCAGTGGCTCAGGAGATGAGTCTTTGAGTTTGTATAAACATCAACAAGCTGAAAAATAAAACCAAAGTTTTTTTTTTTAGATAATGTAATCTTGTTCAAATTGATTTCATAAAATTGGTATCGAAAAAAGTATCGTTCAGGAACCGGTATCGAAGTCAAGGTATCGGTATCGATATCGAAAAATTTTGAACGATACCCAGCCCTACCCAAAAATGAAAATTCTGTTATCGTTTACGCATCCTCATGTCATTCCAAACTGTAAGACTTTCTTTCGTCTTCTGTGGAACTCAAAAGAAGGTAATGTTTCAGTTGTTTTTGTCCATACAATGGAAGTCAGTGGGGTCCAAAACAACATTTGACCCCATTTACTTGCATTGTATGTAAAATAACACTCAGATCTCTTTTTGTGTGTTATGCAGAAGAAAAAGAGAGTCATACAGGTTTGGCTCATCATGAGGGTGAGTAAATAATGACAGATTTTTATTTTTGGTTGGACTGTCCCTTGTTATGTAAACGCCTACCAAGGTGTTTGAACTAGTGTTAGATAGCAGAGGCTATCTAGTGCATATCCATAGGGTGTGTTGCCATGGTTACCATGGCCGGGTGTCATTTTCTGTATCGGGAACACAAGCGCTATGAAGAAACCAGTGAGAGTCTCTAATATACATCATGTTGCTCACTGTTTTTTAAAGACGTCTTAGCATGGACGCATTTTTAACGGATCTTCCGTTGATTCAGCCTCCCTTCTCTGCAGCGTTTCAATTTTCCCCTATTGCAGCATCACAGCACCTATCATAGTCCCTTTAAAGAAAATGGTCCCCCCTGTTGACTCTCATCTAGTATTGAAATGCTCTGCAATTGTTTCTCTATTTGAATGTCAGCATGGTGGAATATTTTCCACTCTTCTCTGGCACTATGCTGTTACAGCGTTGCTGGGTTGTTGTTCAAATGCTTTTGTATGTGAACGCATTAATGTTTTAATCACACTGATTACATTTTAGTGTTGCTAATCCCTTTGCTCTGTAGCTGTATCTGATTAAAGCATTCTCACATGCACTAGTTACTCCATGAATGTACGTGTGCTTTCAAATCTCAGTTATGAATCAAATACCTTTATGGGACGGACGTTAAGCTGGGCGTAATCTCTGCCAAATGGTCTCACAGAAAGCTTACCCAAGGAGGTTCAGTCCCTGCCAAAAACGCAAAGAATGTGAGGGAAGAACGCTCATTAGATTTCCTTATTCATCCAGTCAAATTAAGGGGTCTAAAATGCACGCCTTCATGTTACACGTCTTCCTCTTGCTATAAACGGCAACCTGATACATATCTTGTAGTTTGTTATGTCATGATCCATCAGCGAGGCTGATTTTTTCTGACAGTTGGCACCTTCAATACTGGCACAAAAACCACAAAGAACGAGTTTCCTTCACTCGCTGCGTCTTCTTTTGAAGCGCTGAGATGATATCTCCCAGCGCAAAGAAAACATCAGCTGAATGATCGAGTTTTTCTATAGCCTAGTTCTTCCACTACATTAGGTGGCAAAGAGTGTGCTGGCTTGCCAGAAATATGTCACTTAAGGAAGGCAGTGAGCAGAATTAGGTCATGCAAAATATGGCAGGGTCCCAGCGGGCCCTCACACATATAATTTATCCAGTATTTGTTATAGGAATTAGAATTAAAGTTGTGTGACACTTGCCCGTCTCTGTTGGTTTATTCACATACTGTTCGTCTCAACAGGGTTTGAGTTTTAGTACAGTGCTGAAAGCTTCTTGTTCACATATGCTGTTTGTCATGTTCAATTCAATTCAGTAATATTTGTATGCCGCTTGTCATAATTCAAATCATTCCAAAGCAGCTTTACAAGGAATTCAATTCAAATCATCCTGGACTGAACCACTTGTTTATAATTATTGTAATGATAGCTTTTATAATAGCTTTTTGGGGTATAATTATAAGGCCTAATAGAGTGGCATCACTGTATTTAGCTGCATATATGGAACAAACTGATGCATCTCCTCCACTTTCACAGTGTGACACTCTGCCAGTTTTAACCCAGTATCAGAGAGATTGTCACAAAAGATTACAGAGAAGCTGCACCTTCTAAAAGCTGAAAATACTGCCTAGTTGAACACACTTGAAACCTGATGATAGACTGGAGCTACAAGGAAATGACAAAAAAAGGCTAAGGACAGATTTCAAGCACCTCAGTAGCTAGAATATGTATATATCGTGTATGTTATAGAGAAGCCTAAATCTTTTATTTGCTTAATAGCACAGATGTCAGTCATAATTTTTTTCTATTATTAATTTCTTTTTATTATTATATTATATTATTTTATATTATGTACAGCGGGTAAAATATGTATTGAACACCACCATTTTTCTCAGTGTATATATTTCTAAAGGTGCTGTTGACATGAAATTTTCACCAGATGTCGGTAACAATTCAAGCAATCCATACATACAATGAAAATAATACAAATTAGTTCAGAAATTAAGCCTTTGATGGTAATGACAGCTTCAAGCAACTCCTGTATGGAGAAACTAGTTGCATGCATTGCTCATGTGTGATTTTGGCCCATTCTTCCACACAAACAGTCTTCAAATCTTGAAGGTACCATGGGCCTCTTCTATGAACTCTAATCTTTAGTTCTTTCCATAGACTTTTTATTGTATTTAAGTCAGGTGATTGGCTGGGCCATTCTAGCAGCTTTACTTTCTTTCTCTGAAACCAAATGAGAGTTTCCTTGGCTGTGTGTTTGGGATCATTGTCTCGCTGGAATGTCCACCCTTGTTTCATCTTCATCATCCTGGTAGATGCAGCAGATTTTTATCAAGAATGTCTCTGTACATCTTTTCATTCATCCTTCCTTCAATTATATGAATTTTGCCAGTGCTACACCATGATGTTTTGGCGTGATGTGCAGTGCCATTTGACCTCCAAACATGGTGTGTATTATGGCATCCAAAGAGTTTTTTTTATTTTTGTATGAGAATTGAGAATTTTTGTCTCATCTGACCAGACTATATTCTCCCAGTATTTCACAGGCTTGCCTAAATGTTGTGCAGCAAACTTTAAATGAGCTTCAAAATGCTTTTTTCTTCAGCAATAGAGCCTTGCGTGGTGAGCATGCATAGGCCACGGCGGTTGAGTGTATTAATTATTATTTTCTTTGAAAATAATTCCAGGTCTTTCTGAAGCACTCCACAAGTGATCCTTGGCTCTTGGACAACTCTTCTGATAATTCTTTTCACTCCTCTGTCAGAATTCTTGCGAGGAGCACCTGGTCGTGGCCGGTTTATGGTGAAATTATGTTCTTTCCACTTCCGGATTATGTTGGGGCAACAGTGCTCACTGGAACATTCAGAAGTATAGAAATCCTTCTCTAAAAAATGCCATCAGTATGTTTTGCAACAATAAGGTTGCGAAGGTCTTGAGAGAGCTCTTTGCTTTTACCCATCATGAAATGTTTCTTGTGTGGCACGTTGGTCATGAGACATCTTTTTATAGGCCATCAGTTGGGACTGAACCAATTAATATTAATTTCCACTGACAAGGGGCAGGATTGCTTTCTAATTACTGATAGATTTCAGCTGGTGTCTTGGCTTTCCATGCCTTTTTGTACCTCCCTTTCTTCATGTGTTCAATACTTTTTCCCTGTGTCATTCTACTTTATTACACAGAACTTAATTTCTGAACTTATTTGTTTTGTTTTCTTTGTATGTATGGATTACTTGGGTTGTTACTGACATCTGGTGAAAATTTCAAGTCAACAGCACCTTTAGAAATATATTTACTGAGAAAAATGGTGACGTGATCAATACTTATTTTACCCGCTGTATATTATTAATAGGGCTAGGCTCTTGTATTATCTCTATGTTTTTAATCCTTTGAGTATAACATATTATTATATATTTGTTCTGAAATGGCTTTACCCTCTAGTAAATCACTTTTATATGCGAAAAAAAATTGTGCAAGGTGACTAAATAATGTTTGCCTTTAAGCTAGTAAATTGTTAGATTTCACTCGCCACTGATTTATTGGCTAATAATTAGTTTAGCACTGAAGTATTTTCGCTGCGTGTTGTGCCCTATGACCGCTTTACAGTAGAACATTCTGACAGAGCGTTTGACAGGAAAGAAGCTCATTAATGAGGGTGTGAAAAGAGATGTGGAATATTTAAATAAAGTGAAATATGCAATAAGGTTAAAAAATGACTGTGTCCACGCCTGTTCATTGCTCATGTATCACTGATTTTAGTATTAGCATTAGACAAGCCTGGCGAGTAAACAGAAATATCTACTATGTAAAGACAGTTCTATTGCCAATTTGTGTGTAGGGGATTGCTTAAAAGAATATTTTTCAATCATTGTTTCTTTCGACCAAACAGATTTTGCTGCCAAATAAATTCAAAATGTTTTAGGAACTAAAACAGTAAAAATCTGGAGATTGTGCATTGTATGTTTGGAAGGCAAGTGAACACAAGGAAGAATTATGATTATTTCATATGCACCAATAGTCAATAATTATTGCTAAAACATTAAAAATTCCACATTTTTTTCAAAATGATTACACTAACATTAATTGAATTTCAGTTTTGCAGTAATGCAGATTCAAAGTACTTTAAAATCCTTGCAATATTCACAACTGGTTGGATGGGTTAATAGTACTAGTATGTAGTATGTCCCCGTCATATAGGCCTGTGTCTTAATATAATTAAAATATACTTAAATATTAAAAGTTTATTAAGAAATATTTTCTCATTTCATTTCTCTAGTTGTCACACCCCTGGACTGTATTCGTTGTGTTTTCATCCATCCTGTTCTCCGTGACCTAGTTTTCCCTCTTGTTTGATTGTGTCATTTAGTTCAGGTGTGTCTTGTCCATTACCCTCGTTTACCCATGTATTTAAGCCCTAGTCTGTGCAGTCTGTGTTTGTCCGGTCTACTACGTCCCTATGTGTTTATCCTGCTTGTATCTACCCTCTTGTTGATTATTAAAGACTATTTGCATTCATCGTCATCTTCTTCATACGTTTATCTTACCTTAGTGTGACACTAGTAGCAGTGGATTTAATTAATTATTTTTTATGAAGTTATTTCCATCGTTTTATGTATCCTGTTAGTTTAAGTGGCTGAGCTATTTATGAAAGTCTTATGCAATTTTATAGAAATACTCCCTAAAACTGTTACACAAGCCAGTCTTCTGTTTTTTTTTCCCGTAACACTTTAGTATAGGAACCAATTCTCACTATTAACTAGTTGCTTATTAGTACTTATAAAGCACATATTCTGCCTAAACTTAACAACTACCTTCCTAACTATTAATAAGCAGCAATTTAAGAGGGATTTGAGGCAAAAGTTGTAGTTAATGGTTTGTTAATAGCGAGAATTGGACTTTAAAATAAAGTGTGACCTTTTTTTTCTTCTTTTTTTTTTACAAAAGTAAAAAAAGTACTGCATAATAATGACCTGCATAATTTTATATTGGCAACAAATGTAGCACAAATATATACAGTACTCCACCCTAATTATTAGAAAGAATAGGATCTCACCATGAAGTTAACACTAATTGGAATGATGCATTTGTCTGGCATAAATACATAAAACATAATTGCAACAATTATGATTTATTGAGAAATTGTAACATACATTTGATGACTGATGATAAGTAATTTTGGCAAATTTTAGATTTAATGAAAATATGGCTCACCACCATGATGCTCTGCTTCCTGACTTATATATAAAATAAATAAAGCACAGAATAAACAATTAGCATCAACTCAAAGTTAAGACATATTCAGAACAGTCACGTTGACAGAAAAGTATAGTTATTATCCTACAAAAGCTTCTTAGGTGAGTGGAATCCGAATATGATGGAAATCCAAATGAAAACTTTAAATTTGTCCTTTGAGAGGTAACACTGTAATAACCATAACTATTAGCTGTCTGATGGTTTGGACTGGAGCACAGATGGCTAGGGGAAGCTGAGATCCCTAGTGGATTATCTGATGTATTTTTGCCGGTTTTGAATGGGTAATTTTGACACAGGAGATACAGTGTTCATTTGAAATAGCAGATGTTGAGATAATATTGTGCATGCATGTGAGAGTATGTATATGTGTGTGCGATAGCTAAAGGTAAATGGTAGTTAGCTGCAACATAATGTGCATTTTGCTTCATTTATTAAAACAGTTAAAAAAAAACCTCTGTCCTTTAGAAATCACGACCTATGTGCACTAAGGCAGCATTTTAATAGCTTCCCCACATTCAGTCATCTTTATTAGTTTTGGCCATTGTTTGGCATTTGGCAGACAATAGTTATAGTTTCCATGTCCACGTACGTCCAGATGTAATTATCATCATTTCTCATCGCTAAAGGCACTTATGGGAATGTCTCCAGTTAGTTTTCAACACATTAGAGACAATATTATAGCTTGGCTTTGACGTTTAATCTGGTGTTGAGAACTTGGCACATTGTGAGACAAGATTTGTTGGCTGGGATCGACTTAATCTTATTTTAATCCTTGGTCCTCACAAAAGAGTACTTCTCTTTGGCACACATAAAATCAACAGTGGGGTCAACATCAGACTGGCACATATGTCTTATGAAAGAAAAAACAAGAGATAAAAAATTGTGGGAAAAAATGCTCCTTTGGGGTTTGAGGAGGATGCTGCAATCCCAGTGACATTCTGTTCTCAGATCTCTCTGATGATCGGTTTAAATGTCTTTTGTAATACGATTTTCTCTAGCAATGCAATTTTCATGTAGTATGTAGGTATTTTGCTGATGTTGAAGTCGACATGAAATCAGAATTGACCCTATTTACTTGTTCCTGCTCTTATTGTGTGCGATTCATCTTTGCATGCTATTGTCTTTCTAATCTTTAATCAAAATGTAATAACTTGCTCCATCTCTGAAACGACTTCTCATTTTGCCTGACATCGTCGTGATCAGCGGGGGAAAAAAGCCAAACATGTTTCAAATACTGTCTGCTGCTTGCTGCAGCCACCGTATGAAACTAGCGTAGCGAACACAGAGAAGGCTGGAAGGTGCATTTTCAGCTGTTTCCTTCACAAAACCCTGATCCCTATTCTCATTCCCAAACTACCCTGGTTGTGTGCCTGCTGGCTTGAATTGTTCCGCTTTGAAGAAGGAAGAATATCAGTGAGGTTGCGGTTCAGTTTGAGGCATTTCACCCCTGAATGCTTCCACAATTTGATCATAAAATGGGGTTTGCAGGCATTTTTTTTCAAGTATTAAAAGGTTTTAGTTAAAAAAAATATATATAGATAAATATTGCTGTTACTGTGTATTGTGTGTTGTAAATACTGTATGCTATCATTCAAAAGTTTTGGTCGGTAAGATGTTAATATTTTTTTTTTCAGTTTTAAGCATTTATGTAAATAATGTGAAATATTATTACAATTTAAAATAACTGTTTTCTATTTTAATATATTAAAATGTAATTTATTCCTGTGATGGAGAAGCTGAATTAACAGCAGATTTGGTCCTCAAGGAACATTTCTTATTATCAATGTTTTTGTGGAAACGGTTATATGTTTTTTGCAGGATTCTTTGATTAAAGACAGTTCAAAAGATTTATTTGAAATAGAAACATTATAAATGTCTTTGCTGTGAAATTTGATCAATTTAATGCATGCTTGGTGAATAAAAGTCTTATTTTTTGTCAAAAAAACAACAACAACTTTCTGTTTTGTTTTTTTTACAGTAGAAAAAGAACAGGAAAAAAAATAAACACATTGTATGTCTATAATTGTTTAAATATTTAGTGGAATCCGTCCCAAAGGCCCTGCCAGGAAACATACCTTTAGTGAAACGTTCAGCTGGAAGGAGTGATCAGAAAACTGGGTCAATCCGAAATGAAAAGAAAATCCAGTTTGGATTACAGAAAACACCCAGTTCATCTGTAGAACAGCAACTGTAATTGGTGGAGCTCAGCTTGTTTTAAGGATATAGTACAGATTCAGTGTGTTTAACTTGCCTTGGCATGGTTCTTTAGATACCTCAAATTCAAAAACTTGCAGTTCAAGCCAAAACAAAACAAAGGTCTCCTGAATCTGCTTTTCAGAAATCATGTTTTGAATCAGAAAATACCAGATGAAGACCTAATCAGCGTTTCACAATATGGAAAGCCTCAATGGATTCTGAAGAGATCATGATGAGATGAAAAATCCCACCATGAGTGTGAAGAGGTTTGCCCTCATGAGCTTCACAGAGCAGTGCTTTGAAGGGATGAATAAAGATGATTAAGGGAAATTTCGGGGAAAGAGAAAGAACAAATATGACTTGATTACGGTCTCTTCTCTGCTGTTTTGAGACTTTGAGAGCAGATGCTTATTTAAATTGGTAACAATGCGCATTGGCCTGAAAATACATATTTGGATGCAAAATACATAGGGCTGCAGTGGTTTTGTGGGGTAGGGGACAGCGGGGTAAGATGTGTCAGCAAGTAAACTGACATCTGCCATACAGCTGCCTGTGATTTGAAAGATGCTCATGATAAAAGAGATATTTTAAGAAAAGTGATGTTTTTTTTCATGATAAAAATCTACTTTGCACATTTTCTGCATGGTAGGTACGATGTCAATACAAATATATGTCTAAAAATATATATCAAACATATTACAAATGTAAAACCAGGCTAAAAATTTGCCGTGAATTATTAAAGAAAGGTTCAGTGTATGGTTTAGTTACTCTGCTATATACATAAAAAACAGTAAAAGAAATGGTTCACCCAAAAATGAAAATTGTCATCGTTTGCTCTCTCTCAAGTTGTTCTAAACCTGCATGAGTTTCTTTCTTGTGCTGAACACAAAAGAAGATATTTTGAGGTAAATGAACAGTTGATGTTCCCCATTGACTTCCATACTATGGGAAAAAAAAGTCAGAGGGACCATCAACTGTTTGGTTGGAAGTAGGGGTGGGTGATATGGCAAAAATATCATATCACGATTTACAATTTTATTACAATTCTTTGTCATGTTGGTTTTACAATTTTTTCTGAGCAGTACAGCCAAACTAATTTCCCTATTATAAAGACAAAACCTTTCAAGGTAACAAAATATAAACAAGAATGGTGTATAATTAGGCCAAAGTGGGCGAAGATAAAAAACTTAGTCATTATTTTATCTTAGTTATTAAAAAATTAGAACAAAGATACACATTGCAAATACGCATAATATACAAATAAAACTAACAGTGCTTTATTTTCAGGTACAGTAGGTGTATTTATCAGGAGCATTCAAGACATTGAATGAACAAATATAAAAATAAAACACTATATAGATTGATTCCTCTTAAAGCAACTGTATTCAAGTTTTTCCATCAAGAGTAGTGAGGGATTTTTCTCTTCGTGTTTTGTTGTTTTATTAACATTAAAGGAATAGTTCACCCAAAAATAAAAATTCTGTCATAGTGTTTTTTTTGTTGTTGTTGATACCATCATTTACTCACTCCAAAGTTGTTTTAAACCTGAATGAGTTTCTTTCTTCTGCTGAACATAAAAGTTATTTTGAAGAATGTGAAAAACCAAACAGTTGCAAAACAGTATAAAAAAAATATCTTCTTTTGTGTTCAGCACAAGAAAGAAATTAATACAGGTTTGGCACAACATCTGAGTGAGTAAATAATGACAGAAATTAAATTTTAGGGTGAACTATCCCTTTAATGACAATCGGCAGCATGTTTAGTACTTTCGATTTAAGACCTGCACGCATCTAATATACAGGCAGCATCCGTTTTTCTCTCAACTATTTACTCTCATTTTAGACATAACCAACTGAGTCTATATGTAAACCTTGTGTGTTTTGACAATATTAGCGCAAAAGATAACTTAGTTCAGTAATCAGGCGCTGTTTGACAGGCTTCTTTAGCGCGCGTGTTTCAGGTGTACGCGAAGTGCACGCCAGAACAGCACGTGAATGAAATATTTAACCAGTAAGGCTTTAAAGCAAATAATGTACTTTTGTGATTACGAATAAGTGCAGTGTTCTGTGAGTGTAACTCTACCGCTGAGTTAACACTGATGTGAATGTATGTGGCATTGTACAGTATATTGATACTGCGGTGCCAGAACTGCAACTGATAGAATATGCGCTGTAGCACGATACTACGATATTTCTTCAAAAGCAGATCGTGGAGACATTTTAAGTCCTACAGTCCAAGGGTTCAAAGACTAGCTAGTAGGCTCATAAAATCAGCTTTGAACCTTTCCACCTGTTCCTTCCAGGTGGTACAAAGGAAATATAGCACACATGGAGGTCCATACTCTTTCTTACACAGTAGCCTACACCTCAGTAGGAAGCACTTATAATGCCTTTGTGGGCAGTTATTGTGAGGTATGTCCGAGTAGATCTCTGTGGTGCTTTGACACCAGTCATCCTGCTGTTTCAGGGTTAGAAATGGTGATGAAACCTCATTGTCAGTGATGTAGAGCAGTCTGCCTGAGGAGCTTTTACAGGAAAATCAAAAGAGTTTAGCTTGTAGCACATAATTTAGAATTGATCAGTTTGTATCACATCATTTATTAGTGGTCTGTTGCGTTTTTGATTTTATAAATGGTAATATAATTTAACTGTGTAGTGCTAGTAGCCATTTGTAAAATATTTGTTCTATTTATAATCAACCATTTCTTTGCACAAATGTCTGATTTTTTTATTACATTAATTAGATTGTAAATATTGTGTTGACTTTGTGATAACATTGCAAATCACGCTCTTAAAGAGATTGTCCGTTCAAAAAGGAAAATTGTCATCATTTACTGTCATTTCAAACATATGTCAAACAGTTTTGGTTACCATTGACTTCCATTGCTTGCACACAAAAAAAAAAATCTCCAAATGTCTTCTTTTATGTTCCATAGAAAAAAGGGTCACACATTAGTTTGGGGACCAAACCAAACTACAACTTTTGCCTCAACTCCTATTTTGCCCAAGGAATATGGAAACTACATGAGATGTTTATAAGCATTAAACATTTCAAAAGAATAACTTTGGGTTTTGTAAGACAGAGTTGAGCATTAACATTTATCCTTAGAATGTGCTTCCACGTTCTGCAGTTGTAGTTGTGCATGTTTGGTTGAACACTTAATCTGAAGTCATGGTTATATACAGTATGTGTGCTTATTTAGCACAAGTATTTATTTATTTAGATAATTATTTATTTAAGTGTAACTGTTGCACCGTCTCATATCTCTTGTGCCATTAATGTTAATGTGAAGAATATATCATCTCTATTGCCGTTAATTAGATATGCGTATGAATGTAGGTCTACGTACCTATTATCTGTCATTAAAATTCAGGGATGTGGCATGCATAAAATAGACAAATTATGACATATCACTAATATTTCAGATGTCATGCATTTCAGATTGAAGATGATACAAATGGTATACTAATAATCACAATAATGAATTTTTTAATAGTTGCTTTTATTGGATTTACAACGTTGTACACAACATGCAATTTGACATTATGAAATGTTTTTAATTTAAGAGGTTGTATTCTAGAAGCATCAATACATTTTTAATAAGATCCGCCCTAAATCACATTCTCAAGTGGGCTTTTCTCTTTATAATCATAACTGAACTGTATCGTTTCAAATCTTGTCTCATCATTCTGTGTATACTTTTTAACAAGCCCTAGTGAAACAGTGTTAAATCCTGTTTCATAGAATCAGCTTTTTTTGTGTGTGTGTGTGTGTGTGTGTGTGTGGCATGAGAACATATCCAGCATATTTCCAAAAGATCCAGTCAACTTTGAGACAGTGAGTTGAGACCTGCAATGTACTGACGGATATGTTGACTCCCATTTCACCTTTAACCTCAAGAGTATCCGGTGTAAATAACTCACAGCATAGACACTCACACCGCTGCTGACAAACAACAAATAGCCTAGATGTTAGATGTGGTATCAGATTGAAGTTCTAAGCCATCGTTTTTTTGTTTGTTTGCTGTTTTGAAGTCTTTTGTTTAGAGGTCAGAACTGTTAATTTGAACACGTCATGTTTAAATGAATACAGAAGACAGGAATCCAAAAATGAAAAACAAAATGAAATGACCTTGAAACAAAATCAAAAACATGGTTTTTAAGGAAGAGGCCTTTTCATGCAAGCTGTCCATGATGGCATCAGCATAATTTGGCTTCTGCAAAGTGATGTGGAGTTTAATTGGGCCGCATAGCTTTTGACGTCAACAACAAAAGATATGGAAAGCATTTTCTCCTTTCTCCTTAAGCGTTTTCTTGAAATGTTGATAGGCCTGTTTAATTTGCTGTCCTGAATGCATGATTATACAGTTAGCTGCTTTTTATTATTTGCATTTAACATAGTTTTTTTTCTGTGCTGTTTTAGAACAGACCTACGGCCCATTTTTGGGTCACGACCCACCAGCTGGGAACCACTGCTTTAAATATTAAATAGTTATTTTGTTGTTGTTGCTTTTTGATGGTATCTTTTGTGCACACCAGGGGCTGATGTAGTTTGTATGGTTTGCAAGTGGTGTTTATTAAACATTTTAGTTTAACTTTCCTCAATATCTAACATAAAAAGTAGATCTGAACCATTTTTGGTTTGTTTGTTTGTTTCTATTTGCTTCCACTAATCAGTATGGAGTGTTATACGTGGAAAAACGGGTTGTTTCTTAACTATTTTTTGCAAACTGTAAATCACATTTTTGGTATATATGTACTTGATCTGTGTATATCTGAAATTACATGCATAATAACATCCGTTGTCCTTGTCCTCAGTCCCCCCACAGTCACAAGTTTTATCTCTTTAACTCATCTTTGATAATCAAAATGACATATTTAATCATTTTACCCATGAAAATCATTTTTTCATGCCTCAAAATGGCTTGAATATAACTCTACATCCTCACCTCATTTAGTATACGTGGAATCATGAATATGCAAATGACTCTCCGCTGAAACTGATTCTGAAAATGAGGAAGTGCAAGTTATACAGTGTCATCTGCAAGTCGATGTATCAGAATGGAAATGTATTTTATGTATTGCTCTCTACAATGTCAGCTAATAATGTGTTGCTAATGGTACAAAAACCATCTCAAACAGCTAATGATATGAAAAGCCCCACCCTGCAAATTGACAGGATTGGTTGCATGTTTATGATGGTATGATTCAAACCACATTTTTGAGACTGTCTTTGGTACACTGGAGTTTTAGTGAAAAAATGCTCAGCAATGATGTTGACCGATGCATTTGGTCATGGTTTGTCTCGAAGCATTTTAAAAACAGCAGATAGACATGTACACAATGTTAAAAGCTTGATTTTCACCACAGGGGTCTTTAATTATCTGCTTTCTTTCTGGTTTCAGATGCTACCTGTTGGATGGGATCTCAAAAGGAGCATGGTTGAATCGTTCCAGTATCATTTACGCAGGGAATGACAAGTGGTCAGGGGATCCTCGCGTGTCCATCGTATCAAATGTGGGGGATAAACATGAATACAGCTTACAGATACAGAAAGTGGATGTAACGGACGAGGGCTTGTACACCTGCTCGATACAAAGTGAACGTAATCTACGCCCAAAACTCATTCAGTTAATTGTAAAAGGTGAGTGTTTTATCAACAACTGCTTATTTCATCATGATTTGCAATGTTTTTCATTGATAATAAACTAATTATCATTATATTTGTACCTAGTTTGGTTTTTAGTTTTGAGGAGGGACTTGAAGCTCTGAAGTATTGCATTTGTCCTCTTTACTGATAATGTGTATTAATACTGATGATATGAATTTGTGTTTACATCCATATTCGTGACACTATATTTTGACTTCAGAAGGCTCAACCACTCTGTCAAAATGTCAGAAATGTTTTGAATCTCTAGGCCACTGCATGCAATTTTACGCTATTGCTTAAAGCTTAGATCACTTTTTCATACATGTACAGTATATGTTTGCAGTCATACTGAAAATATGAATTGAATGTGTTACTAATGACTATGAAATCATCAAACGTTAGTAAAAACCTTTTTAATGTTTCATTATGTAAATAGAGATTCTAGCTCTACATGTGTGTGTCCCTTTTAAGGAATTAGAGTACATTCTGTGAATTAGCCTATAGGCTATAGATAGCAGTTGGAGTGCAGGATCGAGTGTGAGATTAAAGGGATCATATGATGCGATTTCAAGTTTTCCTTTCTCTTTGGAGTGTTACAAGCTGTTCGTGAATAGATAAGATCCCTAAAGTTGCAAAGACTAAAGTCTCAAACCCAGCGAGATATTCTTTATAAAAGTTAAGACTAGTCCACGCCCTCATAAAACGGCTCGTTTAAACACGCCCCCACATGTCTACGTCACGATGTGGGAAGATTTGCATAACGCCGCCCAAATGTTCATGCAAAGAAAGAAAGGAGGAACTTTATTGTTGCTGCCACCTCCGCCGCCATGTTGTGAAGACGCTGTGTGTTTCGTTGCGAAAGCGAAAATACTTTGTTTGGCCTTCCAAAAGAGGACACAACTAGAAATCAGTGGTTAAGTTGTATTTACAACACTGTTCCAGAACAGATCAACCCAAATATTCAGATGTGTGCAGCACATTTTATGGAGGACTGTTTCCTGAACCTGGAAGAGTAGCCTACAATGCTGTCTGTTCTGACTCACAGCCTGTAAGTAAGTTTTCATATTTAAAGAATTTGCCACTGATGATTCAAATGTGAGTTTTGAGCAGTAGAACTCAAATGTGTAGAGTAGCGCTTATTGTTTGTCATTTCTCCATTCACAAATGCAGACATGGTTTTATGTTTACGTGGCGCGATGCAACGCATAAAAAGACAGTATAAGTCATTATAATCCGTAATTATGTCCCCATTTGATGCAACAAATGCCTCGTTTGTAATGGGTTTTATAGGTTTTGTCTTGTCACTCCAGCACACGGCATCACAGTATGGTAAGGGGAGTAACATTTCCGTCACACGCTTGAGGTATTCGGCCAATCACAACGCACTGGATAGCTGGCCAATCAGAGCACACCTTGCTTTTCAGAACGATGAGCTTTGTAAAAATCGACGGCGCATAGAGGAGAAACAATAATGTACAGTATGTGGAAAATAATGTGTTTTTTTAACCTTAAACCGCATAAACACATTTCATTACACCAAATACACAAAATAATGTTCTTTTTAGCAACATCATATGACCCCTTTAAATACAGCCACGTTTAAGTGGATCTAAATATAAATTTTTATGGAGTTTAATTGTTACTTTCATATGTATTGATGTATTTTCTTCACGGTGGGCAAATAAGTCAAAATAACTGTAAACTGCAAAAATTGGAGTGTCTTCAGAGGAGTGACTCCATTTGTGGTCTAAATTTATGGAGTAAAAAATTAAATTTTTTTCCATCCTGCTCAGCAGCATAATTACTGATAATGTCCATGTGGAATAACATTTTACATCATAGTTGTGCGTGCAAATGACCACTCTGCAAGCCTCATTTTTTATTGTGTTAAATGGGCATCGATTAATATGGTATATTATTTTTTTTGTTTGTGAGGAAAACATTAATTCTACTGTTAGCTTTGCATATTATCATTGGCCGTCTATTCTAATCAATAACTTTAACTCCCTAACTGAATGGTTATTTAGAGAAGAATTCCATAAGTGTTGTTCTTTGAACATACCTCCAATTGCCACCTACAAATATTGACATAAAGCTTTACATGTCTACCTGATAATCCCCTCTTCTCAGTGAATAAGCATAACCGTGAGGTCTGTTCTCAGAACTTGTGTACATAAGCTTTATGTGTATGTATGAAGAAAATAATCAGCTTTCGCTATAAACAGGCAATTAAAATTAATGACAGCAGAGGTCAGGTATGTTATTTGTGTGTCTTGTTTTTCTGGAGAGAAGTTTTTTTTTTTTTCAAATAAAAACTAGTTGGAGTTCTGCAATTTAGCTAGGAAAATAAATTTGTATGTATGTGTTCTCATATACAGGTGCATCTCAATAAATTAGAATGTCATGGAAAAGTTAATTTATTTCAGTAATTCAACTCAAATTGTGAAACTTGTGTATTAAATAAATTCAATGCACACAGACTGAAGTAGTTTAAGTCTTTGGTTATTTTAATTGTGATGACTTTGGCTCACATTTAACAAAAACCCACCAATTCTCTATCTCAACAAATTAGAATACTTCATAAGACCAATAAAAAATTTTTTTTTGTGAATTGTTGGCCTTCTGGAAAGTATGTTCATTTACTGTACTTGTACTCAATACTTGGTAGGGTCTCCTTTTGCTTTAATTACTGCCTCAATTCGGCGTGGCATGGATATATATATTTTTTTTTTTTTTTTGTTTGTTTTTTTCACAGATAACAGAATGTACTTTTATGCATTTTATATATTACAGTGTATATATACATATGGAATATACTTTTACCTATTACTAATTATGTATTGAATTTTTTATTACTTCATATCTATTTTACTAGCTTTTTCAATTTAGCCACCTATTACCTTGATAATAGCTCTGCACAATCTGGGCATTCTCTCAAGCAGTTTCATGAGTTGCCACCTGGGATGCTTTTTCAATTATATTGAAGGAGTTCCCATGTATCCCGGTTCCCTTGTTGGCTGCTTTTCCTTTACTATCTGTTCCAACTCTTTTAAAATTATTAGCTCATTTAAATTGGTTGCAATTTTAGTTTTATAGAGAAATTCATATTTAGGCACAATATGTGTTTGCTGCAACACATACATAAAACTGATGATTTTAATGAATATTTCATTGCTGTTATGTAGATATTTGTTTGATCGCTGGCTTCATCTCTCACATCCTAGTCATTACAAGATATTTCAATGATAGGCTTGTATTGTGTGTTTCTTTGACAGGTTGGTGTATACGGTTGACACCTCAGTAGGAGGTGCTGACTCTCAGCACTGGCAAATTTGCTATTTTTTTGTCCGCATAAATCCACTGCCTGTAATTAACTAGAGAAAGATCACTGCGAGCTCCCTAACCCTCCTTGAGATAAAGCAAACTAATACAGGCCAATCATATCTGAAGATGTGTAGTTTTAGAGGCCGTAACCTGTAGCCCGTCGCTGAGTCTCTTCTATGTAATTATAATCAACAAAATGAATGTCCTCCTTTTTCACTCTCTTAGCCGAAGGCTGTTTCATGATCATGATGGATCTTTTGTCCTTAATAGAATCCATTACTTGAATGTATCTCTACATGATCTGGGATAATTAATAAGCACTGGTAAGAAAATATACACGCACTGTTGGGGTAATGACAACAACTAAAGAGAGAGAACAAAAGTGACAGGAAACACATGATGAACAGCAGTCTTGTAATAGGAATCGGTGAGTGGTAAACTTAATCTTCTGCAGGATTGTATCAAAAATGAAATTGCTAGATTGACTCTTACAGTGGCACAAATCCTGGAGCGCCAAATCGTATGTAATACGATTAAAACGTCTTATTTGTCCTTTGTGAAATTTGAACAGACTGTACTTGATGTATCCTGCACATTTGTGAGGACGAAACAGTTTTGCTAGGTCATTCTTTCTAGTCGACGGGTCAATACTGGGCATCACCAGAGAATGAGTGTGCTTGTTTGTTTTGTAGGGATCGAATGAGGATAGCCCACACACATTTTTCGGAGAATAATCACCAATCTTCTACACCACTTAAATCTTAGCCTTGTTTACCAGACAGTACCATTTATCATAGTCCACAGTGAGTCACCATTAAATAGAGCAGTTTGAGACCACCACATTATTCTTTTATAGATGTGCTCAGTTAGTGAACGACAGATCAAATGTATTGCTATTCTGCACATAGGCCTATATATCTAACTTAGCTAAATATTAGGAGTGATGGCCTGTTTGTCATCAGCAACCACCATTTTGTTTATTGTGGAAGATGAACCAAAGAAATAAGACTGCTTGGAACTGCGTACGTTCCAGTATTGCGGCAACAATGAAACGGAACAAAAAAAGATGAATTCAATTATTATTTCTGTTGTGGCACTGCTTTTGAAGTCAATGACTTCTGTGGAAGAAGTTCAATTATGAAACATCGATTATCATGGTATATAGAGAGAGCGATAGCTCTACATTTCAAGGGCTTCTTTAACATTGAACTTCCCATTCTTTTGAAGTCACATAGTAGCTTTTTTAATGGACACACTGAAATTTTAAGTCGTTATTCACAGGAAATCACCTCTCCTTGACATCAACCAGGCTTTATTATGCTGAAATAATTGTTAGAATGAAGATTTTTATTTGGAATTGTTGTTAATTTGGCTACTTTTTTATTCGATTTTTTATTATATTTTTCTGATCTACTTCTGTACTGTTTTCCTTCTTTCATAATTTAGTTATGTTAAACATTATTTTCTTTACACACACACACACACACACATATATATATATATATATTAGTGCTGGGCAACGATTAATTTTTTATTTTATTTTTTAATCACGATTAATCACATGATTGTCTGCGATTGATCGCGATGAATCGCATTGGTATGCACAAAATTCAATAATGCATTCAAAAGTAGTGTATTGTGCGCTTTTCATTTAAAAGTACTGCTATATGAACAAAAGTGCAATAACATTTGGTTTGCAAACACTTGAAACAAATAAGGTGCTTTTTTTTACAGCAGTATTCCTTTTACATAGCCTAGTAGCAGTTAAAATATTTCTTGTAAATCTCAACTTATAACATTAATGTAATCAAATTAAATATAAAACCACAGCTATTTGCTACTGCCAGGGCATTAACGTATTTTTATAAAAAATATTTTATAGTTTGTTATAGAAAAACTTACAGTGGCACAAATCCTGGAGCGCCAAATCGTATGTAATACGATTAAAACGTCTTATTTGTCCTTTGTGAAATTTGAACAGACTGTACTTGATGTATCCTGCACATTTGTGAGGACGAAACAGTTTTGCTAGGTCATTCTTTCTAGTCGACGGGTCAATACTGGGCATCACCAGAGAATGAGTGTGCTTGTTTGTTTTGTAGGGATCGAATGAGGATAGCCCACACACATTTTTCGGAGAATAATCACCAATCTTCTACACCACTTAAATCTTAGCCTTGTTTACCAGACAGTACCATTTATCATAGTCCACAGTGAGTCACCATTAAATAGAGCAGTTTGAGACCACCACATTATTCTTTTATAGATGTGCTCAGTTAGTGAACGACAGATCAAATGTATTGCTATTCTGCACATAGGCCTATATATCTAACTTAGCTAAATATTAGGAGTGATGGCCTGTTTGTCATCAGCAACCACCATTTTGTTTATTGTGGAAGATGAACCAAAGAAATAAGACTGCTTGGAACTGCGTACGTTCCAGTATTGCGGCAACAATGAAACGGAACAAAAAAAGATGAATTCAATTATTATTTCTGTTGTGGCACTGCTTTTGAAGTCAATGACTTCTGTGGAAGAAGTTCAATTATGAAACATCGATTATCATGGTATATAGAGAGAGCGATAGCTCTACATTTCAAGGGCTTCTTTAACATTGAACTTCCCATTCTTTTGAAGTCACATAGTAGCTTTTTTAATGGACACACTGAAATTTTAAGTCGTTATTCACAGGAAATCACCTCTCCTTGACATCAACCAGGCTTTATTATGCTGAAATAATTGTTAGAATGAAGATTTTTATTTGGAATTGTTGTTAATTTGGCTACTTTTTTATTCGATTTTTTATTATATTTTTCTGATCTACTTCTGTACTGTTTTCCTTCTTTCATAATTTAGTTATGTTAAACATTATTTTCTTTACACACACACACACACACACATATATATATATATATATTAGTGCTGGGCAACGATTAATTTTTTATTTTATTTTTTAATCACGATTAATCACATGATTGTCTGCGATTGATCGCGATGAATCGCATTGGTATGCACAAAATTCAATAATGCATTCAAAAGTAGTGTATTGTGCGCTTTTCATTTAAAAGTACTGCTATATGAACAAAAGTGCAATAACATTTGGTTTGCAAACACTTGAAACAAATAAGGTGCTTTTTTTTACAGCAGTATTCCTTTTACATAGCCTAGTAGCAGTTAAAATATTTCTTGTAAATCTCAACTTATAACATTAATGTAATCAAATTAAATATAAAACCACAGCTATTTGCTACTGCCAGGGCATTAACGTATTTTTATAAAAAATATTTTATAGTTTGTTATAGAAAAACAATTTATGCTCAGAGTCCAGAGCCTCGATCATAACATTATAACATTATCTCTGACTCTATAAAGGCTGCCGTGTAATTTGCCCCCTGACTAAACATATAAAGAATTTAGGGGGAGCATTTAAATAATCCTGTGAATGCACTTAAAGAATGCAGAATCGAATCGTTAATCAAATCGCATCAAATTGAATTGTGAATCAAATCGGATTGAATCGTTCTGAATTTGCAAAAACCATTCTTGAATCGAATTGAAACCCTATGAATCGTGAATCGAATTGATTCGCTGTTTACCCAAGCATTCACAGCCCTAGTATTAATACTGACTATAGTGTGTTAAGGTCATATATATATAATATCCAGTTGATCAAAAGTAACAGTGAACATTAATATACATATATTGATACGTACATACATACATACTGTATGTATATATCAAGCAAAAACAACACCGGTATCACTAGTTTGAAGTTCTCCAATCCAGCCTGCTGATGTTTTAAAAAAAAAAAAAATTATTTTGTGGAACATCATTAAGCTAGGTTAAGATGTTTTGAACTTCATCAAAAATGTCATGAAATATTAAGCCTCATTTTAGATTCTGTACCAGTGAGTCTGCACCTCACAGCAACTCTGCAAAGTCTTTAATGTGAAAGTTGATCCTTTCATGAACGCCTAATATTCCTCTCACTGATATCTCTGTTCATACTGTAAGCACTTCTCCAGTGTGCTGGAGAACAAAGCGCCGGGTCTACGCCAGAATGTTTCTTGTGTACCTTTTATATTGTATTAATATCTGAGATAAGACATAGATACATGATGGAACCAATATTTACAAACAGCACCAGAATATTAGAAATAGTATTTCTTTTAATCATGCACTGATTCAAAGTGCTACATTTTCAATTAACTCTTCAACTGGACACGTTGTACCAAGAGAGCTCATGTACTGGGTCATGCACATTCTCACTGTCTCATGCCTCATGTTCCGTAGCATTACCAACTGAAGAAATCCCAGTGGGTAGAGCAGCCTGTCAGGGTTTGTGTTTTGTTTCTGTCTATGACACCTAATTAGGGATCTAAGTTGGTTGGTTTTAGCAGCCTTCAGGTTGTATGGGGAATTGGGAACCACTATGAACGAATGTGGAAACTGGCAGTTTTGCAAGTGTAGCATATTTCCACTTCCAGCCACATGAGTATATTTAAAATGCATGTGCATATTTGTATCACAGTATAATCACTGTATCAAAATATTCAGTACTCCCTTGTAATGGTGTGCATGGATGGATCATAAGGAGTATTCCCAGCATGCACTCTGTTTTAAAAACCTGTTAAGCTGAGTATTAAAGAAATAATTCACCCAAAAAATGAAAATTTGTGGAAAATGTACTCTCCCTCAGGCCATCCTAGACGAATATGTTTCTTCACTGGAACAGATTTGAAGAAATTTAACATGACATCCCTTGTTAACCAATGGATCCTCTGCATTGAATGGGTGCCGTCAGAATGAGAGTTCAAAGAGCTAATAAAAACATAACAAAAATACAATTCAGACTGTTACTTCCAGCCTCTGTTGATAAAAATGTTGGTGGATTTTGATGTAAGAAGATAACATGGGATGGACTTTTTTCACAAATATTGTGATAGTTTTATCAGCTGACGGCACTCGTTCGCATCACTGCAGAGGATCCACTGGTGAGCAAGTGATGCAATGATAATTTTTCAACAAATCTTTTTTGATGACAAGACAAGCTCATCTACATCTTGGCTGGCCTGAGGGTGAATTTGAAGCAAATTTTTATTTTGCAGTGAACCATTTCTTTAGGGCAGCATCTTAACTGATTTGAAACAAGTTAGCAACACAAGGCTAATTTGGTGTTAGCATGTTGCTAGGCTAACAAAATAATACTGTAATAAGCATAAAAATATATACAATAGCGCACACAAATATTTAGTATAATTTATGTTTTTTAATTAGACTGAATTATTTTTATCAATGATTTCAGCATTGCATAAATTATATATACCATCTTACAACACCTTTTATTGAAGAATACATGTGATGTGTTTTTTTTTCTTTCCTTTTCTTTTTTCCTTTGGTTCAGAAAAAGATCTTTGAAGGCAGAATAAGCATGCTTCCTACCTTTTCAAACAGCCGTAGCATTGGGTTTGTGCCTATGATTTCTTCAAGTGCTGCCTATGTTGGCAGCTTGCTAGCGTTTGGAACAGAGCCGCATTGTGAGTCACAAGGGTTGTTCAGGACACACAGGAGTTTATTATTATGTTCAAATTGTTACTTACCCTCCGTTTCTCTTTCAGCTTAATTTAATGAATGTAATGTCTATCCTAACAGCTTCTTAACTGGTATGTTTTGTCTTACAAGTAGTTCATAACAGTGTTATCAAACTGAAGGCTTTTCACACGAGTTAATTTTTTTTTTGTCCGTATCCATTTTTTGATTCCTCCTCTGACTGATTTATATTATTTGACTCCAAACTGCAGTAGATTTCATTTGCATCATCGATATGATACAGTGCAAGCAACTGTTTACAACTAGATACATAATGCTGTATTTTTAGAGGAGAAGGTAAAAGAAATGGAAACATTCACCTTTTTTACTCCCTTTGGTTTTACTACCATAAAGAAAAATGAATGAACAGCACTTATGTGTCTGATTTGTAATTGCTAAAATGCAATTTCTGTGGAGAATAGTAGCAATTAGAAATACATTATTGTATAATAGACATTTATACGTCATCAACATTGGTTCACTTCCACACATTAAACCCAACTGCATTCAAACCAACTGCATATCATGCTGAAGTCCAAATGAACCATGCCTCCTTCAGGCAAACTTGTGCACGCCAAAGTTCACAAAAAAAAGACCAAATTAACTAAAAGCTCTAGTGTGAAAACTCTGATTTCAACAGTAGTATAGTATGTTTTACTTTGTCATTTAAATATAAGTCAACAGTTCTTGTGGAAAGGATAGGGGAAATTAATTTACAGTGGTCTCTGTATTTTTGGCATGGCATGCAACAGATATTAAAGGTTAATGAAGGGCTCAGCTGTGCAATAGAGTGCATCTTTTATTGTACTGCCTATTCCACTGGTAATTTACCATGCAGAGGCCTCATATATAAAATCAAAATTCACCTCATTTATGCTATAAATATTTAGACGATACTGTAACATACAAGTCCATTTTTTGAACAGCAGCCTTAACTTTATTGTTTTGTTTTTTCATTCCTTTTCAGCCGGAAGACAACAAATAGATAAGACTGCATATGATTTCTTTGCCTGTCTCTGCTCGGCTCTTTGCCTGTGCTAGTCTGCATTATGACAGGAGCCCACTTTTCCCTCAGCTCTGTAATTGGAATGTGGGCTGGCAGTAGGTGTGAAGCAATAGGGTCTTGAAATTGTGTGGCAGCAGTCAGCCCTGGAGAACCTGTCAGAATTTGTAGAAAGGCAAGCCATGTGCTCCACTTTATTCAGAGGAAACGCTGCATTTTAATAGCTGTAAGCGTTTCAGTAATTCAAGGTGGCGTCATTAGAGGCTTATTTATTCACTCTGGGGCTGAGAGACTGATAATGCCTTCCCCGTCAGCTGTGGCAGCTCCATCTCAGCGCCTCCCGCCGAGGAGAGGAGGGAGAATTAGAGTGGAATGGGCAAACATGACAATCGTGCAGCAGTTAATGAATTAAACGGAAAACAAAGCATCAGGTTGTCTTGAATAGGGCCTTGGGGTAGGGCTTAACGTTGTCTTGTTTTTCTCTTGTCATCATTACCCTACCAATTGAACAGGCTGAGTGGAAATAAACAGGTTAAAAATAACTATGGCCGAAAGCGTCGAGGTTGACGCTCAGAAAGGATTCATAGAAGTCAAATCGTGGTCAGACCTTGAGCTTGAGATTAAATAACACGTGCTTTCATTATGAACTTAGTGATAGTTAAAAGAGCATACCGGTATGGGTTGTTGACCTTTGCATCTGTTTATGCTGCCGTGTTCAGTGGAGTGTCAAGGCATACCGGTCCTTTCGGCTTTTCAGCTACTTGAAAATACAGAGAGGGTTTCATTTCATCTGATAATATACTCTGTATTCACAGGTGGTACACACAAGACCAGTAATGAAAGTCAAAACTGTCTTGGGCTGTAATGAGAGATATTTTTCAATGCACCAAATCCTTGGGACTTTTTCCCCACCAACTTATAAGCTCAAAAAGCTCAATTGTTTCGACACAATTTTGCCATTATTGCATTGTAGAAGTAAAGAAGTGTCTGGAAAAAAAACAGTAATGAAAGACTTCAAATCTCAAGGTGAGCATTTACCGAGAAAGTTCTAGAATATATGGCAAGATTATGAAACTGCATGTTCAGTTTAAAGATCTGCAGAGGCCCCACATCTCATTTAAAAGGCCGGTACCTGACTCCTCAGGCATTGACTAATAGGGTCTTGATCCTGTTGAAGGCAGATATGATCAGGCGACGAATGCAACATTTTCCATTTGTGCTATCAGTGATTGTGGACATTTGTCAACAGTGGGAGGAAGTTCAAGTAAACCTGCAGTGAAGAGCATGACAGTCAGAGGAGTGCTTTCAAACAATGAAAGGGTTCATATTAGAATTTCAGCTCAACCATTTAGCGCCAGCAGATTATAAAAACCAAGATAAGAAAGACCTAAACTGGAGATCAAATAGTGTAGGAGTAAATAACATTGCTGTTTCTTTGCATGGTGACAAATGGCTGAATGTTTGGTGTCCTTATGCCCTCTTCAGCATGCTTTAAAGGATTTTGTTTTAATTCCGTCAGTGTCTTGTTTTCTTCTAATTGATTTCCCCCAGATGAGTATTGCTTATTCTATAATAGCGATCATTCATGATTATATATATTGTGTCTGGTTATGCATGGATGCAATGGGGAGTCTGCCCGTCAGGAGAACTATTAATTGACATTTAAATAAAATAAAAGTTAATTACAACTCCATTTACTGTTTGAGAAGAACATATATAAATAGCTCTTGAGAAAGTTTGGTCATTATACATGAATCTTCAGTAATGCATGGTGTTTAGAATGTTATATTGTGAGGAGGGAGTCAAAGAATCAGAACCAGTTTAGTTAAATGCAATCCACTTCAAACAACCTGGCACAGAATCACAGTCAGACCTCAAAAAATGAACAAAGGGAATAGCTGATTTTGCAGAGTCCTGACAGTTTATTGCCTTTTTATGTAGGAAAGCAAAACCAGGAGGTCAGACATTTATTCATAAACCCCTTGACAACTGACATGGTGGTTTTGAGAAAGAGTGGAGGCCCTGTGTGATGAAAGGTGGAATAAAGATAGATTTACATCTAGATTTTTTTTTTTTTAGTTTGTAGCTGAGTGTGAGGTGCACCATCACACATTATATCATCATGCAACAGTGGCTAGTTACCCTCTATATATCTACCAGAAAACGATCAAGGTAGTTTTATCACCAAAATGTTCCATGAAGCATTCCAAATCAGACATTTCATTAGAAAATGTTTGACAATACCAAATAATTTCTTCTTTCTTATATTTTTTAGAGGTCCAAGCAGGAAACACTGGGAATCATACAAATTTTGTCAGCATTATTATGTTGTGGAAAATACTGAACCATGGTAGATAGCAGAAACGCCATTATAATGTAGTTATAGTTTTTGGTTATGCTTCATGAAACATTTTATATCACTAGGCTCCTTGGCTTATGGACTATGCATACCCATATTATCACTTATTAAATCATATTACACTTAGACTTTATAATTACACTTTATCCTGGAATTTTCATCCTGTCAGAATGAAACCAGTGGAATAAGATTTTCATATAAATGGCTGTAATTCCTTAATAAAATTGCAGATTTTCATGAAATTTGGCACAGATGCTTAGAACATCATTCTAAAGACAAATTACTGATTTTTGTGGGTTTTGGTCTTGCTGTAACAATGAAAATGACTTTTGCGTTGGGCAGATCTAAAACTACAGCTGCTTTTAGCCAATCAGCAATCATTAGACAATGTGAACAATGCCAAATAAAAGAAAACACTTATTCATTCAAAATATGAATGACAGACCTGTGACCTTATTGGGATAAAGTAGCATTGTGTTTTTGTCTCTTGTTGTTGTTCACATACTTGAATTTCTTGATCCAGGCTTTTGGCATTGAGCTCATTTGCAGCTTTGTGTATCTAACTGTTTGTTTTGTTCCACAGTTCCTCCCAAAATCTATGACATTTCATCGGACATTACGGTAAACGAAGGCAGCAATGTTTCATTCATCTGTTCAGCCAGTGGGAAACCAGAGCCCAAAATCTCTTGGAGACACATCTCCCCATCAGGTGAGTTCAAATCAGTTAAAATACGTCACAATAAGTTAGACAGAATTTGACATTGACTTCAAAACACAGCAGGAATGTCTGTCCAAGTTGTTCAGTGTGTTGGAGTTTAGAGGCTCAAAAGATTATGATGAAACTAAGATGTTTCTTTTTTAAACCCTCTATAGTGAACTGAGTTTAGGAAAAGGCTTTTAATCAATTATCGCTTCAATTTGCTGTTGTTCTCAGAAAGACTTCTTAGTTTTAAGTTATCACTCTGCTGCAGGGTAAACAACATGTGAGGGTACATCAACCTCATTTTTACCTTTCATAGTTTATATTCAGCTGTTAAAGCAAAAACTTTGGCATATTTTCAAAGCGAATTGAAAATTCAGTGCACAGCAGTATATTTGAGTGCATGTGAATTTTTATTGAAGTCAGCTGCACTTATCTTTGGACTGCTATATTTATTTCATTCTCCAGTGTGTTTTGTGATCGAATTGCTTTTTGAGATTCTAATCTAAAGACTTTGAAGTGTCATGAAACCACTACTTACCAAAGGTAGGATACTTCAAATTATAGAAACACTTAAAACCAGATGATAAGTGTGCCAGTAATTAAAAAAAAAAAAAAAAGTCCTCAGACAAACCGTCCTGCAAATGGTGAACTTTCACTTATGGTCAACAGATTCAGTCTGGCCCAGATGTGACTGAAAGCCATTTGTCTGAACTATTCTTCTTCAGCCTAATTAACTTCTGTGTGGGCAGAGAGAATGACAATGAGTTAGAGCCAGTGACAATAGAACATTTTTTTAAGATACTGCTGCTTCTGCCACTGAAGGTTGTGATGTACTGAAAAGATTAATTTACAGTATTTAAATAGTCGCTGTGATATTGTCAAGGATTCACATGCTGACAGAGAGCAAAGTCAAAACGACACAAAAACTGTGTTTGAAACTTCTACAAATGTACAAATGTATTCATTTTTTCTCTGGACAAGCCAATATGTTCAGACTGAATACATTATTGCACACCATCACGTGTAACAGTATTTGGTGCACATATGGCAGTACTGTGGTAATCGTCAGAGCTGTAATCACAGCAGCTCCTGGACTGTGATTTCCAGTGGTTCTTGAATGACCCTGCAGGAGGCTGAACCTGCAACCTAGCACCACTAGATTTAATTGCCGAAACACTCTTAAGTGCATTTGGCCTTATACGTGTGTGTCATCAGACCTTTGACTTCTGTGCCTCTCATTGTTGCTTAGAATATAGACTTTTCATCAATATAAATGAGGTAATTAGTCTTAAAGACCTTTTAAATACATTATGCAGTTAAGACCTCTCAAAGACCTCTGACTTGTAATGATGAACAGATTTCAATCTGACTCAAAGGTCTGGTCCCCAGGAAGCATTTGTTATAAATGGTAGTTGCCTGAGCAGCTTGATCGCATTAGTATGCACAAAGGATAGTCCCCACCGCCCCCTCCCCCCACACAAAAAAAAAATAAAATAATTTACTCGCCCTCATGTCACCCAAAACCCATAAGACTTTGGTTAATCTTATTTTTAATGAAACCTGAGTGGTAATCACATATGGTAAACATGGAATAAAAAGCCAAAATTAAATCTGTTTATCATATAAAGCAATCATATCTCTTCACAAAAAAATCTGTAGAATAACAGAAAAGGCACTGGCAGCTCATTACTGGGACATTATGCATTAATTTTATGGACATTTACGTTAACCCTAAAACACAGTACAATAAAGTGCAAAATTCAAAATGGAGGTAAAACAAAAAAAGAAAAATAAGGAAAATTCCTACATTGTGCCCTATTTTAGCAGATTTTTTTGAGTCTTGGATTAAACACTCGATTCTTGTGGATTCATTTTACAATGCCTTTATAACCTCTTTGGATCTTTTAAGATTTAATTATGTGGACTTTCAATGAATAGACATAGACCTCGCAGATTACATTAAAAATAGTCAAATTTGTGTTTGGAAGATTAACCAAAGTATTGTGGGTTTAGAAGGATATGAGGGTGAGTAAATAATGAATAAAACATTGTCGTGATAACTATCCCAATGTTTAAATACAGATTTTAGTGAACAAGATACAATATGGATGTACTGACATAATCTAAAATACAGTGTGAATCCTTTGTTACAAATGTATATTTCCATAGTCACATTTAACTATGATACACAGTACCGAATAAAACCGATAAAATGTCAGATTACATAAATACATTAAGTAAATATGATGCTGTTGAACATATTTAATGTCAACCTATTAATTCCATGAATTCAATAATTAATGATACGTTACTAAAGCTGATCATAAGTAAAATGCTTGTTTTAGATGCTGTCAATAATGTGCGCTTCAGTTTCTAAAACATACTTGTGCTAGAACCATACATTACGTACGAACGTGTTAAACTGACTCGCAAATACAGCACACTCTCACCGCTGTAGATTTTAAATGAGAACTAAAGAACTTTAAATGAGCGATTCCTTGTCTAAGCTTTAAATCACACTCTTTTAATACTTTCAGTACTCAGGGCATTTAAAATTGCTTTACAGACATGATTTCAAATGCTGTTGACTAGATGAAGATAGATCCTAAAGCGAGCCCTATATAGAGACGTAGTGAGGCTACAGGGCGGCCTCACGCTCTCTGTATAGCCTGGCCCAGCACGCTTGATCCCAAACATGCTTTCATAAGCTTTTTCCATTGTGATTTAAGGCCTCGGGATATAAGGAACTCTGACCTTTCAAATAGCTGACTATAACACTTCAGATTTGATTTTTTTTCTCATATGATAAGGCTACAGTGAAGCGTTCAATTGTCCTTTGTCAATCCTTTGTTCGTGCCTCTGCCTCCCAAAATTGTCTTTACTCTGGTTTATTGTTTCCTGAACAATAGCTCTGTTCTCAGCACTGACAGTCTGTGTAAACATCGCCAAATGGTTTCAATACAATGACCAGCTCTTAAAGAGTGCTCGGACAGATATTCAGCAATTGTTTTGGGGCACTTTGGGACAATGAGGAGGCTATCAGGGTTAAGGTGAGATACCGGAAATGGAAAAAGTGGAGGTGGTTCAGGTGCATGTGCGAGATCGAGCGAGTGAGTATGTGTGGCGGTTGAATGATGGTTCATTGTTGACAACTCAATGAATGCCTGGGGGAAACCTCTCATAATGCAACATTTGGGCTGCCGCAGTATTCTCTCACGGGTTAATGGAAGAGATGTACAGAGAACTGCCACCTTAACCCATAATGTATTCTTCACCAGCACTCATCATATCAGTAGCAGGCAGACCTCAAGGAAATGTACTTTGTGCTCTTTACACAATGTGGGGAAAGTGCTTACTGTGACTGCACTTAACACAGAGCAATGTGGAATCCTAGATTAACCTTGCTGTGATTTGGCTAATTTGGTTGGAGTGACATTTCCCAGAGGCTACGACAAGTCTCTCTTGAGCTTTCAAATAACTCTTAACATGCACAATTCGGGAGGCGGTCGATGTATTTCTGGCACGTAATCGGTGTCTATTAAGCCTTTAAGATGCTCCAGTTTGTGTTTTTTTTTTTTTTTTTGGTTTATAGCAAACAAAGGTTGATTTCACGAAGGGATCCATTCTTTATTAAATGTCACTAAACCTTGGTAATTTCCACTTTTGGTGTAATCAGTAAGATAAATGATGGCTCATTGTGAAGTCTCTGTTAGAAAAAAGAAAATAAATCACTGAAGTAAGGGAATTATGGAGTGAGTTAATCACTGATAAAGATCCCTCTGGTTTTTAGCTGGAGGAAGAAATATGGTAAGTTGTAGTCAATGTTTGTTAATTTTGTAAGTTTGCCTTTTACCTGGAACAGTTGTTTTGATAATGTGACGACTGCCATTGCTGTGATTTAAAACAGTTTGCCCTGAAAAAGTATACATAATTAAGTGAGTGTGGTTTTCATTTAATTACATACAAAAGATCAAACCAAGTGATAACTGTAAATAAATAGCTTTTCTCACAAACAACACTTTTCTTTGCTATTTTTGCAATATTTGACTAACTGGTCATTTTTCATTTAGATGGTTGAAGTCGTTTTTCTCACAGGTGTTTTAGCACCTTGTTAAAATGATGTATTATTAAGAAAATACTTTTGGAAAATATTTAGCTTAAAGTATGCACAGGCTATTTTTATTTCAAATAAATGCCACTTTGTTTGGCATTCTGCAATCTAATGCAATTACATTACAGTGTTATACATTTTTTTAAAGAGTGGCTCAAGTGTCCAAATACATTTTTGGTGTCACTGTATATCAGAACAGTATAACATTTAAACAGTATAAAATTTTGAAAAAAAATTAAACTTAAAAAAACCATGAAATTCAGATTTATTTTTAGATTTATTTAAATTAACGGAAACTAGTTTTAGGTAACAATAACAATTCAGTTTAGTTAACTACATTTTATAGCTTAAATCTTGATGGGTGAACAATCTCATACTATGATGTTTACTTCTTTTG
Organism: Sinocyclocheilus grahami; assembly: GCF_001515645.1. Lineage (NCBI taxonomy): Eukaryota > Metazoa > Chordata > Actinopteri > Cypriniformes > Cyprinidae > Sinocyclocheilus > Sinocyclocheilus grahami. Next base: position 2,046,249 of record NW_015505246.1, on the reverse strand, counting down.
CTCTGATGTCCAACTGCCTTTTCATCTTTGTATAGCCAAATATGGGTTGTTTAGCATGAATGTGTTTGATACAATTTGTCCTATTTTACAGTCTTTGCCTCTATTCATTTGTAAAGCATTGGGAGCCAAATAGCACCTTGTCAGCTCAGATACACATCTTAGTCAGTTCCTTGATAACCCCAAAGAAAACTATTTTGTTCAATTGTTCAGTTTGTTACCTGCTATACAGAGGTAATTGTTTTCATGCAACACACAAATATTCATGCAAATTACAAAAGCATGGAATAATTTGGAGCTCTTGTGTTTCTATCAGTGTTGTAGCAGCTAGTCAGAATGGTATTTGTGCAAGGAACAGATCAAAATTTCAGATTATGACAGAAGTAGTGATTTCTGATTTTTGAAAGAATCATTCTTTTAAGTCAGATCCTTTCAAGGAATCAGTTGATCCAGTGTACAAAAACAATCTGAATGATTCTTTCTTTACTCAGATTGATCTGGTTCTCAAGATCAACTGACTCAAATCATATCTCAGCTGTTACCAGCTGACTGGACAGCGATATCAATGAATAAAAATATACATACCCATCTGTTTTTCATACAAAGCTCCCATATGGCTTCAGAAGAGTTGCAATGTAATGCATAAAACACTACAATCCCTATTCATTGTAATTGCATGGAAAACTGCTATGCATAAGGGTGAGTAAATGATGACACAATTTTTGTTTTTAGGGTAACCAACTATCCCTTTAAAGCTTTCTTGATGTCGGATCTTGAAGCTCTATGATGCTTTACAAAAGACTTGGTAAAAACACACCCCTCCTAAAGCCTCTCCATCCTCCTTTTTTTGCATCGCTCTCCGTGCTGTTTTTATTCTGTGGGGGTTTTGCTGAGTCAGAGGCTTCTCATCCATATGCCAGTGCAGGATTTACCTCTCTGTACCATGAGAGATATTCACCTCACTGTAAAGTGGGATATAAATAGGTTTCACTGAGGAATATTACAATAAGGTTGGATCTGGTCTGGGGAACCTGGGGAGGTTTTTAGTCCAGTAGAAGCGTGGCAGCCCCACGCTGTGCTATATTGCCTCTCATTACTCAAGGACCTCAAGTCATATTTGTCATATTGGCACAGTTCTGATTTCCTCACAGTATTTGACTCCAATAATATTCCTCACTGTGTGAATCAGGCTCACAGGGGAGATGCTTCCCACTGGATGTCTAGCCAACAATGCAGTTATGTGCCTTAATAAAGCTTTTTTCAGTTTTCTGGGTGCACTTGGACATCTTTTACTGGCTGTTGAGACTCAATGGTGTTTGTACCTTTAAGCATTTAAACATTAATTAATACATGCCTGCAGAAGAACGTTTCTGAAGGATTGTGCTTGTTTATTTTCTTGCGTTCACAGCCAGGAAGTACGAAAGCGGGGAGTATTTAAATATCACAGGCATCACTCGGGATCAAGCTGGGGACTATGAGTGCGGCGCCGAAAATGACATCGCTTCACCCGACACCAAGACCGTGAGAGTAACAGTCAACTGTGAGTACCATATACTACTTCTTTTGTTTCTGTTTGTTTACTGTCAGACAGTGTAGATTCACATGCACAATGACATTGAGTCTTTTTTTGCCCTCTTACTGGAGATACCAGCTCTGTTCCATAACCTAGTGAGGCTGTCAACTGTCTACTGCATCCTAACTGGAATGGGACTTTGTAAGTGACCGATTTGGAAAGCTCTACATAGGCAGCAACTCCATGCATCATATAAATAGCAGTCCTCTTGGAAAGCACACAGAAAATTTGACTCGGAGGTGATCTAAAGAGAGTGCGGTGTTACCATGTTGCTAAGCTAATGGCACAGTACATGTGTTCAAATCATTTTTAAATTACACTAAACTTATCGATACTGACTGAAATATAAAGAGTTTAGAATTATATAATATATCATTCAAATTAATAATGTAATGCTATATATTATTATATAGTCACACTTTAGATAAGGGACCAATTCCAGTTAATTATGACTTTGGCTTCAATAAACTCCTAATTTGCTGCAAATGGGGTACGATTAAGGGATCTAAAATATGGTAATGCAGAATAAGGCATTAATATGTGCTTTATAAGTACTAATAAACAGCCAACATGCAAGCTAATTAGCAAATAATTAATAGTGAGAATTGATCCTTAAAATAAATTATCGTTATGTTTATATTAATATAATTATAGTAATTATAGGTAATTATTGTTAACTAAAATGGAAACTTAAACCATGAAAAATTTGTTACTTCTAGGGATGTAACGATTCACTCAACTCACGATTCGATTCACGATTTTGATTTCACGATTCAATTCGATTCACGATTTTATTTTATTTTTTACAAAATGAGATTTAAGACAAATTATAAATTAAATGTGTCCTTTTATTATTGCTTGGACAAAATGCTGCCACATTTCTTTGTGAAATTGAAATATAACACTATAATAATATACTAATATAGCACTTGCATATTACTGCCCTTTTGTTGGTTTTGATTGCTTCTATTGTCCTCATTTGTAAGTCGCTTTGGACAAAAGTGTCTGCTAAATGACAAAATTTAAATATAATGTAAATGTAAATAACTAAACTAAATTGAAATTTAAAAACAAGCCCCAAATCAAATAAATAAGTAACACAAATAAAATAAATCTCTTCATATAAACAAACTAAGGCTTTGTCTGTGCTCTTTCCATTTAAAATGAGAGGCAACCACTGCATTTTAATCATGATCCAAACAAAGATGATGCATACATGCAACATGAGCAGTTTTTAATCTAAATTAAACTGTATAATTTCGAAATTTGAAGCAAAAACAGAATGGTTTGACTTCAGTTTT
>NW_015505246.1:2040271-2042354 GCF_001515645.1 Sinocyclocheilus grahami | reverse complement strand
AATAAATCTCTTCATATAAACAAACTAAGGCTTTGTCTGTGCTCTTTCCATTTAAAATGAGAGGCAACCACTGCATTTTAATCATGATCCAAACAAAGATGATGCATACATGCAACATGAGCAGTTTTTAATCTAAATTAAACTGTATAATTTCGAAATTTGAAGCAAAAACAGAATGGTTTGACTTCAGTTTTGTGAAACTATACATAAAAATATCTGCATGAAACAGAAACAGCAGACGAGCTGAATGAGACTGCAGATTCACTCTCTGCCAGCAGGTGGTGCTTAAAGCGTTTCCTTGGTTTCCGCTGTAAACAAAGCAGCACTGCACTTATGAACTTTAATATGCGTTATACAGAGGCAAGATGAAAAGAAAAAATACCATCTAAACTTTTCTAAAGACAGTAAGTTCCCCTCAGACATGGATTCATATAAACTCCTACCCCTAACTGAATCGCGATTTGTTTAGCATCTCAACCGATTTGAATCGTCACATATTTTAATCGATTTTCAACCGGCTCGCGGTTAATCGTTACATCCCTAGTTACTTCAAGTAAAATAAGCACCTTTTTTTAGCTAAACATTTGTCATCCATCTTGTATTCAGTTTCCGCTCATCGCAGTACATTATGGAATTGTTGTCTTCACAAAGAATACATGCAGTGCTGCTTTCGAATTTGGCATTCGTAGGCTGCTCGCTAGAATTGGAAACAGAATTACAGTCTTCCTTTTGTATCTCTAAGGTAGGCTGGGGTGGAAATTAGAATAGAATTCATGGTACTGGAGTTTCTTAATATTTAACGAGAGAATTCCCTTTTTTGTCTGGGATGGGATGATTAATTTTCAGTGAGGAATGGTCTCAGTGTTATACGGAGTCTTCTATTATGCAGGTAATGAGTCTCTCGAAGTGTGAAAAGACAGTAATGAGCACTCCAAGCATTAATGAATTATACTGACTTTACCCATCATGCTCATAGTGAGGATCTGCCTGCTGCCAAATACAAGGGGAAGGACACTTGACAGTTCCTCTTCCTCCTCTTTTCTCTTTTAAGTCATTTTGTCTCATCTGCGGTCACGGGGATCATTAATCTCTTTGTCTCCGTATATACCATATGCTGAATCACGGAACAGCGAGAGCACATAAATCAGATAGGCCAACACTCACACCAGAATAAATGTGGCGTTCAGACCATCAAACGCCAGCTCCCTTTACTATCATGCAAACACAGACTAATGGGCAGATAACCACTTGGAAATGTCAAGATTTGAGCGGGAATGGCTAGATGACAAGGATGAAGTCATAAGTCATATCACATCTCCTCCCCGTCGATTGTATTGACACTCTCTAATGAGGAGTGAAGCTGAGAAGATAGAGGAACGGCTCAGTGCTGAGTCTGCTGGGCCGCAATTCTGCAGCTTAATGACCATTTTCAATGAGCAATCCATTTATTTTATAGCCACTATTTTTTGCTCTATTCTGCATATGTTTGAGTTTTATCGGCTTGGATGGAGGCAAGGGGTCAGGGTTTGTTTGGTTAGCATGGCCCAGTTAGCTCATGCGGGTAGATGTCGTATCTACACCATCTGGGGGCATCTTTCTCAATTGGCAGCCATTCAGATCCAAGGCCTGATGAAATATAATTTGATGAATACAGAAAAACAGCAATATTGTGAAGTACTATTATTATTATCTATTTTAAAATGTAATTTATTCCTGTAATGACAAAGCTAAATTTTACTCCAGTCTTCAGTGTCACATGATCCTTCAGAAATCACCTAATTTGATGATTGGCTGTTTTGTTATTATCAGTTATTATTGGTGCTCAATTATTAACTATGATTGATATTATCAATGTTGAACACAGTTTGTCCGGCTTAATATTTTTTGTGGAAGTCATGGTACATTTTTTTTCAGGATTTTTAATAAATGAACAGCATTTATTTGAAATAAAAAAATATTTTGTAACAGTATAAATATCTTTTCTGTCAGTTTTTATCAGTTTAATGCATCCTTGCCAAATAAAAGTACTAATTTCTTATATATATATATATATATATATATATATATATATATATATATATTA
>NW_015505246.1:2036699-2039106 GCF_001515645.1 Sinocyclocheilus grahami | reverse complement strand
AATGTTTATTGAGCAGCAAATCAGCATATTATATTTTAAAATATATAAAAATATAAAACAATTGTTTTAAATTGAAAATATTATTTAAATATTAGTGTTTTACTGTATTTTCCATCACATGAATGCAGATCAATGAGCATTAGAGACTTCTTTCAAAAACACTTCTTTTATTTGACTGGTAGTGTATATAAAGCAGGAGAAAAAAGGAAATTCTGTATTTCTTCAGCACAGACCGACAGCATAAGTCATAACTGATGTTCTTAAAAAAAAAATATTATTCTAACCAAATGTATTATATATATATATATATATATATATATATATATATATATATATATATATATATATATATATATATAGTATTTGTTATTTTATTTATTTTTTCATTTTGGGACTGTGTTTTGTGGTGCCATCAGCCAATCAGCATTGTCATGACATTTTCCTGAGACTCTGAAGGGATTAATCACATGGCATTTACACTAGCGGATGGCTTTCTCCAGGTTTTATAGACCACCCTAGAACCAGGAGGTGGAGGTTCCGGTTGATTCACAGTGATTTACAGTGACAGTTAATGGAAGCAGTAACAGCAGATCCTGTTCCCTTCACAACATTCTGTTTCAGAGCAGGAAAAGGGATAGACATAATCCCAATGTATCAATCAAAGCAATTTTACCCACTACAGCTGGGTGAAAAATTAGCTGGAATGGAGGTGCCAATGCTGGATTTAGAAGAGAAATGTTATCTCACCATTACGTCCTAAAATAAAAGTGAGAAAGATGCAAGAGGACTAATCTGCCAATGCCCATTGCCTTGCGCAATGAAATCCTCGATGTGAAATGTGCAGCGCTAATAGGATTTTATTCAACCACTCAACAGTCCAAAAAAAACAAATCTCTGCATTATAGTGTAGTAATATATGCTGTACTGTATTTCAGGATATTGCTAGTGTAATGTGGTAGATATGGTTTCATTTTATTTTTCAAGTTATATTATTCTGAGTTTGGGATGCTAATTAATTTCAAACAAGCTAGTTTCAAATGAAGTCTTACATGAGATCTTGTAAAAGTCATGTAAAATGTAACTATTTCTGATGTGACATCCTTGACACTTTCTTTGTATGTGTGTTTTTATTAGCCTTACACGAATGCAGATAGTGGGACTCGACTCTGACATTTCAAGGGTAATCAGCGTAATTAAATACACGCTATAATAATCCGGTTTGAAAATAATTACAGCTTTTAGGTATGTGCGGAACTGACCTTCAGGTTAATTGCAGATTATGACCACTAATTGAAATAAGCTAATTTATTTGATGAAAACTAATTCAGTGCATGTGTTTTAATGCATTTAACGCATGTATGTGTAAGTCGTAACTTTATTAAAGCCACAAGGACTTGCGCCAGTTACTGCACTACTTTTTGCAGCAGAAATAATTTGTAGAAAATTGTGAATAGGCCATTTTTTTGTGCTTTTCAGGGATTTACACCCTAATAATTTCTAAATGAAGACTTACAGGTCAATGCCAGAATCTTAGTAGGTATTGTAACTGTAGACTTGCGGTAAATAATAGCCCAACGGACCCATGCGTGACAAAAACCTTGAATCATTTACTGTTATTGTTGCTACTCATTCCCTAGTGAGTGCTAAGATAGTCTTCTGTCAGCATTCTGTGAAAGTCATGTAGATCACTCAGCTAACTGAAATAGTGTTAACACTTTAAATGTACATTATGACCTTCAGTTTATAACCTTCATATGTAACCTCCATTCATGCAAAAAAAAAACATGTTATTGTTCCGGTTGGTGTGCAGCGATTGTATCTTTGGGTAAGCATGCTAATTCCTAACATGCTGAAATTCGGCCTCTCGTAAACATTAGCCAGACCTGGTGCTCAATTCCAGCCAAATCAAACATTTAGAAAAAATTTAATGAAAAAAGCATTTGGCATACCAGGGTTGTGCTGCATTGAGAGTTGAGTTGAGAATGCCTTTTAAATTCCAGAATTAGAACTGAATTAATTAGGTGAGGAACTGGAATTGTTACTTGAATATTTATAAGGTATATTTTAGTGCTGTCAAATGATTAATTGTGATTAATCGCATCCAAAATAAAAGTTTTTGTTTACATAATATATGAGTGTGTACTGTGTATATTTATTATGTACTGTATATATAAATACAAACACATGCATGTATATATTTAAGAAAAAATATGTTATGTTTATATATTAAATATATTTATATAGAATATAAAATCTAATAAAAAACATTTCAAAATATATACTGAATGTGTGTGTATTTATATATATATGATAAATAAACACACTACACATACATATACTATGTAAACAAAAACTTTTATTTTGGATGCGATTAATCTCGATTAATCATTTGACAGCACTAGTATAT
>NW_015505246.1:2033656-2035181 GCF_001515645.1 Sinocyclocheilus grahami | reverse complement strand
ATATTAATAAACTTTTTTTATTTTATTTAAAATATTTCCATGTGTGGCTCATTAAACAATGCATTTTAGCAGAAAATGTACTTGTTATTGTCTGCCAAGACATTATCCATTAATTTTACAAAACACAATGTACAAACAAACATATTCGGTGACCATAAACTCATTAGTCGGATAGAAAAATAAACTGTAGAGAGGGGTATTTTGATAAATATATGCACCACATAACATATTCATTATCATTTTTACTGTTCTAATGTTTAATTTATGTTTGAATAAATCCAACATTTTTTATGACAGCCATCATTTAAATTTTTATATTTAAAAAAAACGAATTGAAGTAGAAATATTATTATGTAATTGTAACTTTATTATTTTAAAAACTTAATTGTGTAATTTTAACAGTTGTATGCTATAGCTTACAAATCAGTTAATTTTAACCTTCAATATTATAGTAATGTAGTACCAACTGGCACTCATGTATATTTTACAGCATTAGTTGAGAGATTTTTTTTCCTTGAGAAAATTTGGCAAGTACTGTACCTGATATATATCCAAAATAATCAATATTGAATCGAATCGAATTGAAAGCTTGTGAATGAGAATCTTATCGAATTGTGAAATTTGTCAAAACCCAGCCCTAATATATATATATACTCTGATCACTGTATATATATATATATATATATATATATATATATATATTCCAACTCATAAATTGAAAAGTAATTTAATTTTGCTCAATTCTGCATACAATTATACAATTTACCATGCCTTTTATTTCTGCAACAGCTCTTGCATTTTAAATCTACACTGTTCTGATGTGAAATTAGTTGTCATGAAGCTCAATTTATCTTGTCTGTTATGACTATATGCCACAGCGTTCTTATTTTCCTTTTGGAATGCGCACCAGATGTTTAGTTTTAAGTTCCCCATTCATACAGGCGCTGCCTCTAAAGATATCAAGGAAAAGAAATATATAAATTAGACAGATTAGGTGATGTCACGTAGCTCACAGATGTTAGAATGTTTATGCAAAATGCAATTGGTAGAGCTTCGGAGAGGCAATGTAATGCCTTTGCTTCATATGTCATTTTGTCAAGACACATTTTGAGCTAATGTGTCCTGGAGCAACCACTTTGTTCTGCAAATTACATAGAAAGACATAGTCTGTTTACATTCAGATTTCACCTTCCTTTAAACCTCCCAGTGGTTTATAAAGGAATTAGTAGTCAGAGAGGGATTGGTGTTATTGTGTTGCATAAGAGGTTGATTTTCAGCTCTATAGCTGCATGAATGATTAGTAAAATGCTAATCTTTAATGGATGTTAATCTTGAGCTGGATAAGGTCATGTATTTTTATGCATACATTTGTTTTGTACATTTTAAACATGATGCTTATATATAATTATATTTATATATATATAAATGCTGTCAAACGATTAACCATGCAAAACAAAAGTTTTTGTTTACAGAATATGTGTGTGTACTGTGTATATTTATTATGTTTATATAAATACACACACAT
>NW_015505246.1:2000822-2033108 GCF_001515645.1 Sinocyclocheilus grahami | reverse complement strand
TTATATAAATATATACATGTAAATACATGTAAATATTTTCAAAATATATACTGTATGTGTGTCTTTATATATACATAATAAATATAACAGTGCGCACACATACATTCTGTAAACAAAAACTTTATTTTGGATGCGATTAATCGATTATAAATAAATTATAAATATAATAATTTGATATATTTTGAATATATATATATATATATATATATATTCCTTCTTTTTTCTACATTTTTCTACATGTTCTAAATTCTAAAATATTTTTCTAAAATAATACTTTTTTTTAGACTTATTTTTGCCGTTTTTTTGCCTTTATTATGATAGAACAGTTAGGCTATCAGCACTGACATTAAAATAATTCATGAAGCAATTTGGAATTGTGGCATTTGTGTGGCATTAGTGGCAGTAAACCAAATTGCAAAAATAATAACAAGTTCCTGAACACTCCCCCTGTCTGCTATTGGTTGACCAAACAGATAGCCCCGCCCCCAAACTCACGCGATTAGTTGAAGTAATGTTGCGGTGTTCTGAATGTGCAAACAAACAGTCTCCATTCATTGCAGTTGAATTGAAAACAGAAACGTCTCGGGTTACTTATGTAACCATGGTTCCCTGAGTAGGGAACGAGACACTGCGTCCTCTAGGTTTCTTGCCATGCTGCGGACGCAAGCTTCAGACGAAGAAGTGAACGATGTGTAGCTCCCGGCACCGATTTATACTGTAGTCGCACCGGTAGTGACGTCATGGCTGTCGCCGGCCAACGAGTTGGTGGTTTTTCAATGTATGCTTCAGATACGAGTCACGACGAGGCATTCCCCATCGCGACCCCTAGAGGACGCAGTTCGAAGTTCCCATGAAAGGGAACGTCTCGGGTTACTTATGTAACCATGGTTCCCTGAGTAGGGAACGAGACACTGCGTCCTCTAGGTTTCTTGCCATGCTGCGGACGCAAGCTTCAGACGAAGAAGTGAACGATGTGTAGCTCCCGGCACCGATTTATACTGTAGTCGCACCGGTAGTGACGTCATGGCTGTCGCCGGCCAACGAGTTGGTGGTTTTTCAATGTATGCTTCAGATACGAGTCACGACGAGGCATTCCCCATCGCGACCCCTAGAGGACGCAGTTCGAAGTTCCCATGAAAGGGAACGTCTCGGGTTACTTATGTAACCATGGTTCCCTGAGTAGGGAACGAGACACTGCGTCCTCTAGGTTTCTTGCCATGCTGCGGACGCAAGCTTCAGACGAAGAAGTGAACGATGTGTAGCTCCCGGCACCGATTTATACTGTAGTCGCACCGGTAGTGACGTCATGGCTGTCGCCGGCCAACGAGTTGGTGGTTTTTCAATGTATGCTTCAGATACGAGTCACGACGAGGCATTCCCCATCGCGACCCCTAGAGGACGCAGTTCGAAGTTCCCATGAAAGGGAACGTCTCGGGTTACTTATGTAACCATGGTTCCCTGAGTAGGGAACGAGACACTGCGTCCTCTAGGTTTCTTGCCATGCTGCGGACGCAAGCTTCAGACGAAGAAGTGAACGATGTGTAGCTCCCGGCACCGATTTATACTGTAGTCGCACCGGTAGTGACGTCATGGCTGTCGCCGGCCAACGAGTTGGTGGTTTTTCAATGTATGCTTCAGATACGAGTCACGACGAGGCATTCCCCATCGCGACCCCTAGAGGACGCAGTTCGAAGTTCCCATGAAAGGGAACGTCTCGGGTTACTTATGTAACCATGGTTCCCTGAGTAGGGAACGAGACACTGCGTCCTCTAGGTTTCTTGCCATGCTGCGGACGCAAGCTTCAGACGAAGAAGTGAACGATGTGTAGCTCCCGGCACCGATTTATACTGTAGTCGCACCGGTAGTGACGTCATGGCTGTCGCCGGCCAACGAGTTGGTGGTTTTTCAATGTATGCTTCAGATACGAGTCACGACGAGGCATTCCCCATCGCGACCCCTAGAGGACGCAGTTCGAAGTTCCCATGAAAGGGAACGTCTCGGGTTACTTATGTAACCATGGTTCCCTGAGTAGGGAACGAGACACTGCGTCCTCTAGGTTTCTTGCCATGCTGCGGACGCAAGCTTCAGACGAAGAAGTGAACGATGTGTAGCTCCCGGCACCGATTTATACTGTAGTCGCACCGGTAGTGACGTCATGGCTGTCGCCGGCCAACGAGTTGGTGGTTTTTCAATGTATGCTTCAGATACGAGTCACGACGAGGCATTCCCCATCGCGACCCCTAGAGGACGCAGTTCGAAGTTCCCATGAAAGGGAACGTCTCGGGTTACTTATGTAACCATGGTTCCCTGAGTAGGGAACGAGACACTGCGTCCTCTAGGTTTCTTGCCATGCTGCGGACGCAAGCTTCAGACGAAGAAGTGAACGATGTGTAGCTCCCGGCACCGATTTATACTGTAGTCGCACCGGTAGTGACGTCATGGCTGTCGCCGGCCAACGAGTTGGTGGTTTTTCAATGTATGCTTCAGATACGAGTCACGACGAGGCATTCCCCATCGCGACCCCTAGAGGACGCAGTTCGAAGTTCCCATGAAAGGGAACGTCTCGGGTTACTTATGTAACCATGGTTCCCTGAGTAGGGAACGAGACACTGCGTCCTCTAGGTTTCTTGCCATGCTGCGGACGCAAGCTTCAGACGAAGAAGTGAACGATGTGTAGCTCCCGGCACCGATTTATACTGTAGTCGCACCGGTAGTGACGTCATGGCTGTCGCCGGCCAACGAGTTGGTGGTTTTTCAATGTATGCTTCAGATACGAGTCACGACGAGGCATTCCCCATCGCGACCCCTAGAGGACGCAGTTCGAAGTTCCCATGAAAGGGAACGTCTCGGGTTACTTATGTAACCATGGTTCCCTGAGTAGGGAACGAGACACTGCGTCCTCTAGGTTTCTTGCCATGCTGCGGACGCAAGCTTCAGACGAAGAAGTGAACGATGTGTAGCTCCCGGCACCGATTTATACTGTAGTCGCACCGGTAGTGACGTCATGGCTGTCGCCGGCCAACGAGTTGGTGGTTTTTCAATGTATGCTTCAGATACGAGTCACGACGAGGCATTCCCCATCGCGACCCCTAGAGGACGCAGTTCGAAGTTCCCATGAAAGGGAACGTCTCGGGTTACTTATGTAACCATGGTTCCCTGAGTAGGGAACGAGACACTGCGTCCTCTAGGTTTCTTGCCATGCTGCGGACGCAAGCTTCAGACGAAGAAGTGAACGATGTGTAGCTCCCGGCACCGATTTATACTGTAGTCGCACCGGTAGTGACGTCATGGCTGTCGCCGGCCAACGAGTTGGTGGTTTTTCAATGTATGCTTCAGATACGAGTCACGACGAGGCATTCCCCATCGCGACCCCTAGAGGACGCAGTTCGAAGTTCCCATGAAAGGGAACGTCTCGGGTTACTTATGTAACCATGGTTCCCTGAGTAGGGAACGAGACACTGCGTCCTCTAGGTTTCTTGCCATGCTGCGGACGCAAGCTTCAGACGAAGAAGTGAACGATGTGTAGCTCCCGGCACCGATTTATACTGTAGTCGCACCGGTAGTGACGTCATGGCTGTCGCCGGCCAACGAGTTGGTGGTTTTTCAATGTATGCTTCAGATACGAGTCACGACGAGGCATTCCCCATCGCGACCCCTAGAGGACGCAGTTCGAAGTTCCCATGAAAGGGAACGTCTCGGGTTACTTATGTAACCATGGTTCCCTGAGTAGGGAACGAGACACTGCGTCCTCTAGGTTTCTTGCCATGCTGCGGACGCAAGCTTCAGACGAAGAAGTGAACGATGTGTAGCTCCCGGCACCGATTTATACTGTAGTCGCACCGGTAGTGACGTCATGGCTGTCGCCGGCCAACGAGTTGGTGGTTTTTCAATGTATGCTTCAGATACGAGTCACGACGAGGCATTCCCCATCGCGACCCCTAGAGGACGCAGTTCGAAGTTCCCATGAAAGGGAACGTCTCGGGTTACTTATGTAACCATGGTTCCCTGAGTAGGGAACGAGACACTGCGTCCTCTAGGTTTCTTGCCATGCTGCGGACGCAAGCTTCAGACGAAGAAGTGAACGATGTGTAGCTCCCGGCACCGATTTATACTGTAGTCGCACCGGTAGTGACGTCATGGCTGTCGCCGGCCAACGAGTTGGTGGTTTTTCAATGTATGCTTCAGATACGAGTCACGACGAGGCATTCCCCATCGCGACCCCTAGAGGACGCAGTTCGAAGTTCCCATGAAAGGGAACGTCTCGGGTTACTTATGTAACCATGGTTCCCTGAGTAGGGAACGAGACACTGCGTCCTCTAGGTTTCTTGCCATGCTGCGGACGCAAGCTTCAGACGAAGAAGTGAACGATGTGTAGCTCCCGGCACCGATTTATACTGTAGTCGCACCGGTAGTGACGTCATGGCTGTCGCCGGCCAACGAGTTGGTGGTTTTTCAATGTATGCTTCAGATACGAGTCACGACGAGGCATTCCCCATCGCGACCCCTAGAGGACGCAGTTCGAAGTTCCCATGAAAGGGAACTGAGTCTATAGGCAATATATTTTCGGTAATGTGGCAAAACTTGTAATCATCCATGTCTCAAATAGATGTGTTTACATGGCGGTTTCCTGTTATTGTCCTAATGAGGCCAAGAGTCCACCTCTGCACACTGTGTAAACATAGTCATTGAGTAAGAGGTTATAGTGCAGCTTGAACTTCAGCTTTAATTTGAGGTTATTTAAACAATCTGTGAACAATGTCGCAATTACTGTCCCTTTTTTCATGCATTGTTTCCATTTTAAATTGGCTGTTCAGCCAGTTGTTTTTGGCCAAGTGTGTGTTGTTGCATTTTTCATGCACAAGAAAGCTGTCAGAAACTCGTGAGTTAATTTTAGGCATTTGCATTTCGAGTCTGTTGCTGGAGTTTCTCAACATGAGGACCAAAGACGTGTCAGTTCTGATAAAGCATGTTGTCATTAAGCCGAGCAGCAGGATAAACTGATCAGAGGCAAAGCAAGTATGTTCAAATCACCTGTTTGAAAAACACAGAACACGGAAAAAAGAAGTGCTTGTGATCCAAAGCATACCACCCTATTTGTGAGACATGGCTGTGTGCTATGCCCCAGGCATGTATGGCTAATTCTGTCTCCCTTGACTTTAGTGATGTGATTGCTTATTAATGTAATGTGAGCTGTAATGAAGATGAATGCTGCTAATGCAACCAAGGAGTTTTTCAGAGCCCAGTAGATGAATAGTCTTGACCAACCAAGTCATTCCCTTGCTTAATCCAATTGAGCCTGCTTTTCACTCACTGAAGAAGACAATTGAACATGCCTTTCAAATGCCCAAAGCAAATTGCTGTCACTCTCTGAATGCTTGGGGATTTACGATTAAGTATGTAATAAGGTGACTTCACTTAGGGGTTTTAGTTATTGTAGTTAGCTATATTCATAAAATATGTTACTTAAATTAAATTAAACGTTAAATGAATTGAAATATATATTTTTTAAGTTTTATTTCAGCTAGTTGCCAAGGCAACATTTCTAAAATTGATTTACTAAAATAAAAAATTTTAAAAAAATTAAAAATACATATAAAAAACTAATAAAAATGACAAAAACATATTAAAATTAGTAAAGCTTTAACTAAAATGAAAAGGGAAAATATAAAAATGAAAATTGTAATAGTATCTCAATGTCACTAAAATAACACAGCATTTACGATTTTAATTTATTCTCTTACTTTTGGTGCCCTAAATGGACAGCTTGTGTATATTAAGGTTTGCAATTTCTACAAGGTTCAGCTTTTATGGAAATAAATACTCTCAAGTTAAAGCTGGCTGTTTTCTCTTTAGTCTCATGGTGATTGTAGACAGGTTATAAAAACAGTCAGTAGTTTCATTTGCACATGGCCTGTGCTGCAGTGATAAACCAACATCAAAATGGCCCTATTTGTCCCTAAATGGACATAATTTTGAGCTGCAATGTAAGCATCAACGTTTTTTTATTTTAGCTTCATGTGTAGTTTGTAACATCTCCATATGCATTTTCTAATATTAGCATAATGCATTTGTATATTACATTGTAATTTCTATTCGCTGTGCATTTTTTTCTCTTTCATAGCTATTATTACCTGAACATTATATATTTAAAAAGTCAAGGCTTCATCAGGATTGTCCTGATTTGTATTCACCTTATTTGTTGTATTTGTAAATGCAATTAAATACTTTATGCTGTTTCTGGCTTGACATTTTACTCTAATGATTATATCCATGCACGGACACATGCATTTATAATTTGACATATTCGTGTCACTGAAAAAAGTTTCAACTTGTACAGCTGTATTCATTGGGTTATGCAGTATATTGCAGCCAACCAAGCATATGTTAAAAGCAAGGCCCGATTTTATGGAACATTGAGATTTATCAGAGAAGAAATGCACTGTTACTTGGCACAGTCCGATAGTGACCCATCATTTCTGTATGATTTGAAGTTTGACTGAAATTGTGGAAGGTTTCCCAGTTAGGAAATGGCAAATGTAGATTTGTGAAAATTCCTGAACTATGTAAAGCAATGAAAGGGCTTCTTTGTCTGCAAGACTGGATAAGAAGGGTATGGGGGAGGCCTCTGGATGGCATTCAGTATAATTTTACTTCAGTAGAAACCTAGCATAAAATACTAGCCAGAAGAAGTCAATCTTAACAGTTGTCCAGGGCTTACAATAGGCTTTTGAAATCAATGAATGTCATTACCTCTGTTCCTGCTGCCTACATAGGCAGCAATTGATTTCAATGTAGTTGCTGTTAAGATGTTGCTAAGCTAATGGCACAACTCTATAATAAGCATAAAACACAAATTTTGAGTAATAATCTATAGTGTTTTAATTTTTATTAAATTTTTATAATGTGCTATTTATACTGTAAAAAAAGTGAAGTTGTAAATAAAACAGATTATTGAAAAGCCTATGTTTTACAAGAAAATATATTCAATCTTTCCACTTTAAAATTTCATGTTTAATCTTGGCGCTCTTTTTTTCCCATCACATATTTTAGTAATCGTCCTAAATTGGATATCATTTGAAAGCGTAAACAGTCAAAATTCATCCTGTGAAAACCATTTTGAAATTAGACATTGTCTTAAAATAGAAATGCTATTTTAAATCGTTTAGCGAGCTCTCCCCCAGGTGTCAAGTATCATATAACAAATCTAATCTGGACAAAACACATGTAATTGAAAAGTCTCAAGGTTTTCAAAGTTTTGTTTTATTTTATTCCAAAGTTCTATATTTGACTATTTTGTAATATAATTAATATTATGACAGACATGTATACATTTGTGACAGGAAAATGCATGAAAAAAATCACAGGAACCTACGTTTTTGTGATTTCAACTTCAAATTTTGAACATAACTTAGTTAGACAAATGGTTTTGATTTTATGGCAATTTTATATTCCAAAATATTTTGAAAATTTTTATTTGTTTGTTTGTTTGTTTATTTATTTATTTTAGTTAACAGGTTAATTCAGTGAGTTACTTGCTGATCCTTTGTAATTACTTTTTGTAAATGTTGTAAATTACTTTTTGTTTTCTGTGTAGTTCTCAATAGCCACAAACTAAAGGTCTGTCTTTAGTGTTGTACTAGCATGCACTGGACACACATATTTCTTTGTTCTTCACCATTTGCTGTGATGTGAATGTCGGTTTTGAAACCAGAAATTAAAAGTAATGAAAGGCCTCGCTGATTGAACCACTCGCCCCCCCCCCCCCCCAAAACTGCAAACTATGTACCTCTGACGCACATACTAACGGAAGACCGTAATGCATTTCCATAAATTACACTATGAATTATGCCCCTTTGATATTATAAGGCTTCACAGACAAATAACGGCTTGTCTGGAGTGCCCATCTTCACCGCACAGTACAATATGGCTCCTATTCTTCAGCATGATAGGCTAAAAGCCAATTTGTCTATTTACATAGATTTGTGACACTGTGGTTAATGATTTCATTCAACTCAGTACTTTTCTCCACAGTGCATATTCTCCGTGGGACATACAAAGCCTGTGTTTCCTTAGCATGAGTGTTATTTATAAGGATTGGATGTGTTAGAGAAAGAACATGATGTTATTCTTGAATTTTAAATGGAAAACTTAATGAATTAATAAATCTTGACTGCTAAACCCAGTGCTGGAGAACAGAATAGGACAATGAGGTGGAGACAGCAATTGAAGCAGTCTCTCTGTTTATAAGCTGATAAGTCATGGACTGATGAGTCCATTCCTTAATTGTGAAGAAAACTCATTTTAGCCTCTGGCTGAAGAGGTGGGTTATTAATTGATCTTGTAATTAAAATAACAATGTTATACTTGTTGGGAGGATAAAGGTGCAAGACTGTATAAATCATCCCTTCCTCCATAGTGTCATGTGATAAATTAATTATTGTGGGTTGGGAGATGTGCCAGTTAGTCATTCTGTACATCCAACCGACACCAATATCAGCGAACTTTAAAGTCAGACATGCTGTGATGTTATGAAACTTATTAAGAGGAAAAATAATAAACTGGATTAGCATGCAGTTTCAGTTCAACCCACTAACCTCTGGCTTCAGTGTGATAATAGAAAATCCTATTTAACTTGATTGAACTGGGGCTCCTATTCAGTTTTTTCCCTTGAAAGATCAGGTTATACCATACCTAGATTTATCCCAACAATAAAAATATAATTCAATAGCAGTCTATTTTGAATTAGTCAACCTGCGTTTTTGTACGTGTCAAATCTGTGCATGAAAGACGAATCACAAAGGCACCAAACCCTAGGGAACCTTGTTTGGCATATATTGACGTATTCACCGATTTGCGAGGTGCTGTGTTCACAGGTATTCTAAAACATAATCTCTGCCTTGTCATTTTAATTTGCGTTTGTGATCAAGCCGCAACTGGCAAATTTGACAAACAGTAAGCCCCGCAGCATCCATTTTTCATGCCAACTTTGCTATTTTCAGTCCCTCCCATCTGGTATGAGTTTAGAAACTCACCAATGATTTACAGTTGCACTCTTTTGTTATGAAGCCTGTAAATGACTGGGATTGTAGGGCTTTCGTGGTTTTTACACCATGATTCTGCATTAGCCTGTGTTGATGTGTGATTGCTATAATGAGAATTCCTTAAAAGACTAATGTAATTGAATCTTAGAAGCCGTGTATATGGGTTTAATAGGGATTTTTATCTTCATGATTCATTGTGTGGATTATTACACTAGGATTTGTGCTCTCTGAACACAAATATTTAAGAGCATAGTTCACCCAAAAATGAATATACTGTCATCATTGTACTGATAGTTGAAACATTCTTCATCAAAAAATATTATTTTGTGATCTGCAAAACAAAGAGTCATTTGTTGTGATTGATGACGGAATTTTCATTTTTGGGTGAACCGTCCCTTTAATTCTTGATTATAATCTGCTTTATTTACAGTATTATAAACTGCACTTTGCAGATGGTTTTTGTTGTGTATGCTCTGCTGATTCTTGTTATGAAAACTAAAAATGGATTTTATTCAAAATCAGTCAGGTGAGAATTTTCTGATTTGGCACATCAGTTCTGAAGCTTTATTTAATTTTTTTATTTTTTAAGCCAATTTTTTATTTTTTAAGATGTATCCAAAGACTAGCTGATACATTCATTTCCATTCTGCTTTAAAATATATTTTGATGTTTAAAATTGGATGACTTGCATGAATTCTGTCCCTCCGGACCCTTTATCACTGCAGTATATGTGCTCAAACGATTTTAATTAATGTGAAAAGTTGTGGTTGCAGTTGTGGCTAATGCTTTGTTTTCCTCCCTGGGTAGTTCTCGCTAATGCAGCTTTATAATGAACTGGATCATCCCTCAGTGAGGACAGATGCAGTGGTTTGTTAGATAGGAGAAGTTAGCTGTGTGGATATATATCAGAGCCAGCTTCTCTTGTGCTATTAGGCATCCTGCCAAGGCATGCCAATAGCTTACAATACAGCACAAATCTCAGTGATGAATGACACAGACAGATACATACCATATCTCACCCTCAGCAGATTTCAGCCACTCTCAAATCTCTTGTTTTTATGTGCAAAACACATAAGCTGCATTAACTTGAAATCCACTTGTGTAACCTCCAATATGGAGGTGTTTTTGCAGATTTGAAGCATGTACACACATACAACAGATGCATAGATGTTTCTAGTAAATGCACCCTTGGATTCTCTCACGTTGGCTCTTTATGCAGAGAATTTTCTGGTTCTGCCTCTCAATGCCATATTATAGCATCCAAATCCATTTAAAGTAAGCTCACACTGATTAACGGGCCAGAGAATGTGTGAAATATTTCGACTGCATCCCAACTGAAATGTCAGGTAGTGTGGCAAATGTTTGAAGTGAACGGGGCTAGAGATTCTGTTTTCTGTTAAAGGCTGAACTTGGCATCACAAATCCAGATGCTTTCATATCACCTGATACCTGATTTGAATTGCTAGAATATTTTTCACTGCTGAAACTGATAGTTCTAAATATGCGTTTGCATGTATTTTAAATGGTTTTTGACACCTGATGTCAAGTTATAGAGCATGATTGTAAATGAAGAATATATTGATTATTTGAATCATCAGCATGGAGATCTGTGTATAATTGAATTCCATTGTCATCTCGGTGCATAAACATGTTATGGTATGTGGATCCTGTGTGTCCTCTGTCCTTTAGTTGACATTGAATCAAAATTGATCTTATTTACTTTCTTTTATTTATTATACTTACGTTATATTCATTTATAATTATATTTTGTGTCTTGTAATTCAATACAGTTCTCATTATGTTTTATACATACATGCATACAGTACTGTACATTACTGATCAAAAGTTTTGAATAATTTTGTTTTAGTAATATAGTTAATATAGTTTCATGAATATATTAATATGGGGGGGGGGGTAATAAAAATAATAATGTTTATTCAGCAAGGATGCATTACATTTATCAGAAGTGAAAATAAAGACATTCACAATGTTACTTATTATTTACAAAAATCATGGAATTCCTGGGTTTCCACAAAAAATATGAAGCAGCATAACTGTTTTTAAACAATAAAAATGAGAATTTGTAATTATTTATATCATGTGCCCATTTTCACAGTCTAACCCCATTTGTTCATATTTTCTCATGTTTCACTCATACATCAGATTACTGCAGTAAAATAGGTTGATTTTAAATGATCTGCACTCTCAGCCTTGTCCTTTCTGCACCCATATATTATAGGCTCAGCAGTCGTTTGTCCTCGCCTTTGTCATCAGCAATGTGTTCCTTTAATCTCTTATGTTATGTTATCCTTAAATCTTATGCTAGCCTGCTTCTGTGATGCTCAGGTTATGTAATGCTCCCTAGGCATTTGCATGGGTTGATGCCTGTACTGTAAATGCATGATCCAGCCAAAGCAGAAGATTCATCCGTTGCCATCTTTTTTGGATCAGACAGACTTCTCTTCCAACATATGCCAAAACTCTGCATTCAAGCTGCGTTGATGTGTCACACTGCTATTTTCATACCTTCCCAGGAGATTGTGCAGTGAAGAAATGATGAGCAGCGCAATATCACAGAACTAAATTTCTCAACACAGTGATTACAATGATGGATCCATATTCTTTATGCACGGTTCTCACAGCCTTGGAAAACATTTTGATTTCTAGGAGTAAAAAGAGTCATGAGAATTTCTTTAGTGAAGATAATTATTATTTCAGTCAAGTGATTGGTACCTGACATACAGATGGTAATCCATGTAGCAATCTAGCAAATACGGTATAGGTTTTTTTTTCTGATCTCAGTGAATGTTTCTGCTTCAAATTCAGAAAAACAGTGAGATTTTCTTTTCCTCACACTTACTGTTAGATGCTTTGAATTTAAAATGCTGCAAATTAGTTTTCCAGATATGAGAAATGAGAGAAACTCTCACTTCCGTGTACAATGTGGGGAAGCGCATGCCTTCACATTTGTTAATGCTGTAACATATCTATGTGACATAACTACGGAGCCCAAAGTCTGAGAACATCATACTTAAAAATCCATGTTACTGTTCTCACCACAATGGTGGAAATTTCATTTCAGCCCTCAGAAAACATGAAACATTACATCGAAGGCCTGAAGAACTTCATACCTTCAACACTGGGGTTCAAAATTCAATCAGGGAAAAATAGTCTGAACACAGACCTCAATAACTTGCAGGTGATTTTCAAAGAACGAGTTGCCTGGAATATAAATGTCCCCCACTCAAATTCAGACATAGCAAGTAATTTAACGCTAGCTCGAAAGACATAAGTGGATCACCTGCTTGAAGGGAGTTATTTTCAGATTTTTTTTTTTTTTTTTATGTTGTGTTCAACTTAGTATTCTGTACATGCCTGCTTTATTTGTGTGTATATTAAGTACGGTGTTATTTCTTTCATAGCCCTTTTCTATATGTCATTTTGTATTTGAAAGCATGCCATTCTAGTAGCTTACTCTGTTTACTCCTGCTATAAGAAATAATATACAATGAAGATTTATGTATGATAAACATTTCTTTTTTCCCATCAAGAGAGGATTGTTGCTTCTTGACGAGCTGGAAAATAAAAATTCAGCCTGTAGTTAAAGCTCTTTCACTGACACCGCTAGAGAGATTTACACTGCATTTGTGAACATGAAAGGGTCCTCATTTTACATGCACATATTCAGAGAACCTTCCTCAGTTCCTCAGCCTTTGAACAGCTTTTAAACAATTTATCACTGAGCAGTTAATTTCATTTCTCCAACCCTTGGGACGAATGGTATTTCTCAGCATTGCACCCATAAGACTTACACGTGTTGACCACTCTGAATCTTGTTGCTAATTCATTTCTGCCTCATTCACACGACTGTAAATGAAAACTTTGCGTTTTAGAAGGATCTTCCCTCTCCGGCTCGGAGGGTTAGTTTATTTGAGTTAGCTTGTTACGTGTGTTCACTCTTTCCCTAAATCGTGTTGGTTTTTATTTTCTTTCTGTAGTTCCTCCAGCAATCCATGAGATGAGAAGTCACGGGGTCCGACCCGGTCAGATTGCCCTGCTGAGATGTGAGGCAGCAGCTGTCCCCTCTCCAGTCTTTGAGTGGTACAAGGGAGAGAAAAGGTAAAACGATAAATGATAAAAGCCTTAATTTCATTATCTTAGCCGTACAGTGATCATTTATCATACATTATGCATGTTAAGTGAGTTTATTTGCGATTCAGAATGCTCACCACAGAGAAGGTTAACGTCGGTCGAGGCCGCTTTTTGTGGCAAGTGTGCTTGTGTAAAAGAAATGCAATATTTTGATCAGTATTCATTTGCAGTCACTGCCTTTGTTGAATCCACTGAATAATTACAGTACAATCAAACTGTACAGCAGTTTTTGAGAAGTTCGCCTAAGGTTTAATCGCTGAACGTTGATCTAAAGCTGTATTACAGTCTTTAGTAGTATTAGTTTAATAGCTATGGATCTGCAGCTTATCAAATATTACAAAGTGTCTTATTAAAGAGTCTTAATTTCGAAAGATAGTGATTCTTGGCACAGCATAAGCTCATGAAAATCACTTTTGCAACTTTACCGTAATTTTTAACTTTTAATTAAAGACAAGTCATACACTACTTTCTAAAAGAGCTCTGAAGCAAACTGTACCATTTGAGTCATTTGAGCAACACAAAAAGATGTCTTAATTGATCAGTCAGCATTATGTATAATTTTAAGCATTGGTTTGAACACATAGTGTTTTGGGGGGAGGGGCGGAATTCATTTTTAGTTCCCAAAAAGTGCTAAAATGGTGATTTTCTAGAAGGAAAGACTCGTGTTTGCAAGACAAGGAAGAGTTTTAGGGCTGCTTCGGTTGTGTGGCAATGAAATGTCAAATCAGATCCATTTTTAACTCTGCCATTGTCATGGCACTCAGTACGCTTCTAGTTTTCTGTCAGCTGTGTACAAGTATCAGCACATAATGTGGCTTTCACTCTTTGCAGTGTAAAGTTGGCTGCAGATGGTTAAGTAGATGTAAGAGAGATAAGACCAATCACAATTCAATATGCAAATGAATGCAAGAAAGTATGCCAATATGCAAATATTCATCACTGTCAACACAATAAAAAACACTGGCTCACTGCTAGTTCTTCCATTTTTTTTTTACAACGTTTCGACCCCTTTCTGGGGATGTCAGTGTTTTTAGGGTTTTTTGTTATTTTCTGTGAACATTCATTTGTGGCTGTGCACTAGAATTTTTTTTCTAGATGTGTATATTTTATTTTTAGGTTTCTACTTTTCCAATACCAAATCTTCTTTCACTATGTCAGTGGGAGATTTTTATTTATAAAAGTATTTATAAAATGTAATAAAGTTGCACACTTATTAACTACGGACTTATTTCTAGCTCTAGAATAAATAAAAAAAACTGTTAACAGCATTTGATTATGTTTAAAAACAGCCAAATTAATTAAATGTTATGGAATGTGATAAAAAATGAAAATAAATCAGAGGTATACTCAAGTCTACTTCTAAATGCACCATTTTTATACAGTTACATTAAAGTTGAAATAGTACAAACCTGTGTATGTTAGGAG
Organism: Sinocyclocheilus grahami; assembly: GCF_001515645.1. Classification (NCBI taxonomy): domain Eukaryota; kingdom Metazoa; phylum Chordata; class Actinopteri; order Cypriniformes; family Cyprinidae; genus Sinocyclocheilus; species Sinocyclocheilus grahami. The sequence continues at coordinate 2,018,490 of NW_015505246.1, read as the reverse complement.
GATCTGTCTTACTATCTTAACTCTGCATTTTAATTGTATGTTTGTATAGCCTTATCACTAGTAAATAACATTCCAAGTCTTCGCACCAATCAGCATCAAGTGGTGGTTTTTGAATTTAAATACCAAATTACCCCATTACCCGTCATTTACTCACTCTTGCTGAGTACGATCTGAATCAGCAGTTCACACTGTGCTAATTGTAATTATAGGCTTCACTCAATTTATTCAAATTGCAAAGGAGGCTTATTGGCATTGGGTCTGTACTCTGCTTAATCTAAGGCTTTACATTGAGCATTGCTGCTAAACTGTTTTACTGTATTTGTCTGAATGTGCCGACTCGATGCTGAACTAACAGCAGGAAACAATAGAAACCAACAGGAATGATGCAGAATCATGAACTAGTTTTGTTTTTAAAAAATAAAATAATCATGAAAAATTATAATAATGTATTTCTTGAGCTAAATTTATGTAAATTTTTGTAAATCTAAAGATAGCTGGGTTTCCAAATTAGATACTTTTCCAATGGAAAGCACTTGTTAAATTGCGACTCCCAAAAACGTTGTTCTGTTTTCCAGTTGCTTGCTAATAACAGAGGCTGAACAGAATGTTATAATGTGTAAGCAAGGTGATTCTGAATAGATTATGTAAATATTTTTGTGTATAATGGCCTATAACACTCAGATACAGTGGTAGCAGTGGTCTTTTTATTTTAAGAAAAGTTTTTGTTCTTATTTAAGCAAATGTCAGCAGGAGACAAGCTACTTGAGAGTTAGGGGACAAAAGGTCAGAACATTGCTTTACCTGTGAGAGTAACACGTATGACCCAAGTCAGGACTCTCGAGCAACTGCAGCTGAACCTCTGACCTTGACACAGCTATAAGCCATGTGCAAATTTTTCTGCTTCTGATTTTCCCTTTAGCTAGTCCATCAGGACCAGGGACAATTGTAATTTTTTACATTTTCCTTCATAAATCACATACTACCATATATCTACCTGCCATCTTTTGGTGTAAGAAACATTAATATGTGTCCAAAACATTATGTGCCATTCTTAGATGAAGAAAGAAATCAGTGACTGACTTTTCAGCAGCCATTACTCGTCTTTAGTGTCACATGATCCTTCAAAAATCATACAAATAAGTTTATTTGGTGCTCAAGAAACATTTATTTTTATTATTATCGATGTTGAAAATTTTGTGGAAACTGATCATTTTTTTCCCCAAATCTTTCATAAATCTTTTATAACTATGTAAAAGTAATTCATACTGTACTTGCTGAATAAAAGTAGTGAAAAATATTCAGACATTTGAAAAATATTCTGTGTTTTGCACCTTTCAGTCATTTTTTCCAGTTTACGTCAATAGTGTGACCAAATTAATTTTTAAAAGTACTAGTATTCCATGTAGCCTGTCTGCATGTATAAATGAGAAGTGCTGCTAAAAATACTTTTTGCTGGATGGATTTATAGCATGCCACACTGCAGCAGGTGTCACTGCTTGACATGTCATGTCAACTCATGGTCCTATTTTCAGGATTAACATGGGCCAAGGAATAGACATCAAGAACCTCAGCTCCAGATCAGTTCTCACAGTGAAGAACATGACACAGGATCGCTATGGCAACTACACCTGTGTGGCCGTCAACAGGTTGGGAACAGCCAACGCCAGTGTGCCTCTGATTCGTAAGTAACAAGCATTACTCTCCTCTGGCTAACTCGTATTGTGCTGGTACAGTAGCTGCTTTTTCACATATGCTGTTACAGTCGTCGCAGAGCTCCTCGGAGAAAACGCAGTGTTTTCCCCCATCTTCAATGCTTATGTTGCAGAGGAAATGAGAGAAGATGCTACTCAAATAGGTCATTGTTTTGGAGCCTGAAGTTTGCTGTGAAGCATTTTCAAAGAGCTCTTAAAATGAGATGCAATTTCTTTGAGCAGTCTGTTTGAAGTGCTTAGTGTTTTTCTGATTCACTGGCCGCTTAGTCAATAATAAAAGTAAGTGGGCTAACAAGATAAACAAATGAAAACAAAAACAAAAAAAACAACATCAACAACCATAAAAAAAAAATAGTGATAGTCTTAAAAGTGGCAGATGGAAAAGTTGAGTCCCCTGCTTTTAAATGAAGCATATCAAAGGCCCAGCTGAGATGAAAAATTCCAGTATCTTTCACGTTCTACTGAAGACCGACAGTCTGTGATGCGAGAAACCCAGAATAGACCAGAAAAAGCTGCATCTTCTCCTCCCACCAGAGTTCCTTCGTACCTCTTATTTTCATCATCGCTAATGAAAAGGAAACCTACCCTACTGTGCTCCTAATGAGAAATGGCAAGCAATTCCTCCACAACACACACATCTCCACATCTGTAGAGATTGCAAATGCAAGAGCTGATCATCGTTGCCTAGGACTAAATTGCTGTTATAATATTGGTCAATAAGTATTGATGAAGCAAAGGTGGATTCAGGGACACATTAATATTTAATGGAGGACCTCAACCTCAGAGACAAGGTGTGGAGTACTAATCAAAGTGCAGTGTTTGATTTTCTCCTCAGCATGGAGAAACCTATCATTTCGCTCTATTTTTAGCCCGCGTATGATTTCCGGCCTCATATTTTATACCTTGTATTGATTGAAAGTGTTTCTTAGATTATTCCCTCGCATTTGTTTTGTTGACTCTTCATCCCAGACATATAGTATCCCCAGCCAAATGCTGTAGACACAGAATTAAGTACTTTCCCCCTATGGGACCAACCTGGGTCATTTATTGTACTGTACGTCCGACAGCTTCAAGGTGATTGAGTGCTTTTGGTGTCTACAAAGGGTATTTAACATAGTGACATGCTCTTTAATGGCATGAGCTTCCATTAAAGGTCTTCTGTGACAAGGTTGAATGTAAACGGTGGGAAAAGCCATTGTTCTATACTTGAATGTCAAGATTCAGTGTTTTTGGACAAAAGGGAGATTAAAAAAAAAATTTCACCCAAGTTCACCCAAAACCAAAATGTTGGGCATCATTTATGGTGCTTTTCCACTGCATGGTACGACTCGGATTAGCACGGCTCAGTACGGCACGGCTCGGCTCGGCTCGGCACGGTTTGCGTTTCCACTGCAGTTTAGTATCGCTTTGGAATGGGCGGGATTATTCACATGTCGTTATAGTTGCGCCACCTCTGCTGCCACGACTCCTAAAAAAAACATTTTCATTCCGCGTCGCCCCATCAAGCTCTAGCTGGATCCGCTCCTCTGCTATCAACGAGAGGAACGCCTGTACTTCCGCAACAGACAAAGAAACTTTTTGGTTGTTAAAAAAAGGTGCGCACGTTCAAAACAGTTGCATTCGATCCTTCGCTGGCTGTGCTGATTTAAATCTAGCGATTCTTTTGTGTTTGTGTCACAAGTTCAGTGACGAGAGTTTACACGTCACGTTTTGGTAACGGTACGGTTCACTTGGAACCTCAACCGAGGTGGTACTAAAAAATTTACCAGGTACCAGGTACTGTACCCAGTGGAAAACCCCCCGAAAGTGAACCGTACTGAGCCGTACCGTGCCGTACCATGCAGTGGAAAAGCGCCATTATTCACCTCATGTCGTTTCAAACCTGTATGCATTTCTTTATTCTGTGGAACACAAGAAGATATTTGGATCCAATGTTGTTTTGGACCCCACTAACTTTCTTTGTATGTACAAAACACTTAAACATGCTTCAGAATGTCTTCTTTTGTGTTCCACTGAAGAAATATGTTTGGAACAATATGAGGATGTGTAAATATTGACAGAATTTTCAATTTTTTGGTAAGCTATGCCCAAAATGAACCCTAAAAACAGGAGTTTTTAGTGTCGTTATTTATACTGGCCCAGTATTACCACTAAAAGAGAGCTGGCGCACGAGTCTAAACTCCATTAGGTCCTCATTGGCCTGAATATTTTATTCCTCATTGTTTTATGCTTCACATAAAGTACATTTTTGAATGTAATTCTTAACAGCAGAATTAGAATGTTAACTGACGTTATGCTTAAGAGATTACATTTTCATTAAGAAAAAGTGCACTTTCATGAAACGTTGGCGTTGGCATGCACTCTTGTTAATGACGTTACAGTCAGATACACTCAGAGATTGAACCACATGTTTAAAAGTGCATTATTTAAGCTTTACTAATTGCCAAATGACCTCAATATAGCTAATGGCCTTGGTTGCAATAGTCAAAGACAGATTCAGATAAAAAAATGCATGTCAAAGCAACACACTGTCGCTCTTTGTTTCCTCAATGTCTCAATGGGAATTCATTAGTGTGAAAGATATTAACTCTCAAGAATGAGCTTAGCACTACTAGTCATTGACTATAATGAAAATAATCTCACAGAATGCAATTTTTAGTGCATACAGCTGGGGCAAATGATTGCGTAAATTGACAAACAACCACAAATTTCTCAGCATCATACAATGCTGTCACAATTTTGTAGTTGTACTTTATTTAATTTGATATATTTTCTTCAGCGAGCACACATTTCCAAACGTGACAAACGGTTTTGTGAGGTAACTGGCAGTTAGTGTGTCTCCTTTGTTTAATTTCTAAAACCTTCCTGACCATTGTCTGTGAACACCAGTTCACTGAACAGGCTCTTTTTAAAGACGAAAATCTGCAGGCATTGGGTGCTGAAGGTGATGAATTTAACAAATGGATGTTTTTTAAAGTCCTTTTAATGTTGTATTGAGAAAAATGGGTGATGCGTTGCACATGTGGTACAAATTAGAGTGACTTGACATTTACGTGGCTCTTTCTCCATTACTCACTGTCATCACATTTGATTGGACTTTTGGCCCTTTTTGCACCTGGCATTAAAGTGCGTTTTCGGTGATCGGATCACAATCAGATAGCCTTAAACCACAGGGCACATTATGATCGGATCACTGAAACCACATTCAAATATGGTTAGGGACAGTTGTTTGAGGTTGTTTTTAATATAACAATATCTTATCTCAAGAACTTCTGTGGCAAAAGCTCTTTTTGGCTTAAGAGACACCTGTGTTGTGGTTTGCTGTCTTTTTTATTCTGTTTTACACTGTGGTTTTAGGACCTGGTCACCCAATTTAATGAACAATATCCCATGAATTGTTCCACTGCACTACACTTGAAATCTCTCATTTCTCTCCTCAAATCCTCGCTCTCGTCTCTCTCCCGGTGTGTTTTCGCGTGGGCGCTTTAAAACTTTATTTTCCACCCTTTTCTTCACTTCTAATCCCTATTAGCATCCTTTACTGTGGGAATGTTTCTAAAGCAGCCAAGCGCAATAGACCAAATGGCTTATTTTAATCTGCGAGAGTTTTGAATTATCCGTGTTTAACAAATTCGGTGAACGATGGAAATTTTTTGGTTAACGCAAACTCTGATGTAAGCTCCAAGTGTAAAGGGGGCCAACATGTCCTTTAATTTTCATTCATGAGGGTTAATCTAGATAGACAACTGATACTTATCTTTGAGTTTGCTGTTTGCTTTGCTTTGTTTTCAGATTATTGCTCTAAAAAAGTGTGCATGTGAGGATTTTCACGTTATGCATATTGCTAATTGCAGCACATTTTTATAGAAACAGTGAAATCTAAATGTGTTAACACCCTAGCTTTCTCTTTTTATGTCTTGCATAGCATAAACAAGTTTGTATGTGTGAGGAAATAAATGTGTCTCGCATGTTGTAGCAAGGTTTTCCGTATCTGGCGTGTTTTCCTGTCTGAGATTTTCTGCAACTCTTTCTTCTACATTTTGCTGTCCTGACTGTAAAGCGCAACGCTGAGGAGCAACAAGATTTTGTTGTCCTTAATTGGCAGATTTCGTCTGCTCTGTAATCCAAGCTATCTTTCCCCCCTCATTTTTGCTTATAGCACAGTGTAGGCTTTGCCGAATAATCTCCTCCAACCTGTCATTGGAGTATGACTAAAACAGGCTAGAAACACTCATAGCCCGAAGATAAAGCCTCCACATCTTCTGCAGGCACCAGCTAATGGAAGACTTGTTCATTTGCCATGCCTATCAATCATAACCTCAGTGTCATCTTTTCATATCTTGCCATTTCTTCTTGTCCTGGTTTTTCTTTACCGCTCTTACTGAGTTGTGTCGGATGTTGTTGTCGTGGTTACCATACTGTGACCCTGTCTGAGTCACAGGGTGGAGGCATATAAGAAGGTATGAAATGGAAGGTGAACTAGAACAGAAGATATGGTGTCAATTTATTCTCATGAATATCGTTTTTCTCCAGGCTGGGAAACTCATGCATTCATCTTGCCGTTCAGCCAGCCCTCCTGATCCTATTCTTATTTCCCCATCAATCATATATCAGGTTGCCTTCCCCCCCAAGCACCTCTACTTGCACTGTAAAGAACTGCCAAATACAGACTGTGCGCAATTTATGCTGAGACATTTAAGTGCTGTGTTAAGTGCCCATGTATTATGAATCCGATTGGCTGGTATATGCGCTATGATTTTCCAGTTTTCCAAACACAATTCAAACAAACTTCCAGATAAATTAGTGTAGTCTTGCATAGCCATGTAAAATCTGGTCTACATTGCAACTAATCTGGAGAACAGCCAATATAGATGTATGACTGGCATTTAAAGAGACTAACCACGTTCTGTTTCTTTCAGCGTTCACCATTGTTCGCGCCAGTCTTCGCAATAGCTAAAAAAATTAAACAAAAAAGCTTAAAATGGATGTAAATAATGCGATCAGCCTAGCCAAATATAATAAGCAATGATTATTTCACAGACATGTCTATATACAGTTATACTCATGGATATCAAGTTTACTTGCTTCTAAGTGCCTCAAACAAAACTCTGGAATATCTTTCAAATTTGATGCCAGTGACTTTGCAAACTTCTGCAAATCCGGTGATTTGATCTTACTGAAGAGCGCTTATTGTATCAGGCGTGTAAACTCAACTTTGTGCCCTTAGTCCCAAAAGCTGCATAAAACCAGCCAATCAGATTAGATCTTGCCAGACTGAGAAAGTGCTTTCCAGCTTTTTGTGCTTATGCATCAGACAGTCTGCGAAACGAAGTGGTCTGTGGACATGCCATCTGAGGCTGAGATTGTGAATGCTATTACATTAACCCATTTCGTTGCTGTTCTTTTGATGCTCATACTATATGAGAGATTGGTATTATACTGTATTTTCTTGTTGAGGTTGCATTTTGTTGTCTTCATTTGCAGTGGTTTTGAAGTTCTAATCAAATTCAGTCCAGCGCTGAAAAGGACAGCCGAACAGATGGACTGACATTTATCTTTCTCATTGACTTTTATCTTGTATTACAACAGTCATCATTTTGACATCTTAAAGGGTGCCGCCTCGCTGTTTGTACGCTGAATGTGCGGTGAGCAGGTCCTTGAAAAATAAGGTGTTTGTGATGCAGAGAGTCTGTTTTGGCTATAAAACACCTCCTGTCCAATCATTAACAGAGACGGCGGTTAAAACTGCCTGGAGAAATAGGCAATCCTTGCGATGCGTCTGACCATGCATGAAAGATAGAAGGTTTAGCCGTTCAAGGATGCAGCCAAAGTTTTTCTTCATCAGTACTGTGCATTGAGCTTCTGAAGATTAGAGAAAATTAGCCCCTTTAAATAATTCATTTTGACCTTCAAGTTTTAAAATCCATCGTTAAGGGGTTGGCATAAAATAAATGAATTCAAGCACAGCTCATAGTCTCACAGTCTCAGAGTGGTCTAACAATGCACATCAGATAGCACTCCACTCGTATCTTGGCAATTTACGTTTCTGTGAATTGTATAGAAGCTGGATGTTCATTTCTTTGTAAAGAGAAAAGGGGAAAAATGAGATGTTATTATAGAATGAAATGCAATTCCTCCCACCATGATGATGGATTTTTTTCCCTTGCAAGTGAGAACAGAGGTCATTCAGTGTACACATCAATCTGCTTTTACGTGGATGCAATGCAGGCTACTCCATTGCTCTATACAGTACCTGAATATTACACGTCATGCAATACTGTAATATAAAGACCGAGAGCTCCACATGGAAGGAAATTTCACAAATCACATTGTGGTGTTCATCTGATATTAACCGAGGGAGAAGACACCTTCTTAGAGTTGCATTAAGATCATCAAAAACTATGACTATTATGAGTAACGTGATCTTTGTTTTAGAAGAATTTAGAATTTAGATTCTCAACTCAAATTGCAATGTAGGCCAAATTTGGTAAGAATGAAAAACATAAATATTTATAATTAAAAACTCTGAAAGGAAGCCAAGGATTTGTATCCATCCTAAAGTATCATTACTAAAGATTTATGAATTTTAAGGAAGCAATGAATTTCTTGATTTTATTTATGTATTTATTTATTTTTGCCTGAACGTATTGGTCTTTCTCCAATTATAGGTTGTATGGTTCTTTTGAACCAGGAGTTGGTTTTTATTATAACTAGCAGATTTTTGCAGTGCTTTTCTTATCATTGTATGAAGGTCACAATTAAACCATCTTGGAAACATATTTTTTGTCGACTTTCATGTGTTAGTTTATGTGTAGAGTCAATGAAACCATGAAAAATTAAATATTCAACATAAATAGAACTATGATATTCTAACAAAAATATAAAGTAATCATAAACCATTTAAATGTTAAATTGATTTATATGAGTTTTCACAAAATTAAAGTTAATGTGCTTGTTTACTGTACCAAGGAGACAACAGTGGTGTGCTTAAATTATGCATAAAATAATTGTAATTGTGTGAACAGTAGGAAACACAAAATGCTAGATATGAAGCCGACAACCATTTTATAGCAAAAGTATCCATCCATCCTTCCATTTTCTTGTCTAAATAGCAAAAATATTTCAAATGTAATTTCCAATACAGAATCAATTTTGATTTGAGATGTGGTGGAAATAACATTTATGGATGGGGAAAAATAAAATTACTGAATTTTCCTGTCATATGTATATACAATGTTGAACATTACGCAAAGTAGATAAACTAGTGAAAGTTTGTTTGATTTCTGAAATTCCACAGGCCAAAAGTACCCATTGTTGAACAAACAAACTGAGAATATATGTATCTATGAACATCTATAAATAAATATAAGAATGTTTTATTATTATTATTAAATCTGTACAAAATCTTTCACTTTTGCTTTTGCCTCCTTCACTAAATTTTATACCCTTTCTCTGATTTACAGAGAAATGTCAGTTTATTCCCAAAGCGTGCGGTGCTGTCAGTGGTGATGATTGCTCCAGGTTGCATGTCTGTGCGCTTAGCATGAACGGCAGCTGAAAGCTGCAACACACATTGTCTGTGTTTTGGCTTCACACACACACACACACGGTCTCAACCCTGCCCCTGAACCTGCGAACAGTAATGATGTGAACTCTCTCTAGGCGCTGTGATTTCAACTCCAGGGCTCTCAATTTAGCAAAGGGCTTACCAGAGAGAAGCCTCTGTTGAGGTCATTACACCCCTTAATCACAAAGTCACTCTTACTGTACGGAGTCACTGTAATGTTGATTTGAACAATAAAAGAAAAAACACAGATCCTGACTTTTTTTTTTCTTGTTCAGTTCATCTCTACTGTCACAACGGATTTTGAAAGGGAAGGATAATACTTTTGACAAATGTCCAGATGGTTTGATTGTGGCCTGAGTCCTTTTTTTCCTTTAAAAAAAAAAGACCAGCGTCTGTCACGCAACCACTTTTATGGTTTCATAGTAATATGTTGTTCATGTGATTTTATTGATACAGGTTCATGAAATGATGAAGCTGGGCAGAAGTACATCTACATTTTGTTTAAAAGGAAATAGTGGAAAGACCTTTTTGAATAAAGCATTTCACAAAAGGAAGTTTGCTTCGTTTTAAATTAATAGATAGACTGTTCAAAATTAAGATGCAGTAGGACATTTCCTGGTGATATAAAGGAATACTTCTTTAAAAAATGCAACTTTTGTCATAATTTATTCATTGTTCCAAAACTTTTATGCATTCCTTTCCTCTGTACAATACAAAAGAATAGATTTTGATGAACACTGTCGAAGTAACATTGGACCCCAATGACTTTCATAATATGCATGAAAAAAGAGAGAGATAAATATCTTCTTTTGTGTTCCAAAAAATGAAAATTCTGTCATTTATTTACCCTCATGTCATTACAAACCTGTATGACTTTCTTTGCAGCAGAAAAGGAGATACATTTTGAGAAATGTGATTTGTGTTTCCTTTCTCTATACAATTTAAATTGGTCAAAACTCAAAACTGTCTGGTTACCAACATTCTTATTTTGTATTGTGCAGAAGAAAGAAGAAAGTCATACAACAACATGAGTGTGAGTAAGCGAGGACAGAATTTTCATGTTTGAGTGAACTGTCCCATCACGCTAGAGTTTGTTTCATTCACTTCCATGTAAACGTGGGAGACTGGAAACACAAACAAGCAGAGAGTTTCACCTTTCAATGTGTGCCAAAGTTCAAGTTTGGTGAACTCTGATCTACAAGTTCACATAACGGAAAGATGTTTGGCCAGTAGAGCATCTAAACAGATTTACTGACCTCTTGGTTCAATAGAAAACATATGAATTTTAAAGCTGCATGTTGTGCATTGTTGCGGGAAAGTGGAGTAAATGGCATATTTTAACAATAGAATTTATTATAATTTGAGGTTTATGTATTATTTATGCTTACAACCTTGTGTGACCTTTAGTGTGTTTCTACACCTGTGGCTACTGTACAAGGGCACTTGTATGAACTTATGGGGAAATAAATTCATACATCTACTGAAAATGACCTTGAGACCAGGTAGTTACCAGTTATGGCTAGGAAAAAATGAAGTCAGCCACTTTTGTTTGCAGATGCCACTTGGTTTAATATTTTGTATCTAACGCAATGACAGCCTGACCTTTTTAAGTGTCCAAATACTTTTGCTTTGGCTGTTGGATTCATTTTCCATTTTTTTATATTTTTCTGTTTTATGTATATGTATCAGCAGATGGAAAATGTGAAGACATTCATGTTTCAGTTTATCTCCCCCAGATCTAGACGTATCCCCCAGTTATGTTTTAATTACAATCAGTTAATATATCTCATAGCCTATATGAGATTAAAAATGGATTGACATTAAAGTCCTGCTTTTAACATTTCCCAAAAAGGGAGCTGGGGCAATTGAGAGAGTATGATATCTATTAATAATATGAAAACTATATTACATCGTCATGATTAAATGTCTGTCTGCTAGGTGCAAATTTAATTTCATGTGTTAATTGAGCTGAGCTTCATTCCGGTCCGTTGAATTGAGTGATGTTCAGAAGCTTCTAATTTGTAGTATCAAAGATCAGCGATCATAATATGATTTGAAACCGACTCCGCTGAAAACCCTCTGAACATTAAACCCGACTGAACATTATATTTTCAAGATGATCAAGCTCAGCATGGATTTGTTTTATTTTGCGGTGTAAATGGCCCTTTTATTGCCAGTTGACCACAGAGGCGAAATTTTCACACCCTTTTTTCTTTCCAGTCTTTACATGTTTTTGTTCTCTTTTCCCGTCTTTTGGGTCTTCATTATGTTAATAATATATAAATGTCCTCTTTTCCCTCCCCCCTTCTTTTCCTGTAGCAATTATTGAACCCACAACAACTAGTGCTGTCTCAAGTCCAGGTCAGTATATATGTCACATGCTGTACGCAGCTCAGTAAGGGATCCGAAATGCTGCACTAACCAAAAATGACCTCTTCTTCATTGCAATTTCTCCTTCTCTCGATTGGCCAGGATGCCTGCTGGCGTTCAGCTTTGTGTGTCGTCACTTTATTTTATTTTATTTTTTTCTAGGGCTGTCAATCAGTTATTTTTAAATCAAATAAATTACATTATGCATCAATTAATTAATCCCTTATCAATGTTTGCTGAGAAAGTATTTGTAGCCATGACTCAGCTCCTAAAAATGTCATTTAGAACCTAAATATAAATTTGCATTTACAAAACAAAATACAATGATTATTTATTTACATAAAATGTTTTTGCATATTTTAGTATGCTCTTCATTAAAACAAACTATTTTTGGTATTTGTGTTGGTAACACTAAACATATTTCCTGTATGTGTTATTTGTTAACATGTATGGCTGTTAAAATCAGTCAAACCTTTGGTTCATTCTCATTCTCAGTGGTTTACATTTTGAGTCTGACATTTCCAAAAGAGATGGTTCTCATTTCAGTGAATCATTGACTTGTAGTCTCAAGAATAATCCAGACTGATTCTAAAATGAATCAGTTGAATCATTTAAAGATCCAAATCTAAAAAATTATTTGTTAGCCAATTAGACATCAGGTCAAACAGAGATCAACTTTAGGGCATTACTTTTGTTTCTTTAAATGCGTTATTTAAATTGACAGCCCTAGTTTTTCCACTTGATTTCTTTGTGTTTCTTTGTGTTTTATTTCTTTAACTTGTGGCATTGCACAGTACAGCACTGACACCCCTCTGAGCGAGCACTGTGGCGTTATGGTGGGCACTGTCATGTGTAGCGCTGGGGCGAGTGGCTTTCCTAAACGCTGACTGCTTCTCTCTGGCTTCCTCATTCTCTGCTTTAGTGTGGGCTGCATGAAGGGCGGGATATTGCTAATACGCCTCCTCGACTTCTCTCTTTTATTTGTTGTCTGCCATTTTCTCTCCTCCCGAGCAGCAACTGACTCCGCCGTCTCTGAACGTCTCTCACTATCTATGGCGTCGCTGTGTTTTTGCTGTTGTGCTCCTTACTGAAATCACAGACCATGATATTCTATTTTTGGGGGAGCGTGGAGTTGTGTGTGTGCGTGTGTGTGTGTGTGCGTGTGTGTGTGTGTGTGTGTGTGTGTGTGTGTGTGTGCCTGTGTGTATTAAAGGGATAGTTCACCCAAAAATTCAAATTCTGTCATTATTTACTCACCATCATGTTGTTTGAAATACATATGAGTTTTTTTATTCTTGTAACACAAAAAGAACAATTTTATGGAATTGCATTGGTCGTTGTTGGATATATATCACCCAGTTTTGGATATTTAATTGTGCATTTTCATTTCTTCTATTTTTACATTTAGATTACCTTTGCCATCATCTATGTTCACTTAATTATCTTTAAAACACTAATATTTGAACAACACTGTTAAATTTATTCTCTAACAAAAATCTCAAAATTAATATCCATTTCTTAATATATATTTTTAAGATGCATTATAATGCTGGAATTCACTTGTTGCATTTAAAACAACTGATTTTAATTTTTTAGTGTTTTGTTATTAATTTATTTAGGCAAAATAGCATAGCATTTTAAAATGTAATCCCATTTAACAGTTATTGGTACAAAACATGAAAATAATTATTGGCTTAAGGTTACTGAAATCTGTTACTGGAATAACAGGTTACAGAGTGCACTGTTGGTTATAGTGTTTTATTTTTATTCATGTTTTTAAAAAATCTTAGTTTTTGAAAATGCCACAATAGGGTTACAGAATAAAGGAATTGCTTATCTTTATTTTACAGTTTTTGTTTTTTCAGTTCAAATGTGTTTTTTAGTCAGAATGATGTAAAATATTATTTTAGTAATTGTTATGCTTGTGTTATTTACTATAGTTAATAAAGTAAATGGTATGGTTTCATATATAACAGCCATTGGCCACCATGCTCTGTAAGATACTGCCAACAAAAAATCCATATCTGTCGACCACTAATCATAAGACTTCTGCACTATATTGCGCTATTATAGTCTTCTGAAGCTTACAATAGCTTTGTGTGTGGAACAGTCCAAAGCAAATGAATGAGTTGATCCAGTTCACAAAAACTGGCTGAATTAAAAATCTTTTTGTGTCCAGAATGACCAGTAGATTCTTCAAAATTTCTCCTTTTGTGATTCATAAAATAGAATAATTCGGATTTGGACCAATAGGATTGTGAATAAACGATAACAGAGTTTTTTTTGTTGTTGTTGAACTATTCTTTTAAGACATGCCTTTTAAAAGCCAGTGTGAAAATGTAATCCCACAAATGGGATACATTACTTCCCCTAATGCTTTCTCTATAGCACATGTACGGACACAATGCACACACTAAAAAAGTGTGTGTGATGTGTTGTATTGCATGACCGTTCTTAGTAACCACAATGAGTATCATTCAGCGTTTCAGATCTTAATGCATTTTCATACTCCATTTTACAGATATGCCTCTGTATTAGTAGGTATACCATTTGTATGGAATGGATATAATTAGCCATGGGGTCCTCTCACTGCCAGAGTTTAGACCTTTGCTAGTGTGTAGCCCTTAACTTTCATTTGATGCAACGCTTGCAGAACAAATGACAATTTCATGGTCCACTGCAGTAGCGGCAGTATCAATCGCTGAGATAAACTGTCTCGACGTCCCACTGTTCTTGTTTTGTTCCAAGTTCCAAATTGTATTTCTAGTTAATTTTGTGCTGTCCTAGTTGAGCGACTTGGCCGAGAGAGGATAGTTTGAATTCCTTGCAACAGGTCCACTACTTATTTGACAAAGAATATAAATGAATTAATAAATGCTAATTATGTTTTGACATCTCTTCACAGGAGGGTTGGATTATGTGTATTCAGAAAGAAGCAATACATACGGTATGCAAACGCAATGATGTATAGAAATGTATATGAGCGTATATAAGGGGAGACCGAGGCTAGTTGTCACGCAGGGAATTGAATTGGTTTTCGAGACAAGGGTATTTTCTTGTAAATGTCAGGTGTCACATGACTTTTGTACTGTATGTTGTAATTTTTTTATTACAATATGTATCGACCGTTTTGTTTCTCATAATTGTTTTATTGATTTAATTTAGCTTTAAAAAACTATGTTAGAATGGCAGGTTCTATTGTGACAGCTTATTGCCTCTGCCTTTTACCTGAACAATAACGGTGGAATTTAATTTAGATCTAATAGCTTTTTTGTAGTGAATACAAAAATGGAGGTTTGACTATTAGCCCCACTCTCCCCTATATATGAATAAAATCAAAGCATTGCACAATAGCTATTAAATCCATTCTTTACTTTGTATGTGTGAGACATTTCATATTTGCTAGAATGGAAACAGGAGGAGATGTTAGATCTTTACTGAACAGATGCTTGTCGATACCTGCTCATAGTTTTTTGGCGTGATTTTGAAACATTTTGGCCTTTCTTTACACATTTACAACTGCGCTTAAAATGGCTATAATTGACTGTGAAAATCAATCCCTTGTTCACATGCAGTGCGTGCTTTTCTCCAAACACGCTGCCAATACTTTTGTGTTTCTCTGCATGTTGGCTGAAATAGCAGCTACATTCAGACATGCTTTTGATTCCACTGAAAACCAACCTGTCTCTTATCGGTAGTCCTTCTGACAAATAGTTCAGACAGCTTCCACACAAAGTGAGATTTATGAAGCATTTGTGCTATTGGGATTCATACAAGATTTATTCGGTGAAATAGAGTGTTTCATTAAAAAAAAAATTTGAGAGCTCAGGCCACAACACTGAAGTTATGATTTATGTTTCCCTTGATGTTTTGTCACATGGATTGTACTGAAGTTGTTTTTTAGAGAAAGTGCAACCATAAATGATCGGATTTCCTGTTTCCCTATAGGTATATGCAGTGCTGGGTAGATTGCTTGAAAATTGTAATCCGTTACTGATTACAAATTACATGATTAAAATTGTAGTTAGTAACGTAATTTAATAATTAATTTAAATATTTTAATTAATTCGGAGTACTTTTTGATTACTTTTAAATTATTGTATACCATATTGATATAAAAAAGAAAATATATTCCATTCTTTATCAACAACATGAAATGTGACCCGTGCTGGCAAAATGAGTCGGGATGCGCACAGGCTAATTTTGAGCTACAGGCAAAAAAGAGTGAAAAATGTCGAATTGGTTCATTAAGCCTTCGTCTAGCGATCCCAATGCTCCAAATAGTATTTGAACAGCTAAAATTATCTTTATTTGTACGTTTTCTGAGAGGAGTACCTTTTCACCGCTCGCTTCTCGCGCTGACTGTCATCCGAAGCACCCGCATAAAGATGCTTCAGATGGCGCACAATCCCAATAAATATACAGAATTACAGTTTGCAAGTATTCACACAAAATAATCTTTTAAGGGAGAATGTGAAAATAAAAATAGCTCATTTTTTAAAATGTGCTCATTGTGGCTCATTTTGCCAGCACAGGTCACAAATGTATTAAACATTACACCAGGGTTTCCCAAAATGGGGTTAATGAAGGAGCGGCAGGGGTTTTTTTGATTTGAGGGAAAGCTATGATTAATTAAATCATAAAAATTTAAAATGAATAAATTATTTGAAAATCAAAACAATTAAACACTAAAAACAGAAATATTTGTGACTGTTAAAGTGATGTGAATGTTAAGACATTGAAAAATTCACTTATCTCAGGGGTCTCCAAGTAAATATTTTAGGTAAAAAGGGATTTGCTGACAAAAAAATAAAAAATTAAAATGCTGACAGGAATCCCTGCATTACACGAACAAACATGAAAACAGCAATGACATTACATGTTTAAAGTTTTCCAGGTTTTAAATATTTTTGTCGAGACTTTTGTCAATGTCACGGGTGCACTGCTGAGCGGACTGAGGAGCAAGGAACGGAGAGAGACAAGGAGTACATTAATCCAAATGGGTTTAATCAACACATGGAATACTCACGCTATACATGACATGAACATACAATACCGGACGCTGGAGCACACACACACACAGGGAACACTATTTATACACACAGGAGGAGGGGATGACGAGACACACCTAGGAGCAATGAAACATCAAGGGAAACACCTGGGACAAATGAACTTAATTAATCAGGACAGGAACAGGAAACTACCCAAATAAGGGCATAGGAAGGCACATGGGGAGCAAGACACACACACAAAACATGGAACAGAGTCTGACATAACGCCCCCCTCCGGAAGGCGTGTCCTCACGCCATATACCATCTAATGGGGAGGGAGGGGGGGTGGGCACTCTGGAGGTCCCTCAGGACAGACACGGGACAGTGGGCCTCCAGAGCGGTACCCGTTCCGGGTTCCATGGCGGATCCGGAGCCTCGGGAGGCCATGGCGGAGCAGCCTCCGAGGCCGCGGCCCCAGCCCCAGCCCCCGCGGCTGGAGCCATAGTACCCCCCAAAAAAATACTTGGAGAAATGTAGAGGGTTGTATTCGGGGCCTGGAGCCCTCCCTGGGCTGAACGGGGGGGTCAGGAGCCCTCCCTGGGCTGAACCGGGGAACAGGGTAGCGCTTACGTGGTGCTGGCACTGGAGGGCGATCTGGAGGAGCCGGCACTGCTAAGCGCATTCGAGGAGCTGGGACTGGAGCGAGTTTTGGGGCTCGAGCAGACACTGGAGCGAGCTCTGGGGCTCGAGCAGACACTGGAGCGAGCTCTGGGGCTGGAGCCGACACTGGAGCGAGCTCTGGGGCTGGAGCCGACACTGGAGCGAGCTCTGGGGCTGGAGCCGACACTGGAGCGAGCTCTGGGGCTGGAGCCGACACTGGAGCGAGCTCTGGGGCTGGAGCCGACACTGGAGCGAGCTCTGGGGCTGGAGCCGACACTGGAGCGAGCTCTGGGGCTGGAGCCGACACTGGAGCGAGCTCTGGGGCTGGAGCCGACACTGGAGCGAGCTCTGGGGCTGGAGCCGACACT
>NW_015505246.1:1997578-1998309 GCF_001515645.1 Sinocyclocheilus grahami | reverse complement strand
AGGAGTACAGGAGTACATTAATCCAAATGGGTTTAATCAACACATGGAATACTCACGCTATACATGACATGAACATACACGCTGGAGCACTGGAGCACACACACACACAGGGAACACTATTTATACACACAGGAGGAGGGGATGACGAGACACACCTAGGAGCAATGAAACATCAAGGGAAACACCTGGGACAAATGAACTTAATTAATCAGGACAGGAACAGGAAACTAAGGGCATAGGGGCATAGGAAGGCACATGGGGAGCAAGACACACACACAAAACATGGAACAGAGTCTGACATAACGCCCCAGGCGTGTCCCCATATACCATCTAATGGGGAGGGAGGGGGGGTGGGCACTCTGGAGGTCCCTCAGGACAGACACGGGACAGTGGGCCTCCAGAGCGGTACCCGTTCCGGGTTCCATGGCGGATCCGGAGCCTCGGGAGGCCATGGCGGAGCAGCCTCCGAGGCCGCGGCCCCAGCCCCAGCCCCCGCGGCTGGAGCCATAGTACCCCCCAAAAAAATACTTGGAGAAATGTAGAGGGTTGTATTCGGGGCCTGGAGCCCTCCCTGGGCTGAACGGGGGGGTCAGGAGCCCTCCCTGGGCTGAACCGGGGAACAGGGTAGCGCTTACGTGGTGCTGGCACTGGAGGGCGATCTGGAGGAGCCGGCACTGCTAAGCGCATTCGAGGAGCTGGGACTGGAGCGAGCTCTGGGGCTGGAGCCGACA
>NW_015505246.1:1993536-1996241 GCF_001515645.1 Sinocyclocheilus grahami | reverse complement strand
GGGGCTGGAGCCGACACTGGAGCGAGCTCTGGGCTTGCCACATTATCGTTCGTGGGGCCTGCCACACCAACGTCCTTGGGGCCTGCCACACTAACGTCCTTGGGGCCTGCCACACTAACGTCCTTGGGGCCTGCCACACTAACTGCCGGCTGACTTGCGGAAGCCGCGGATGGCGGCAGACTGGTTCTGGCTCGGGACCGGACACTCCCCAGAGCGATGGTAGTTGGCCCCGAGCCAGAACGCCGTCACCTCCGCGAGCTTGCAGAACTCCCGGGCGTACTCGTAGAAGGGGAGATCGAGGCGAGCTAGGGCAGCAATTTCCATCGCCGCGGGGAGGAAAAACCAGGAAACAGAAAAAATTTTCAAAAAACACGGGGAAGGGATGCCGCTTACTGTTTGGTCCGGTATTCTGTCACGGGTGCACTGCTGAGTGGACTGAGGAGCAAGAAACAGAGAGAGACGAGGAGTACATTAATCCAAATGGGTTTAATCAACACATGGAATACTTGGACTGGACATGACATGACATGGACAGGACATGGACAGGACATGGACAGGACATGGACAGGACATGGACAGGACATGGACAGGACATGGACAGGACATGGACTGGACATGGACATGGACATGGACATGGACATGGACATGGACATACAAAACCGGACGCTAGAGCACACACAGGGAACACTATTTATACACACAGGAGGAGGGGATGATGAGACACACCTGGGAGCAATGAAACATCAAGGGAAACACCTGGGACAAATTAACTTAATCAGGAACAGGAAACTAACCAAATAAGGGCATAGGAAGGCACATGGGGAGCAAGGCACACACAAAACATGGAACAGAGTCTGACAGTCAAGATCAATAATTAGTGAAGATCACTGGATATGGAAACATTTCACAGCTGTATATCAGCTGTGTTTAGTAATAATTATTATTCCTCTAATACATGTTCTAATTGACTGAGAGGTGTTTTTGTCCCCAAATGTATTTACATAGATAAATTGTAGGCTAAATGGTGTGACACCCAGTAGGATTTTTAGAAAAAGAATTCAAAAGAGAGGAAAAAAAAGAATTAGGGAGAATCAATAAATTATGGATAATTTACTGCCATTGTTAAATAGGATGTAATCATGTAATGCTTAAAAAGTAACTGTAATCTGACTAGGAAATAGCATTTTAAAGCATTTATAGCAATAATTTAGTTACAATCCTTATTTTTTGGAATCTGACTATGTAGTCCAGATTACTTGCATCTAATCAGTTGTTGCCCAGCACTGACAGTATATAATCATAACCTTATTCCTGGTTGGTAGATTTACTGTAGTGCTTTTATGTTGTGACTTTTATAAAAGATAAATTATTCAAGGAAATATCCAAAGTGAAATATTTTCAAATTAATCTTTTCACAGGGAGCTTTTTGAGGATCTCAATTTGACACTTTGTCCACATTCAATTGTCTTCTCTTGATCCCATTCTTCATACCTCCAAATGAGCTTAGTTACAGAGCTTAATCATGTTTAAGAGCATAACTATAGCTCTGATATCCTGCCCAACTGTGTCTCATTCACCATATCAACAAACGAGATTATTAGTTGGATGTCATTAGTTTGACATTGCTTTTTCTTCTTCCTCTGAGACTCACATCCCTAATTTTTCATGTCTACAAAACAAAGCAATTACCGCTGTCAGCAGATCAAGATACTCGTCTTTTTTTGTTCTTTCAGCATCACAAATGAAACTTTCACTTTTTATCTCCAGTGTGAACTAATCTGGCATACTTGATGGAATAGTGTTGTCAGATTTTCTCTTGTGAACTGTTACAATGCTGTGTACTGAATCCTTGCACTGGATTCCAAGCATATGGGAGAACATATGCCAAGCATGCATGGTGCATGAATACTGATTATTATTGCAAACACAGGGCCTTTTTGACCAAAATCAGCATCAGCGTGAGAGAGAGTTATTGCCCATGGACATGTGCTTGTTTAGAATGGAGATGTGGTTATAATTAGGTTGTTTACCTCGGATATGGTCTGCAGTGGAATAGTGGGGATATAATAATTTTCAAATCTATATTTAGTTTTCATTTTTAGAAATGTCATTTCATTTCTAGTTCATTTTTCTGTATTATTTCATTAAAATGTGGTTGTGCTGTTATAGGTCAAGATGTCAAAGATTCTTACCATGAGATACTGGTGTTCTGGTGTCCTCAGAATGTTTCTTAACCTGCTTGACCAGCTAATCATCCAGTCAATCAACGAAGCAATATTGTCCTATTTTTACAAATAAAGAAATAAAAAAATAAAAAATAGTTTATTAGTAAATAAATAATTTACTTAATTAATGACATAAAATGGAAAAGCTGAAGGTTCAAAAGCATTAAAGGATGGTACACAATTCAAAAGTCTGGGGTCAAAAAAATTATATTAATGTTTTCAGAAAAGTATTTTATGCTAACTAAGGCTGCTTTCATTTGTTTAAAAATACAATAAAAACTGTGAAATATTATTACAATTTAAAATAAGTGTTGTCTAGATTTATATATTTTAAATTGCAATTTATTCTCGAGATAGAAAAACAGAGTTTTCATCAGCCATTACTTCAGTCTTCAGTGTCATGATTCTTGAGAAATCTTTTTAATATGCTGATTTGGTGCCCAAGAAAAAAATAAAATTAAATAAATAAATATATATATA
>NW_015505246.1:1975309-1993152 GCF_001515645.1 Sinocyclocheilus grahami | reverse complement strand
CCGTTGCTCACTGGCTCTGAATACACACAGACAAACCATGGGTCACAGGAGGGGTGGGATGTTGATCAGTACTGGCTTGGGATGAGTGTCATCACGCGTCTCAACCAATGAGAGCATTTGGGGGGGGCCTAAGACTGCAGCAGCGCTCACATGAATGCTCCCGATCAAATTATTTTGGCTATGCATCAGCATTCACAAACCACTGACCACTGTTATTTTTAACAGAAAAGAATGCAACGTGCTCGTAATCACGACTTCATAAGTGGGAAATAGGAAGTTTAGATAGCACGTGAAGACAGCAGAGAAGTGCTCTCGCTCAGCACAGTGGAGTGCATCGTTTTGTTAACTTTGTGGTTTATTATTTTGAGTCGTTTGGGACGCGATAACACACGGCCCTCTCACAATATATTGCTTTACAGATCTATCACTCTTGCTACTCAGAAATGTTCATGCAATTGTGCTGCAGGTATCAGAAGTTCCGCGCTCCGGCACAGTTAGCGCTCACACTCACTGATCTATAGATAACGGAACCGCGCTCTGGCCCACCTCTTCCAACCGAGACAGGGACGGCTAAACGAACCATGCCCGAGCGCAGCACGGAGCAATCACACTAGTCAAACGAACCGGGCTTTGGGGGTCAAACGTGCTCGGGCACAGTTAAGATTGCCTAGTGTGAGTACACCCTTATTCTCCCGCATCCCGCACACACAAGTCTCTAGCCACCCGCACTCACCCATCAAGTGTTGTCCCGCGCCTGTTGTAAGGTGCCTGTTATGTTAAGATGGAGGCTCTGGACTCTGAGCATAACTTGTTTTTCTATAACAAAAACTATAAAATATTTTCTATAAAATGTTAAAGCCCTGGCAGTGGCAAATAGCTTGTTTTATATTTAATTTGATTACATTAATGTTATAAGTTGAGATTTACTATAAATATTTTAACTGCTACTATGTAAAACGAATGCTGCTGTAAAAAAATCACCTTATTTGTTTAAAGTGTTTGCAAACCAAATGTTATTGCACTTTTGTTCATATAGCAGTACTTTTTTTACTTTACATTTAAGTACAGTACAGTTTATTTTTTTTAACTTTTTAATTCATTTTTTAATAATCTGTACCTTTAGAATGTTTTAATTACATTGGTAAATGGTTGAAAATATTGAATTGATAATGTGCTTGTAAAAGACGACATGTTGAGGCAACTCCTTCTTTCAAAACTAATTGTCCAGCATCACATCATTTATTCCCATGTGTCAATTATTTCGAAATAAGTGAATAATTATCAATGTGACTCTGATATAACCCTTTAATGAGAATAAAGTCTAGAATGTACAATATTCATGTCAGCTCAGTATATATGGACAGTCATTTCAGTCTAGTAATGTTATCGTTTGGTCACTTTAATGTAGGATCAGGATTCAGATTTTAAACTTATGCCCTTATATCAGTATGTTTTTATTAATTTTTTTATTTTTTTACACTTTCATTCAGCAAGGACATATTTAATTTATTAAAATTAACAGACACCTAAATGGTTACAAAAATATTTGTATTTTTATTTTTTTTTACCTTCTATCGCCAAAGAATAATTACGTTTAAAATTACTTAAAAAAAATATTAAAATATACAATATACAAGTTATTTTAATTTGTAATAATATTACTATATAATACTGTTTTTACTGTATGTTTTTATTAAATAAATGCAGCCTTGGTGAGCATAAGAGACTTCTTTAAAAAAAAAAAAAAACATTTAAAAAAATTTTTACTGACCTCAAACTTTGAACAGTAATGTGTGTGTATATATACGTACATACATCCAAGTATTCTAGTTAAAAATCAAGTGAAACGGTTGGATCCGATACGTCCCACATGAAGGGCACAGTATGCTTCAGGCTTGTTGTGGAATTTTTATATTTGGTATTAAAATTCACATTGTCACTCCAAAGTTCAATATTAATGAGTTCAGAATTTCTCGCTTACCTGGCTGTCGTTCAGCCACTATCCACATATCCGTCTTTTTTATTTGTTTAATCCTTCAGGCTTGTGGTCTCCAGGCACTCCGTGAACTCTCTCAGAATGGACCGCATGGGGCATAGTGGCCTATCGGGGAATAATCCTGTTTAGCGATTCTTTCAGGTGCGCTTATCAGATTTATGCTGCATCAGGAAGGGCGAGATCAACGGAGGGAGAGACCCCTTGTAAAGACGGGATGTGGTGCTACCTGACCTTCATTTTGCTTCGTGTTATAAAAAAAACGCCACCATTTCTGGTTGTGGATGATAAGCGCATGGCATGTCATAAATCTTACTTGACCTCTAGATTCTAAACAGGCATGACTAGAGCAATAATGCTTGCATTCAATATGGTTCAACTGGAGTCTCATGTGTGCTTTTGTGGAAGACATCCCCAGTCTAAATGATCCTGTGTTTACATGAGCCCTCGGAATAGCTCAAAAATCAATACTGTGCCCTGGTCTGCATACTGATGCACTTTGCTTTGATCTCGCATTCAGGGGCATACAGTGAATCGGTTTAATTGTACATCACAGAAAAGCTTTCTGCTGTGTTTCACTATGTTGCTTTCTTTTTAATGCTTGTGCACCAATGGATGAACTGCCTGATCAGATTTTGTAGCAGTAATACTCTGTGGAAGATTTCTTGTAAAATCGATGACTCTCAGCCTTAATTATTTTAGTTTCAATGTATATATGCGTGTTTTAGAATCTGAATGAGTTTTGTTTGAGGTTCACCCACACAAGAAATTTGAATTGGAAACAAAGCTTGCAGTACAGAAATGAAACCGCTGGATTACAGAAGAAAAATATATTTACAGGGTAATACGAACAAGATTATACGAATACAAGTGGTAGAGAGTGGCTATATATAGAGATGTGCAGAGCAGATGGATCTGTACAGCTAGTATGAATATGAAGAAATAGAAATGGCAAACAAAAGTTAAAAATATCGAATTTGCATATTGCATAGATGGGTTTGTACAGGTATCATGTATAAATATGAATTTACATATTGCACATTAATTTTATCATTCACTAGAGATGTGCCTGAGTATTCCGTTTTGTGCGGGTTTCCAAATTAACACTCAGTAAACTCCAATTGCAAGTAAAAATTGGCTTTGTAGGGAAAGGAAAACAATCTTGTACAATATGCCAGTTGGCCGGTGTTTTTTTTCTTCCGTTCTCCATGTGGCAACACATATGTGAAATACTCCTCATATTAGGCCACCAAAACAAAAATATGAGAAACAAAATCGCAGTTTTTGTTTTGTGTGTTGTACATAGAGATGGAAAGTTGATCCGTCTGTGCTTCCTTGCACTAAATTGTCAAGAGAAATCATATATTGCATAAAATAATTCTTGTTATACTAGACCGTTAAAATCCTCAAACAAAACTGTCTTCATTTTGTTACTACTGAAAATAATTCTTGCAATTAAGTGAGTCAGATGGTGAATCTGAACAATTTGATTCAGTAAGGATCCGTCAGACTGATTCAAACCAATAACTCATCCTTTTGAACTATTCATCCAAAAAACGAGCTCATAGGAGTCATTAGTTCAAGAAATTGGACTACATTGGTCAAACGCATTCTATGTTTATTTTTGTGTGCAGCCCACAAGGACAACTCAATATAAAGACATTTCCTGCTATTATTTCACGGTACACAGATTTTATTGCATCACATTCAATATAGACTACGAGCTTGCGTTCACAACTCGGGTAAAGTATGATTTCTTTTGCTGTGGCGCTGACAATTTAGTTCTGTTTGTCACAAATATGCAAAGAAAAAAACTGCTAAAAACTTTATTAAGAGCAAAAATAGGCCTGTATATTAATAAGACAATAATGCAAATTCCAGTATCGTGACCAGTAAGCAATATTTATGAGCATAAATTTTCATTCATTGTCAGGTGTGGCAAAAAAAATAATATTTTTTGGACTTTGTTTTTGCATATGTGTGTGTTGTTTTGCCACTAATGTTGCTTTCATCATTTTCCACATGCATAAATTAGCATCTAAGCACACATAAACACACCGGAACTGTCCTCGGCAAAGCATTCAGAGTTCTGTGAGCCAGCACTGTGTTGCTTTTTTCTATCTACACTAAACACAAACGAAAACATGCATTTTTCATGGCCTAAAATCTCCTACCAGGGGCAAAAATGCACTCTTCCTCTTGTGAAGATTAATCTTTAGCCTTGAGCTCTGTACCCTCTCTGAGATGTCATGTTCCGCCACAAATGGGCAATAGCAAAGGATCACTCGCATACAGTCCATTCTCCTATACTGAATCACCCCCACCTTTCCTTCCCATCTCTCTCTCTCCCTCTCCTACGCTCAATTATCTGTGCTTCTCCTACATGCACTCTCGGCCTGATTATCTCACCCACTCTGGGGCTCCTTCACTGGGCTGTCCATTAAATGGTATCTGTAGCTTCTCTCTCCCTTCCCCCCATATACACACCAGCACCAGCTCTGCACAAAAGCATCACGACCCAAACAAGTACCTGGGTGCAAAGGATGAGCAGGTTAGCGTTCAGGTATAAATGCAAAAGCTTTGCAAAAAAGTCAGCAGAGAGGACTTTTCTGTGAAATCTCACATGCATTTAGTTTGTAATACAACATACGCAGGTAGAGCTGAAAACATTGCATTTTTGGGGGCTTCGGAGGAAAATGTATATGTGAGCACCTGCTCAGGATTGACGAGATGTTGCATGGAACTTCCTTTGTTTTGACAGGGTTCCATCTCCTCTCTGTCTTATTGGTTAATTATCCACCCTCCTGTCCTTTCTGCTCTTGATCTCAAAGAAAAGCTTTTATCTTGTCAGTCCCATTTTAGTCCCATCTTGAATATTACCTGTCGTCCTTTCTGTCTGTGTAAATACACTGAAATGGATGTGCTATATATGTACTGCTGTATGTGTGCATTTTTATGTAAGTAGTTGTAGTCCAATTTTATTTTTATTGATTGGTTAATTGATTGATTGGTTGGTTGGTTGGCCAACTCTAAAATTGCTTGATTGGAAATGCAATAAAACACATACACATAAAAAATATTTTTTGTGTCTAGATAGATAGATAGATAGATACTTTATTAGATACAGATGATTCCAAAATGTAATCTTAATTTGTGTAAAAATGTATATAATTAGGTTTTTATGGAGGATTTTGATCTTTTAACATTAAAAGAAATAAGTCTTTGGTAGCCAACTTATAAAAATAACCTTAGATACAGTCCTAATTTGTGTAAAAATGTATAATGCTTTTATGATGGATTTTCATATTTTAATGTTGAAAGAAATAAGTAATGGATGAACAGAATTGTTGTGCCCAAATGTTAATGTGATCAGAAATCAGTTTGTTTTACCGAAAAACAAATAATAATCTTGCACAAAATGTGCAAGTTGAAGAAACACTCATTATTATACTGCATGTCTACAGCAAAAGACCAAGGTCTGTGTTCCTTCCTTCTCGACCTTTGAACGTTATTCAAATTTATACTAACGATGGCCTACTAATTTAAGATGCACATGGGATTGTATTTAAATGATAATGTCATAGGGAGTGTCATTAGGAAGTTGGTTTTCAGTGCTCTTTCATGTGGCTAAGCTGAAGGGGGAAATAATGTTCTTTCAGCGTGATTTCAAGTCGCAAACTAATGGATTTCACTTGGAGAGTGTTTTACATTTTTCTTTCTCTTTTTTTCCAGAGTGCAAAAACCCCTGATGAGTCAATAACTCTCAATCTGTTTCTCACTGACGCAGTATACAATATGTGTGGAATGGTTTTTATGACATGAGAATGATAGTGTCCGTGGATAGCTCTTTGTTGATGATACATTAGTTACACTGTGAAGATGCATAATCGCTCCTGTCATTCTTGCCAGAAAGCATTTTTTGTTCAGCCATCTAAATGCAGCCCAGATTTACTGGGCTTTAGCTGAGAACAAACTTTGTTTTTATGCAAAAGATTATTCCTTTAGCCACTAATGGTGATGGTGTTCTCAGAGAACAAATGCTTGTAGCTATTTTAAGGTTTGGTGGCTGAACAATTCACAGTTCTCATGTTGGTGAGGTTAGCGGAGACAACTTGTAGCCGAGAGATTAATTCAGACTTTCAAGTTGTCACGCCAACAGGGCTCTTGTTATCTTGCTGTGTCTAAAATGGCCTCTGAACCTCAGGGCTTGTATTTCTAAGAATATATTTCCTACCTTATTTACATGTTTGAGGGATTGAAACTCTTTGCCTCAGAATGATGAAACGGGAAAGTTGCATCATAAAGCTATTGGAAAATGGCAGCTAAAGCGTTGAACAGCATTTGATTGAAAGGAAATTCTAAACAGACCTCGGTGAAATGGCATGAATAAGTTGCTTCGTTTGAAGAAATACACAGTTGTGTGCCAGCAGCCAGTAAAAAAAGCTGTTTTAGATTCCGAAGCAAAACCAAAATCTACAATAGTTCACAAGCCAACTTCGGAGAATTAAGAGAAATGATGTGAAAGTAAAATGCAATATTATTGGAAATACGCTGCTGTTCAGCCACACTGTGACATTTGTTTCTAATGTTACTAATGAGCTATTTTGGTAAAACAAAGATAATTTATCACAAAGACGTGATATATGTAATATACTAGTTAGATCTACATCATTCTTCACTGACATGACTTGCATTCAAACGTTGTATACTTTCATTACGACGACTTTTACAGTCTTATTAAAGTCAAACTTCTTTCCAGTCATTATAGTCTGAGAATCTCACTCTCCTCTAGAATAATCTCTGACTAGATTTTTTTTCTTATTCTGCCATCCAATTATCTCTGAAGCCTGTTGAGGCAGGTTGTGCTCTCTTCTGAACGTGGCAAAACCTCTGTCACTCTTCACCTTTTCCCCATCTCTCTCTCTGTCTTTCATTTCGTCTCTCTACCAGCTGCTCTGCCCTTCCCCAGCCTTTCGTGCTCACTCACCATTGCAGAACTGAAATCCTGCTCACTTTACCTGAACCATAAACAAGCCTTATTAAGACACGCTTTACAGTCATGCTGTGCCAAGGATAGATTTAGTTAAAGCGATAGTTCAGCCAAAAATGACATTTTAGTCATTATTTTCTCACCCTCATGTTGCCCCAAACTGTATAACTTACTTTCTTTGTCGAAAAATGTTTTTTTCCTCCATACAGTGAAAGTCAGTGGGGTCTAAACAACACTGAAATCCACTAACTTTCTATCACAGACATTCTCTCAGAAAAAAAGGCTAAATTTAAATTTTTGCCATAGATATTCCTTGATTTGGATCAATCCATCAGAGGACAGAAATTCATTATGTTTTTGGTTCAGCTGTTTATTTTAAAACTCAAACTAGCTATATATATTAATGCATGCACAAAGATGTGTACAGTGCATAGTAAGGACACAGCTAGAATTTTTTTTTTTTTTGCACTAATCAATTGGTTCACATGGTGACAACACTGTGCCGGCACAATGTTTCACAGTCAAGAAAGAAGCAAAGGAGACTGAACCACAATAAGACTACTGGATCAATGGACAATCGCATTGAAAAGTTAAGATGAAGGGGTTAAAAGATAGACAAAAACATTTTTATCAGACATAACCTCTGGAGAGAAGTTGCAGACACCATTCACGGATTAAACTTTTTAGTGTGCATACATTGAGAGCCTGTATTTGAAAGGCTATGCGTTTGGCTGTACACATATATTAAAGGGGTCATTTGTTGCGATTTCAAGTTTTTCTTTCTCTTGGGAGTGTTACAAGCTGATTGTGCATAGATAAGATCCCTGAAGTTGCAAAGACTAAAGTCTCAAAACCAAAGAGATATTCTTTATCAAAGTTAAGACTCTGCCACGCCCCTCTAAAACGCCTCGTTTTACCACGCCCCCACATATCTACCTCACTATGTGGAAATATTAGCATAATGCCGCCCAAATGTTCACGCAAAGAAAGAAGGCGTGGTTTCAGTAACCGCATTTAGTGTTGATGCAGCCATGTCAGGGAGACGCTATGTGTTTCTAGGCGAAAGCAAAAGCACTTTATTTGGCCTTCCAGAAGTAGATGCATTTAGGAATCTTTAAGATGACTTACAACAGAACAGCAATGCATTTAATGGACGACCGTTTCGTGAACCTAGGAGAGGACGTAATTCTGACTTTGCTATGACAATCTGGCGCTTCTGAATCAGCTACTGTTTTGTTATTAGTTTCTTCCGACGAGTGCTTGCGGTGTTCGGCCAATCAGAGCAGACTGCGCTTGACAGAAGGAGGGACTTTGTAGAAAACAAAGCGTTTGAGAGAGGCGGGGCATAGAGGACCTACAATAATGTACAGTATTTGAAAAATAATGTGTTTTTTGAACATTAAAGCATGTCAACATATTCTGTTACACCAAATACACAAAATAATGATTTTTAAAATAGCATCATATGACCCCTTTAAGCATTTGTGTTAACACTGCTGTATACTTTGGGCTTGAGATTGTGTCATGGTGAAGACAAATGCAATATTCTTCATTTCAGATACATATTTTTTCCCAAAAAGTCAAGACATTTACAGACACCCTTTATTTGTATTCTTTTCTTTGCCTTTTAACATGGAAAATGACAGAAAAATGGATAGAGAGAGCTTGAATGACATTTGTACATATTGCAGGCAAGATTCGAACCTGCATTTCTGTGAGCACAACTGTTTTTAAATGTCATGAGAACAGCCAGGCACAAATGCTTTTTTTCCACATGATTATGAAAGTTAATGTAATTTTACAGACAGCTGTTCCTATTTAAAAGGTGATGTGTGTAATTGTTTTGATGTTAAAATACTTTCTCCAATCTCAGCTTAATATGCAGAGACAGCTAGAAGTAAGCCATTTATCGGTTGATTTCCTTGAAAAGTGTAAACACTTTGGCATTATCAAAACACTGCTCTGCTTGTTTGAGCAGCCCGACAACAGCAACACTGGCTCAACCAATGGCGTGAGTTTGGGGTGTGGCTATCTATTTGACTGACCAATGGCATACGGGGTTTTTAGCAACTCTACAAAATGCAGATGAAATTACCTCTATAATATGCTTGAGTAACATGAATTGGAAGATGTTTTTTCTTGTAAGCTTTATCACTGTAGTTACTGATCTAATTCCTTCATCAAACCAATCACCTCTCGCTCTTCTCTCTCGCCTTCCCTCGGCTGGAATGGGAGCTTCTTTAATCAGATCTCTTTGATCACAGATATCGTGCGCTCCATCATCATAAGCTCTAAACATATTTTTTTTAACTTCAAATTAAGAAATATGCCTTGAGGCCTCAGCTCTCCCAAGGGCTCAACATTTTCATTGTCTAAACACCTCAGATAACATCAAGACTACACACAGGCATGCAAAAATCTCCTTGGGACGTGTCATTTTCTCTTTCTGCGCTGTGCGTAAGATTAAGGTCAGTAAGCAGTGTGATCTCTTTGACGAGATCTTAAGGTGCGATTCCCAAGACCTTGTTGCCGCCAAAGTTTCAAACACTTTTTGGAGGATCCCGCCAGAATGAGACTAGTCAAACAGTCGACATTAATAAGTCCCGTCTTACATCCTGTCCACATTGACAACGCTAATTTGTATGCGAAGGATTGGCAGACACTTTTGTCTGAGCTGCTTTGAGAAAAGAGGATTAGTGAGTTTGCTTTGCTTTCATTTGTATAGTGTTTTACTGTCATAGAACCTTTTGAGCGTTACAGCGTTACCCCGGTGGTTCTTTCTCTTTTGCGCTATCGTCAAAGTGAAACGGAGGAGTATTAAAACCTTTACTTCCCTCACCCAAGTGTTTTGCGGTTCTTGTGGGGGGGGGGCTCTTTGTATTATTATTCTCAGAGATATGTTTGCTACCTTGGGTTGTTTATTTCTAACGGCTGTACATGTTTTCCATGAGATTAGTTTTTGATAGTGTGTCCTTTCTTTTCTTTGTTGACATTTGGATGATTGAAGTGGGTTTATTCTTTAGAATAGCAGGTCTTTTGGAGCGCTGAGACAGAGGTGTCGCTCACTGTCTGGGGAAAGAAGAGGGAAAACAGTTTCACTTAAGAGACTTTATTTTACAAGCAGATGTCAGATATTGTTTGGTGCTAGTATAAACTCGCAATCTATTGATACACAGAGCATGGCATTTTGACTGTGCTCGCATTTGGCTCCTTTTGGCTCCTCCAAGTGTTAATCTCAATCCCAGTTATTCAAATAGCTATAATTGGATTTTTCGATCGTCTTGAGAGAAGAGCATAATTTGTTTTAGTCTTGTATTGGTTACTTTCGATGTCTTTAATGAAGGACCCTGTGGGTGGTGGGTTTGTTTGGATACCATGTTCATCTACTCTCTCTCAGCGGCAAAGCAAGTTATGAAACTTTTAGCTGAGTTTAGCTTCATGGCCATGCCATAAATAAGACCAACAAGCAGCCTAATTGTCTCACAATTAGCTAAATTTCTCTTGACCAAAAAAACAAATACTGATTAAATTAAGACAGACACTGGTATTTGTTATTCTTATATTTTCAATTGAATTTTTACAGTTTAGTTCATGAGAAAGATCATATTAATTCCTGCCTGTAGAGAATGTGTGATTTGAAGTATTCTGCGGTCAAATAATTCGATATTTAGTCAATGTTATTGCTATTTAGTCAATGTTATACAGCTCAAGAAAAGGTTTTAATCATAAAGTAAGATCTATGAAAGTGTACCTCACTTTTTAATTCAGGTTTTCTTTTTCTAGACAATAAGTAATTTATAATTTAATAATTGGTTTGCATTGAATAAATCAACAATTATTTTTAAGGAAATGCATTGTATATGTACAATATTTGTGGCATCTTAGTATTTTAATGCTATTTATATACATACATGCATTCATTCAGCACTTAAAGCATTGCCGTCTTATAGTTTTTATGTCAAGAAAGCAATTTTCACACAAATTTCTTTGAACCTGTCACAAAGAAAAAGGGGAAAAAAACTAGACTAATCTATAATTTTTGAAACTATAGTGAAGAAGATTCAGTTAGTGTAAACTAAGTAGCCTATGTTTTGTGTAGAAATTTTAAACTCATTCAGGGGTTGGCTAAAGATTGTTTATGCTACTTTTTGACTTTGGTTTATTTGTATATTTAATTATTCTTAAATATTCAAAGCACTTAGTGGTTTGACTCATGCTATTTACTTTTCTAATCATTTATGCTCTTACCAACAACAATGTAGACTTCATCTCAAATGCGAAAAAGTACATTAGAAAGAACATTTTGAAGTAGCTGTATAAATAATTACTGAAATGAAAATAAACCAAATTCTTCTTTCTAATCCCTTCTTAAGAACATCCAGGATGACTGATTTTTTTTAAATTGTACACAATAGTCTGAGGCACCAGAGAAAGGTACTGTAGAATACCTAGAAGGTTTACCTCTCTCTGTTTTGAAAGAGCATATTAATTGACAGTGAACCACCACAAAATTGGATTTTCATTATGATGGGAGAACTGACACTTTCAAAAATGCTTGTGAACATTTTATCATTAGCTTCTTGGCAGAAGGCAATTTGGCTGTTCCCTGGAGATTAATAATACCTCAAACACCACAAATCTTATTCATGAACATAACTTATTCGAAGGGCTTTGTCAGCTCCATAATGTGGGAATAGGACTCTATGCGGAGAGGAGTGGTACAAACAGATGAATACTGGACAAAAAAACTACATTTCATGATTTTACTCATAACAGAATCTGTTGTCATGCACAAGAAGTGCCCTGAAGGCACTTGTCGCTGTGATCAAGGGGTCAGGGTTTGTCTGGTTAGCATGGCCCTCTTAGCCCCTGCTGGTAGATGCCACAATCGTCTGGCAGCATAAAGCATTCCAAAATAGCTGTGTATTCTGACTGAATAAAAACAGCAACAGAGTATATTGCATTATGTTGTTATGTTATGTTTTTGTTACGTAAGATCATTTTTTACCTGGTGGTATAATTATGGTATTTTTATAATTACATTATTAAATGCATCTCTGTTGTTTTTATGTCAGATATTAAAATCAATTAAATTAAATCAGAATACTTTAGTCCTCTTATCAAGAAAACATGTTGTAATTAATGTAACTTAAAATAGCCCACATAAAATATATAATTCAAATTTAAAATGTGCTCATTACAGGGTGCAAATATGACAAAAATGTATTGTTGATTATTGCCCTTAATATTGTAATAAGGATTATTAATGTTGATTTATGGAATACATTACACACATTTTTGTGTGTGGAGAAAAGGCACATCATGTTCTTGTAGTGGGCTACACCAAACCTCTATGAATGTCTTTTTCTGTTAAACATAAAATATATTTTGAGGTATGTGAATAACAGTTTCTGGTAATTTTTGGGTCAACTATCCCTGTAATCAAGATAGTTGTCAAAAAAAAAAAAATGTTTTGCCCCCACATTTTGAATTTTGGGGGAATTTGTGGTGGCATTTTTCTATTCTCATATTATTAAGAGATTCTGCACTAGCTGGGCAACAGCTTTTTTTAGGTATTTGGGTATTCTT
Organism: Sinocyclocheilus grahami; assembly: GCF_001515645.1. Lineage (NCBI taxonomy): Eukaryota > Metazoa > Chordata > Actinopteri > Cypriniformes > Cyprinidae > Sinocyclocheilus > Sinocyclocheilus grahami. Next base: position 1,980,580 of record NW_015505246.1, on the reverse strand, counting down.
AACACACGTTTGAGTTCATGCAATGTTTATGTACAACTTGTGAGCTTAAATGTTACTTTCAACCACTGAATACCTAGAGTAAAGGGTCTCTGTGTTGTTTCTCCAGCTCTAGTCTTGATTTTTACATCCCAGCGGTGGATGTATTTCTGACAGAGCTGCAATGTAATTTGCACCACGGCTGCCAGAGGGGGTCATAGAAAGGGTCAATATCCCAGCCTAATTTGTCAGGAATCATCAAGTAATGCTGATCAATACTTTTTGACCCCTTCCAGAAAGGCTCAAACACAAAGGTATAAAGCACTTCCTGGCCTGAAGCGATGGGAGTTTGACAGCATCCATATCAAGCTAAAGTGCATGTGTCACTGTGGGGAGTTTGGTATTTATGCAGTGCTGTAAGTCCCACAGATAGTGTCAGAGTGCCTGAAAGGATAGAGCAACGGAAGAAAGTATAGACTGGATTTGATGGTGATAACATTTGAAGGTTTGTGAGTGCGGAACTGCTTGTTTGTGAGAGTCATTGTAGTTGTTGTAGAGACTGTCTGGTGCTAGCAGTCCTGTCAATCAGTGTGGCCTACAGGCCCGACTACATGAATTTTGAATTAAAACAAACAGCAACAGAAATAGATAACTCTGAGGTACCACGTTTCATATTTCATGAGATACAGCGTCTGACCCAAAAGCCTCTAATGGTCCGATATCAGATAAAAATGTGAGAAAACCACTAGGCAAATGTTCAGCAAATAATGTAACTTCGAGCTTATCTTGAGAATACACTTTGTTTGCCTGTGGTAATGGTTTGTTGCATTACGTGGCTAAAAGCACCATTTCCCCCATCCTTGCAACGGTGAGAATTGTTTGCAAAAAACCATCCTGAGCGGAGAAGAAGAATAGAAAGGAATAATACATATATTAAATAGATTTTTAGTATTCTGCAGGTGATCTTTGCGCTCTTAGAAGTGCATAACACAAATAGTGCGCTGAATGAATATAGCTCACTCGTGGACACTATGGCTTTCATCCGCGTTTTCCCTGGGCTGTGCACAATAGGGTCCCGAGTTTCATCCTCATCTAATTGACTCATATTTCATGCATTGGAGATTGAAGTATCTGATGATAAGAAAGCAGTGATGATCCCAGATAAAAGCTTAAAGTGGCTGTTGCTGTTTAAAACATGTAGATTTTGTACATATGCTAATTAGTGAATCCCCTCCCAACACTGCATATTTTAACTTCATTCTCCATAAAACATAACTACACTTATTATCTGGGCTTAGTGCATGACAGTGCTTAGGGAAATTTTATATTGCATATTCAATTCTACACAGTTGGTGGTCTTGTATTCTGTATTACATGCTGCGTTTAATGTTAAGCTTCTTTTACTTTTATATAAAACAATAAATTCTTTATGTAAATGGTTAGTTGAAATGTCAAGCAGTGACAAGAGTGTCCTGTATGGTGATATGCTGTCATATGTTAATAAATATTTACACTACTGTTTAAAACTGTTTTTTGATGTTGGTGGGATTTTGTAATGTTTTTTTAAAAGAATTCTCTTATGCTGACCAATATTGAGAAATATTAAATGCAATGTATTAAATGTAAAATTACAGATATACTGTAAAATTAAAAGTGGTTACAACTGGTGATAAGCTAATAGATATGTTATGTCATTTACCCCCCAAAAAGCATCTCACAGCATGCTTGAAAAGTGAAGATGCAATACAGGGAATCTCAAACAGTTTTTCATTAGTCGTCTCACGTGATGAGGAGGGGCAAGAATGGACAAATGGCCAGATTATACCAGCACTGGCTGATTCAGCAATGAAACCTTGCGTTACTGCTCCAATTCATGGTACTCATTATTTACACCACCCATGGGACGCTTGTTGATGAAGGAGGCAAAGACACCAAATCTCCCATGTTTACTCCACAGCAGATGTGTTTCCTTTTTGTTTTTCCAGAGGATTCTCAAAGAGCTCGGTGACGTCTTTAGCTCACTGCAATCTAATAAAAGCCCAGTAGGCATAATTATGTGCTGGAAATAGTGGCGTTTAAAATGCAGCGCAATGATCAATCGATACATTGGGTCAATTACAGGCAATAGCTTCACGCTTCCTCGCTCTGAACAGGCAAGCCTGAGGATGAGACGTGCTTTGAGGGGGAAGAATGTTTGGTGAAATTTAAAAAGTGTCTAGGCAGCAGATGGTTATCACACAAAATATGTCTCTTTTTAAGGAAGTCCAGTACATGAGTGCCACCTGTGCTGAAAAGTGCATATAATAAGGGAAGTGAAATGAAATGTCTTTTTGTTGTTTTTACGTTGGCTGCTGCAGTCTCGTATCAAAAAGAGTTCCTGCTGTGTTGGTGTTCAGGTGAAGCTCAAGGCCAGGCAGAGACGCAGTCGAGTCTTATTCAATACCAGCATGTCAGGTGAACTCCTTCTGTGTACAATATTGAAATGAGCTTTTACTCAGCGCTGAATCAGAAATTAGCTCATTTTTATCTCATCAGACCATCACACATAGAGTTAGGCTCTATTTATGATAATGCATTCCTGGGATTTCAAACCCATTATCATTATCGCAGCAGAAACACCATAAACATTTGTGTCAAAAATAACAACCTCTCTTTCAGTGTCCCAAGTTGTAGAAAGGTGGTTAACTCAAAACTGATCAGACAGTTACACAGACACTTGACTTTCTCCAAGAGCTATTCAATTTTGACTCATAGTGGCGGCTTGTTCACCATGTGTTTGTTCTGTCAATTGCTGTTCAGATTGTAATTGCAGGCGCTGAGTTTTTGTTTTATGTACTAAATCGTTTATTCTCATTGTTAGAAACTCTTTGTGCCGTTTTTATTGTTTCTTTGTTTTACATTCTTTCAAAAAAATACTAAAAGCGCCATGTTTTATGGACATGAAATTATTTTAAGTACCACATACATTTCAGCATATTAGAGAGATTAACATTTTAAAACAAATAAATTACATGATATTCTAACTAATTCATTAAATGATATAAAAATATAATACATGATTCAGTGTTTGCTGAGAAAAGCCAATAAATAAAGGTAATTCGGTTACATTGCATTGCTTTAGAAGTGATTATATTGTTGCCTCTCACAGGCCTACAGTCCACAGCAATCCATTTTTGCACATTCCTGTTGTGCTATTTTTTAATTGTAGGTCTACATAAATCACTCAGGCTGGTGTCTTTTTCCATCATGTTATGTCATGTTGTTCATGCTGATGTCTTTGGTTGTGTTAAGTTTGAAGTAATTCAATATAGAAAAACATCTCGAAACCCCTGCGTTCTGTTCCATTTTGTTTGCGCTCCACCCAGCTGTTTCTGAATTCAATAACGGTGTGAACAACCCCTTACTCATTCTGTGCTGCTTAATTATACTAAATTAATGTGTTAAATTGACAGCCCTAATGAATAAATGAATAAATCTTTCTTTCTGAAGCTGTTTCATTGCAGTATTCTAATTTCATGGATAAGAAAATAACTTCATTATAGTTTTTCTATTGCTATTTCTATTTCTTTAAATTACTCCACTATCATGTAAATAAAAAGGAATATTAAAGCTGTCAGACAATTCTTTTTTTAAACCAAATTAATTGCATGATATTATGCATCATATTATATGATGATATATTAATTTAATCAGATTATATGAAGGCATATTGACATGATAAAATCACATTTATCAGTATTTGCTGAAAGAGCAAGAGTGGCTTGAACAGGGCCATACTTATAATGGTCTGCTTAATTGGGCTATATGAATGTGTTAAATTGACAGCCCTTGAAAGCTTGCTTTCTGATGCTGTTTCGTTGCAGATTTAAGATAAGGACAGTACTCCAAGTGAAGTACATGCGACGCAATAATGATACCAACCGGCTGTATGTTTGTGCGAAAGCAAGCTGAGAAAAACAAAACGTTTTTCATGTTTGTTCTATTATGAGGCAGGGAATTAGGTAGTTTATCATATGGAGAGCAGAAACACTGAAAGAGGACTTAAAGGGAATATTTGTCAAATCCAAGATTGGAGATGTGGGATTTACGCCAGTTTGCCAAGGACTCGGCAGAAGCTTAGGCCCCTTTCTCTGGAGGCAGTAGAGGGAACAATAGGCCACTGATTGATGGTCAAGGACATTGAACCCTTCTCTCCAAGCCAGAGAAGACTAGCCTCCAGGGAGAAGGGCTGCAGCCAGCCATCGTCTGTGCAGATTACCTGGAGATAGGGCCACCCTCACATAACCGCTATTGAGATGATTGCTTTCATTTAACTATGTAAACTGCCGTTTCGTTTGCCAGTACTGTACTGCATGTGTTTTAGAGAGGAATGATTCAGAATTTTCACAACAGTACACATTTAAAACAGTTTATTTATGTATATCAAATATAATTTATTTTATTAGATACTGAGCCAACATTAATGATCCTAAATTCTGAGCTAAAAATGGCCTCCCTTTCAGTTCATGATTTGAAAGAAATTGACCACTCTACACCGGAAGTTGAAAATATCAGGAAGTGGAATTTACTTAATTCAATTCAATTCAATTTTTATTTGTATAGCGCTTTTCAGGATACAAATCGTTGCAAAGCAGCTTTACAGAAAATTAAGTTTCTACAATATATTTAGTAGTAGCTTGTCAGTGGTGACTATGTCAAATTGATGTACATATGGCAGAAATGTACTGTAAAATTCAGTTAATGACGTGATGATGAGCCAAAAAGAATGCACGTCACACCTCTGTTTATCAATTTGCACTGGCTACCAATAGCTGCTCGCATAAAATTCAAGGCATTGATGTTTGCCTACAAAACCACCACTGGCTCTGTACCCCTTTACTTAAATTCATTACTTCAGACTTATGTGCCCTCTAGAGGCTTGCGTTCTGCAAGTGAACGTCGCTTGATTGTGCCATCCCAAAGAAGCACAAAATCACTTTTACGGACTTTTAAATTAACTGTTCCCTCCCGGTGGAATGACCTGCCCAACTCAATCCGAGCAGCTAAGTCCTTAGCCATCTTCAAGAAATGGCTAAAAACACATCTCTTCCATCTTTATTTGACCCTCTAACTCTAGCACTCTCTATTCTAATTCTATTCTATTTTTAAAAAACACTAGCTTTCTTTTTGTATTCTATCTGTTTTCTTTTCATTTATTATACTTTTAACAAAAGCAAAAAAGACCTCTAACATCAGCTTGATCTATTCTATCTGTTTTCTTTTTATTTATTATATTATTTAAAAAAACCTTGCTAC
>NW_015505246.1:1956657-1975196 GCF_001515645.1 Sinocyclocheilus grahami | reverse complement strand
ACGAATAATAATGTGCATTTGATTAGATATAACTGCAGTAAAAGATTATGACTGCAGTAAAAGATTATGAGATGCATTATTTGAATGCTTGGCCAAAGAGATGTGTCTTTAATCTAGATTTAAACAGAGAGAGTGTGTCTGAACCCCGAACGTTATTAGGAAGGCAATTCCAGAGTTTGGGAGCCAAATGCAAAAAACTCTACCTCCTTTAGTGGACTTTGCTATCCTAGATACTACCAAAAGTCCAGAGTTTTGCAACCTTAGGGAGCGTGATGGATTGTAGCGTGGTATAAGGCTAGTTAGGTACGCAGGAGCTAAACTATTTAGGGCCTTATAGGTAAGTAATAATATTTTGTAACTGATACGGAACTACAATAGTCCAGTCTAGAGGTCATGAATGCATGAACTAGCTTTTCTGCATCAGAAACAGGTATCATGTTTCGTAGCTTGGCAATGTTTCTAAGATGGAAGAATGCTGTTTTTGTAACATGGTAAATATTATTTTCAAAAGACAAGTTGCTGTCTAATATAACACCCAGATTTTTGACTGTAAGGAAAGTAACAGTACATCCGTCTAGTTGCAAATTGTAATCCAAGAGATTATGTGTACTGCTTTTTGGTCCAATAAGTAATATCTCTGTCTTATCCGAATTCAATAGGAGAAAATTATTGGTCATACAATCATTTACATTTTACATTTACACTGGTCTTGTTGAGATATATAGTTGAGTATCATCAGCATAACAGTGGAAACTAATCCCGTATTTTCTAATAATATTACCAAGGGGTAACATGTACTGTATACTGAAAATAGCAGAGGACCTAGGACAGATCCTTGTGGCACTCCATACTTTACTGGTGATAACTGAGATGACTCCCTGTTTAAATAAACAAAATGGTAGCGATCGGACTGTTAGGATCTAAACCATCTTAAAGCCTGCCCTTGAATACCCGTATAGTTTTATAATCGATCTATGAGTAAGTCATGATCTATAGTGTCGAACATAGCACTAAGATCAAGTAAAACTAAAAGAGATGCAGTCTTGGTCTGACGCAAGAAGCAAGTCATTTGTAATTTTAACAAGTGCAGTTTCTGTGCTATGGTGGGGCCTGAAACCTGACTGAAATTCTTCATTGAGATCATTTTTTTTGCAAGAAGGAGAATAATTGAGCAGACACAACTTTTTCTAAAATTTTAGGCATAGACTAAATGGCAATTTAAAGAAATGAACGTTGTGTCATTTTGGGAAATTACATGTTTTTTTACCCATTTAATAATTTGACCTATTGGGGTTATATGAATTTCTTTAAATTTAAATGTATCTCCACTAATGTTCAAAATCAATTATACAGTGAAAACGGTAATATTGTGAAATTGTATTAAATTAAAAAATGGCTGTTATCCATTTTATCATTTCTTATCTGTTCCTGTGAGGGCAAAGCTAAATTTTCAGCAGCCATTACTGGAGTCTTCAGTGTCACATGACATTCATAAATCACCCTAATATGCTGATTTGGTTTTCAAGAAACATTTCTTATTATCAGTGTTGAAAACAGTTGTGCTGCATAATATATTTGTTGAAACCATGATACTTTTTTCCCCAAAATTCTTAGATGAATAGAAAATTCAAAAGAACATTATTTATTTATAATAGAAATCTTACTGGCCTCAAACATTCAAACAGTAGTGTATTTTTAATTATTAAAATTTCAATACTAGTTCCTCAAATTCAGTTCAGGAATTGACTAAACCAAAACTATCTATTTTATAGTACTACAATAAAAATGGAAACTGTGGAACTAGTCTTAACTGTAACTTGTTGTATCACAGCATAAGAGCGGCACAAAGAGGGAGAGCATTGAATGGAAGGATGAAATTCATTAAGCAGCTTAACGATGGGTCTTGTGCCAGTTAAAAGGAATGGTGGGACTCAAACTAGCAGCCGATTATAGGGTGGCAGCCCCTCTTTTTATTCTGCACCGTGTCACACCAACAACATTATGCCTAAAAAAAAATTAAGCTGTTAACTAAATCAACCAAAACAAATACACAAAGTCGAACAGAGAGAGAGCTCTCATTTTCTTTAATTGGAATCTTGTACTTGTATATATAGGCAATGCAGAAACTTCTGTCTGTGGCCTATGGCGATCATTATGCAGAATTATAATGTGTCCTCTTCATAATCATACGAAGGGAAGGTTTTGTGAGCTTTAGATAGAGTGCAAAACCATGATTTAGATGCACATGACTGATTACTCCCTGATCCGAACTTAATGAGGAAATTGATGCTCTTGCATCTCAAGATATGCAGTCTTTAGATGGTTAATCCGACGATTTGTTTTTATGTGCGAAATGTCATGCCGTTCCTAATACCTGTACTAACTTCGCTCTGTGAGACCGCCATGTTGTTGCAAAAGCCGGTGCAATAACCTCCTTTCTCACTGTATTTACACACTTTAGATTTAAAGCAGAGTAATCACAAGGCAGCCACTGTCTGGATGGGGAGGGGTTGAGTTAATTAAAATGGCAAGTGCAGTAACAACCTGCACCGTCACAACAACAGACTGATTTAGACACAGTGGGATATTAAACAGCTCCCTAACTCGCACAACGCAGCCAGGCAGGTAATATTGGTGCTTTCCTTAATTGCTTCTATAGTGCCAGATGATAGGATGTTTCTGGCACGACCCTGAATCATCACCGACGTTCCAGTAGCTATTAGTCCGATGGGGCACTGGAAAGAAATATACTGTAGGGACAAAGCGTTTCGTCCTTTTACCTTTCACAGGCCATATGGCGTTGTTTGTTTTTTGACAAAGAGCGCTTATAGTTAGATACTGCAGCAGGTGCCTATAGCCTAAATGATTCTGTTCCATTGGTAGCGCTGTGCACACTCTGTGGCTCTGGCAAAGGGGCCAGCGCAGGATGTGAGCTGTTTCCATGGTTACCAGCTCCACTCTCTCTGCCTAGCAAAAACTGTGTCATTATCCAGTGCTTTGGATGGAGGCAGAATGAAGCCGCAGTGTACAGGGCAGTTTGCTCTCCTCGTTTCCTAACCATGCATCTCGCGCACATCATCACAATTTGCATCATTTTCTATCTCATATACCCATTTCTGATATTCCGGGCTTCCCGTTGCAAGTGGCTATAATTTTTTGGTATAAAGATTTTTAAGCAACACTGGTAATTTAAAGCCGTAAAAGCTGGAATGGAAGCGAAAATGGATGCACGGCTTTTCATCTCCCATTTTTTGCAATTCGTGACAGGACTTGTCACAAAGCAATTATTTTATCAACCTTCCATGCACAAACATACTTATTACTGTCAGATGTGCTATTTGATGCCGTGATTCAGCCTTATTGTGGCTTTCAGTGCGGGGAAAACAGTTCAAACAAATGATTCCATATCATAATGACTCCATTAGATACTGTCATCACATGTATTCGCAAATAACATGCACAACGAAAATTTGCTGGATGGATGTAAAAGAAAGTCAGTGGTACCAGCCAGGACACATAATCTCCTGAGTGTGTGTGTGTGTGTGTGTGTGTGTGTGTGTGTGTGTGTGTTTGATGTACTAATCTCCTTAGGTAGGCCAGTGTCTGTCATTAACAGAGCTGTGAAACAAAAACTCTCATGAAGATGAATGCCTGTACACTCCCACACCTGTTCTGAAGCGCCTCTCCTGAGTACTACACTCAAGTTGTTTTGCTTCGGGGACAGACCTGAAGGCTTTCAGCCACAGGGATCTGTGTTGGCTGGGAAAATATGAGCATACCTAGCGTCAGCAGCACAGGCTTATCAGTGGGTTTGCAAAGGCAAGCATCACTATTACTATTGCTCATGCTTGGAGATTAAACTTTGCCTCGTACCATGCTATGGATGTGAATAATACTTTTTTGACTATCGACCACCAAGTAACTGCACAGCAACATACAAAGAACCACTCAGTGCAATGTGTTAATAAGAACTCAGGGCATCTTGTGGCTAGAATACACTACAGATTTTTGTTCCGATTTACATTCTGGAGAAGTTGACGCTAGTTGCCAAAAATCAGAACCAGTCTGCAAATTTGAGTTGGCAGATTTCACAATAAATCGCATCGTGTATGATGGTCACAGACTCTGATATTTTTTTTGTTTTGTTTTGTTGTTTTTTTTGCTTCAGACTATGAATCCATCCAGTCAGAGGATATCAAACATGTTTGATATTTTGAGCTGATTTTAGAAAACATTGTTTTTGTTTGTCATGTGTCTCTTAGCAAAAAGACACGTTTGTGAGTTTGTTGTAATCGGAAAGACTATAAAGTCTGCTGGTGTATGAACTTCAGTCGTTAGTGTGTGATGGCCAGTTTTTCTTCTGTAACTATTTCTAAAGTTGGCAAGTATATGATGCCTAGTGGTTTAAAATCTGTTCACATTTTAAAAGTCATGTAGTGTATTCCAGCCTTTAGCAGCTGCATAGCAACTCCTTGGCAACCATCCAAAACACCTTTGCAATGGCACATGAAAGTGGTAAGAATCTTTGAAAGGCACCTATCATGCCCTCTTTTAGATGTAATATATATGTCTCAGGTGTCGCCAGAATGTGTCTGTTAAGTTTGACCTCAAAATACCCCACAGATCATTTATTACATAATTTTAAAAATGCCTATTATGAGTGGAAGCAAAAAACATGCTATTTTCATGCATGTCTCTTTAAATGCAAATGAGCTGCTGCTCCCGCCCCTTTTTGAGAATAGGGCTGTTCCTTTACAGCGCGTACCTTAGATATTCTGCCAAAAACATCTGTTTGGTTTTGATTATTATGTCTATCTTGCTGAAATCATGCGTTTTAAAGCCATATTAGTTTAAAAGTCTGATATAGGATTTTCTGAGTGCACACATAGGACGCACGCGAACACAAAGCATCTGTCACACAGCATGTGAGTACTAAACTAAGTTCTCTTTCATGTCTTATTGCACATAAATTGTCAAGCACACACAAGTTACAAAAAAACAGTCGGTTATGTGAACTTATGTCTGTGAAGATAAACAGCCGGAAAGAAATCGCACGTTTATATTAGATCTGTGTATTAAGTGACAGCAGTGTAATATGCAGTACCTATACTGCTGTCTACACGGACTTGAATGAATAATTTCTGTAGCTGTAATAAGAAGACATTTCTTTCTTGAATGCTGCTTTTTAGCATGAAGATAAACACGGCGGATTGTGTGCAGCTCACTCAGGGCGGTGTCTCTTCTAATACAGCATTGTCCGTCAACAGTCGTGGATGGGGCTTGTAAAATGTGACGTCACATTTTACAGATTCTGCAAACGGCTTGTTCTGAGACACTGATTATGATTTATGGGGATTAAAAAAAGAAGCGGGTGGATTTTTATCATTATAGGGTGGTAGTGTACACACACTGCCAACACACATTTATGTCCAAACAACATGTAAAAGTGAATTTTGCATAATAGGTGCCCTTTCAAAGTACCTTGGTGATATCCAAAACACCCTTGCAAAGGACATAGCAGATCTTAACAGCTGCATGGCAACTCCTTGGCTACCACACAGAACACCCTAGCAACTGCATAGCAACAACCTTGCAACCACATATTGTATTAAGAATCATTCAAAGTTCCTCTGTCCCTCAGCAACTGCATAGCAGCACCCCTGGTAACCATCCAGAACACCCTAGCAAAGGACAGAGCAATGAGCTCATAACATCCTAACAGCTGCATAGCAACTCCTTGGCAACCACCCAGAACACCCTAGCAATCGCACAGAAACTTGCCAATACTGGCAGCCACTCAGAACAGCCTAGAAGCATGTCAGCGAGATTTTGCATATATTTTAAAATATATTTTATGCAAATATATTTTCATTAGGGATGAAACGAATTTGATGCTTTCTAGCAGGTTCAAAGGTAAAAGCAGAGAAAGCAACATGATCACATCTCTGAGACTAGTTGTTACGCCCTCTTATTTTGAAGTACCCAGCACGGGTTTAAAGCAAAGCGTCTTATTGAAGGACTCCTTCCGGCATGCGAGCCCGTCGTGAGTCTTGATTTGAGAGCGTGAAGGCAGGCAACGTGTGCTCCGCTCATATGAAAAGGGAGGAGGTACTGCTTGACTGAGACTATGACTCGCTGCCAGGAGAGATGGAGAATCTGCTAATCAGCGTGTGTCTCTGCTCTGTTGTTTACAGCACCCAACACCGCTCCATATGGAAGTACAGGAGGCGCTGAAGTCCTGCTGGCCTGCCGGTACCTGATCCTGGCTCTCTCTTCTCTCGTCAGCGTTTACTAGCCCTGGGGACGGCCATACACAATGACTGTAAAGAACCCTTTTGAGCATTTACAGATCCTTTGACATTGCTGATGGCTGGATCCAATCTGGTACAGTGTGTTTGGAAAGCAGCGAGGGATTTTAATCAGCATTTCTTATGTTGGGATGGTAATTTTCTTCTGTGGTGTTTGTCATCATGTAAATACATATGGTTTTAGGGGGTTGGTTTTCTTTCTCTTGTCTTATTTTCTATTATTTTCTTATTTTCTTTTCCTGATTTCCCACTTTGTGAATCAGCACACATTGTCCCCTTCGAATGCTCACAAATTAGCCGAAATCACGCTTTGGAAAAGTAAGGGTGTGTGACGTTAGTGTCTTTGTTATTGAAAAAGGAAAGACGCCCTAGTGTGTGTCACCTTGCGCTCCGTGCTACGTTTTTTGCCGAGCTCATTTAAATCCAGTGAACCAAGAAACACTGTTTAAGATTTCACAAAGGGAGAGATATTGAAATTGATATCAAACGTAATACAGTCAAAGGCCAAGTGAACAATAGAAGAGCAGCTTTAGTTTAATATGCTAATGCGCGTGTTTTTTCCATTGACGGTGAAATATGATTATTCATTTTCTAGACCAAAACTACAGCCATACCTCAAAGGTTTAGAACTCTGGGCTATAGACCCCAATTGCATTTAACTGAATTATGCAGTGTACGATCATAAACCTTTCTAGTTATTCTAGAAATACATGAATTAGTTGTTTTACTGCAGGAAAAAAAATCTAAACCTAGATTGCACTGGAGATTCAAATATGTAATCGTATGAGATACATTTGCCTCTTGTAAAACTATTTGTGAGTGAGCCTAATTGTAAAATTAAAATGAGCCTCTTGAAGTGGTCAAAAGGATATAAAACAGCAAAGCAGAGTTACAGAGCTGTCCTTTTCGCCCTGGGGGTCTTTAAAATGAGAGCTCCAATGTGAAAAAGGAATAGAGAAAATGTCTGTGTTGCATTTGATGTTATATTTAATAAGATATCAAAATAAAAATAGCACATAAAAGACATTCATTAGTTGGCAGCATGCAAAATATTGTAACAGACCAATCCAAAGTAAAAAGTAGAGGAAAGGTGGGTCATATTTGATGTGCACTTTGATTAAATGAGGAAATTATGAACAGTGTCTACTGGAACTTATCTGACGATCATTCAAATCATTATTGGCTTTTTTTCTTTAATTTTATGGAGTATGTTTTATGGTTGTAATCATTTGAACAGGATTTTTATAATGTATTAACATATTACCTGCTTTGCTTCTGTCAGTGTGAAATAGTTTTGAATAGGGAAGCAGAAAAAAAGAATATGCACTTCCCTTGTGGGGACAATATGAAACTTTCAAGTGTGGATCCAAACGTGTGAATGAATATTATTTCAAAATACGTATGCAGTATGGCATAGTTTACAATGTTGTCTTTCATTTTAGATGCCACAACTGTTGTTGATTCTTGTCAAACGAGTAGAAGTTGGAAAAAAGAACCGTTTGTAATCAAATAATCTACTTTTAACTCAGAGGGTGTGAACCAGTCATACGGTATAATAGAAAACGAGTCACGTGTGTGTATATTCGAAGAAAGTAGAATTCATTTTATCTTATTGGTAGAGCCAGTGTCTAGGTTTAGTTTAACCTCTACCCTAGTTCCCACACACTTGTTGTATATTAAGATGTGCAGAAATTATAAATGTGCTGCATGTCAAATTAATATGTATGTTAAGGTGGCCACTTACCATAAATCGATAATTTGAGAACAAAACCAGTTTTGAGGCTGCTTTGACTTAATGAAATGTGTTCCACACTACTGAACATCACTAGGCCTGTCTGTTGAGCTAAGATGAAATGTTCTTTTCATGTGAAAGTCATCACAGAATCGTTTCCGCTCAGTGTGCAATACTGGGTCCTTTCCTATAGACTGTACTTATGCTATTTGGTTAACGCGTGACGAATTTAGATTCTTTTTATATATTATTTATGCACAACGTACATTTTCAATGACAGGAAGTGTCTGAATATTTCACTTACAACAGATATATTCTGACGAAGAATCAGTCACAGAATCATATAGGTCTCACCTGTATGTCCCTTTGCTTATTACAGACCTGAAAGCCTCAGAGATCAAACCGAGGGAAGTTTAAATATTCATCGCTGTGAGGGCCTGGCTTTCGCCGTTGTGATATAAAAAGTAACATTGCACTTGCTTATCATTACCACAAACCTCCATAATCGCAGATTAACACCAATAGCTTTGGCAGTTACAGTAAATACGCTGCATTTCAATATTCTGAGTCCACTCTAGAAGCAAGTACTGTATAAAATGTGCCTTTAAAAGTATTAATTGATATGATCTGTTGCCATTCCATGTCAAATGCCATGTCTAAGCCTCATGCATTTGCCATTCATAGCTAGCATACCAGACGAATCAGTGTTGCGTAGTATTTCTGGCTTCTAATTAATAGCTGATAAAAGGGCAATTAAAAAAATGTTTAAAAACGTCTGCCAATTTTGAGTTCTGTAAAGAAATAAAAGTAGCACATGCTCTTTTAATAAATATTGTGAATGAAACCATAACAAAGAGCTCATTAAAGCATCATTAAAACTGCGTAAGTGGATATCAAGATAAAAAAAACAGACAAGAGCATTCATGCATGCATAATTCTCCTGAAAGTTACAGCCTTTCAAAAGAGTCTGTAAATAACAGGCAAATGTGCTGCAAATTTTCACTCTGAGCATCTAATGACTTGATAATCACATTCCTGGACATGCATTAATATTCAATGACGAGTTTCGAAATTTCTCACGTCAGCCAAGCGACAGATATCCAGAATTTGCATGGTGCCAGTGGTCACGAAAACCCAAAAGGCCGGTGCTATTTTCGAATGGGTTCAAATTACTGCAAGCAGCACATGTTGTGGCCCGAGGAGACCCCTTGGGTTCCAGCACCTTCCCGGAGTCCTCGCCATGTGGTATGAGGTAGCAAATTCGGTACTTTTTTTTCTCGAAATCCTATGAGCACATATCGGTACAAAAAAGTCTTCGGTGGATGTGTAACCACACGTGTACGGTCCGAAAAACCCAAACATTTAAGATACTTCATCTCCTATCTCGAGCGAAGCTGCTGGCGAGACAGAATGAGGGTGGGAGGCGGTATTTCAATGATTAAAAACCTGTCAGCTCCATCTCTATCTTGGCCAGACTCTTTTAAAAGTCGGTTTGAGAGTGCTGTGTGTGCGGCCAGGGGAGGTGATTCTTCTGACCTGGCAGTTAATAAAATTCTTCCTGTGCCTTTGTCAGTTTCTGGAGGATGATTTTGTGGAGTGCTGGAGGGTGCTGCATTAACCAGCTGTGAGCGCTCACTCTCTCAGCAGCACTCTGGCAGGGCTGACAGTAATCTACATAAACCTCTGTCCTTTTCAAAATGCTTGGCAGTAATTGCAGTTTTGCAGTATTCTAATTGACTCCACGGCGCACCGTAAAGAACAAAAACCTATAATCCTTCGTGACGCCCATTTGGTTTGCGGCTATTGTGTTAAACCTTCGAATGATACGAAACTGATGACAAATGAAGCAGCCGCCATGACTGTACTTAGGCGGTAGAAACATCCATTGGCAAAATATTTGTCTGGATAATAAAGTAGCTGCCAAAATGAGAATGAGTGAATTCTAAAGCTTTTTTTGTTCCTCGCCATCAAGTTTTTGTCGGCCCCCTCGCTCGTTATTTTCACTGAGCTGAAAAACAAGTTAGCCCAGCACTGATGCAGTGGTTTTGATAATGCTAAGGTTTTAGCAGAGCCGCCTTTCGCTGAGCTCTGTTTGAAACCGCCGATTGTGTCTCATCAGGAGAAGTGTTTTATGTGAAAAGCAAGGGATCAATTTTGGTTACGCAAGTCCATGGTTTTCAAAAAACACACCGTTCTCTTTTATTCACCGTTATCGTCTCATTAGATGTTAGTTGGCCTGGTAATTGTTGCTAGCTGTTTTGAATGGCATGGGCAATTTGTGTTGGCACCGTTCATATCTTAAGCAGTTATTTTGTGAAGTGGAATAAGTCCACCAGTGAAACCACCCGTCTGCTACTGAGTAATTGAGCACAGAGGACACTCGCCAGAACGATCCAAATTTACACTAATGCTTTGGAAACCATTTGGTGAGCTTTGGTTACTTTTGTATATACATGTTTATTTGATTTTGGTACCTTTTATTTTGTTTCGTTCAGTTTGGTGACTAAGTAAAATGGACATTGTAACCATATTGGGATGGCTGTACTTTTATTTCCTCAACTATTGAAGCTGACATTTCTGTGATGAGAAATTTGAAATGGTCATCTTTACTTACATGTGTATGGAGATACTTTAGCCACCAGGGATATAGTTGTATATTTTAGGCTCTAGATCACTGGAATGACATATATGGCTTTAAGTGGCATTGATATATATTGATATTGTCAAGAAAAAAAAGAATCATATACTTTAATTACTTTAAAGCTTACATTGTGTATAGCACGTATGCAAGTTCATTTTCATCATGTTTGATGTAATTTTGTAGCAGTGGTTTGATACTAATAAAATTGGAAGTTGGTGATGGAACTGTGAAATGTGCTTTACATGATGCATAATGAAATGCTATTTTAAAATACTGTACCTGCATATGATTTAATTTAGCAAGAACACAAGTTGGTGTGTTTTATTGCATTTAAAATAAATATGAATACATTTAAATTAATTTCCAGTAATTAAGACTACAGACTCTTATGCCGGAATACTACTTCCCACGTAAGTGAATAATTTTGCACTGTAATAAAATGAAACAACTAATTTGTTAGCTCATTTGTTAGTTAATTGGTTTATTTTGTCTGTCCCTTTCAATCAAGTGCCATAGCAAGACCCGTGTAAAGTGCATTTACAACACAATGCTGATCATGTAAGTGACAGTGACATTTTCCATTTTTAATTTTTTTCCATCTTTCATGCTAACATTTGGTTTCTCATCAGGATCAGGAACATTATGTACTGGTGGGTCTGTTGAAGTCTAAAGAGTTAATCCCCGTCAATTTGAATTTCCATGTCAGTGGTGCATGGCCTGCTGCACTAGGATCCAAGCAGCGCCTCATGGGAGATGACGTTTTATGTGTGCTGGAAACAAGCTGACCTCCTGCGGCACTAGATGAAAAACCTAAATTGCCAAAAAAGACCATTCACCAGTTACTACATTTGGTTACATCTTGTGCAATTCATGTTTATAGAGTTCATTCTACACTAAAAACCTTTCACCTTTCGTGGTGAAAACACGTTGCGTAAGCGCGGTCACAAAGTGAATCATACCCAGAGTTTAGTGTAGAAATGATTTAGTAGGCTACTCTGAGTCTGTCAGCCTCCTCCCACATCCCCGTGACAGATGTCCACACTGCAGCATATTTATCTTTCATTTGGAGATCAGGCCAGGTCATTTTCATTGGCCCTCTTAAAGCCTCAGTTAATGGCCCACATCACAGTGTTCCTTCAACTTCAAGAAAAAGCTGCACTGAATAAAGAACACCAGTTAGAGGAGGTGTAATGTCGCAGTGATTTTTTGTTTATTTTTTGCACTTGCATCTCAATTTTTGATATAAAATTTCTATATTTATCTGCTACAAATTAAAGTAGAAATATACTACTCATTTTTCCCCCAAGTGGACTAAGTGCGATTTCTGGTAGCCAATGTTGATATTTGAAATCACCAAAACAAACATGCCCCTACCCCAAAAGGGTCTCGCCCCTATTTTGATAGCTCCGCCCCACACATACGTACGCAAGCCAGGCAACGATTAGTTCTGTGAAACAAAGCAAAACCAATGTTACACCTTGTCTACAACGGACGCGAGTGGCACGGCGCGACAAAATACTATGGAACTCATTATAATCAGTAATGCTTTCTACACCATAGATATATATATACACATATCTATGGTCTACACTAGATCCGCAGACGTTTTCCTCTTTCGTTTTTTATCCGCCATCTCTATCTTTCTGATGCTCGGCTCGGTTAATGTCCGTCCTGTGCACTGAACGCTCTCTCCTCCACATCATGAGTAGACACGCCCCTTACTGCTGATTGGCTACAAGTTTGTTTTGCTACTCAGCCCGAATCAGTTTTCTAAAGCGTTTTTGAAAAATCGCTTACCCCACCTTTAAATGAAAACATGGACATCAGTTTAAATTGTGTACACTGCTAAAAAAAATGATGTAGAAACATTTTTAATTCAGCAATTGCTAGTAAATTTCACAAGTAAGTACAAAGAAATGGAAAGCATTATTTTTTTGTAGTAGAAAGACTAATAATAATATTTTCTTTTAAAACATACTCCACTAATCTTTGTTTGATTTACATTTTTATAGTATACTTGAATTGTATGGTAATCAAATAAAGCGTTAAAATAGTTATTTGAAATAATAATTTGGATTAGCTAATTATAATTACTTAAAATCTAAATGGTAAAGCATATAGAAAAAAACTTCGCAATAAAATTGTCCCATTTTGTTTATGGGTGCTGTAGAAACACATTGGAAAATAGTGTTACAACTTTCACTATCTTCTGTAATGCTGCAATTTTTTTAATTGTTATTATTATTACTTCATGTATGAAAGCTTGGATGCTGTATATTAAATTAGAAAACCAGATGTAAGAATTGACTTCACAAACAGTCTGCTCTCACCTCAGGAGGGTGGTGGTCATGTGTGATAGTGATTTCACCCCTGTAGCTCAATTCTAATTGGTTAAAGTAATGGTGTTGCAAATCACTCAGTGTGACAACACTCCCCAGTCTCCCCTACTAAGTACAGCTCCAAACCAACAGTAGTCATAGATCAGTGATCCTCCCTGCTGTATTAACAATCAATAATGGAATTATTATTTTTTTGATGTTGAGTATGAAATTTGTGTTCAACTCATTGCTTGTATATGGAAATAGTTTTTATTATTTGGTTTAAATTTGTTTGATCTAATGTGTTGGTAAGTCCTTAATAACCCTGATTTCATGAGAAAAAGATATTGTTTGAAATGCTGTGTGGGATTTGTATGGAAATTTATAATTTTTTTAAAAAGTTCCACCCCACTCCTAAACATAACCTTCAGTTGTATGAAAATGTACAAATTAGATTGTACAAATTCACCAATTCCCCAGAAAGTAAAAGAAAGTTACAGATTGCCATGAAAGTGTGTTACTTTAAATATACATTTACATATAAATGTCAAATGTTAGCAGAAACAATACATTTGTTATTTATTTTATTTTATTAGTATTTATTTAGTTAGTTTTTTTATTTTTATTTAATATAACTTACATTGATTTACATACTTTTTACAAAATTATAATGTATTTCAAGTAGCCTTGATTTGAAAATCAGATAATCGTGATTTACAAAAAAATAATAATAATCTGTTCACCCTATTTCATGCATGAGCAAAACTGACATTAGCATAATATCAGCCTAATTTAGAATTTGGGTTGCACCTCAAATTTTAGTCCCATTATAAATAATGACAAAAAAATATTACATTATGCTGCTTTGACTTGGAACTTGGAGAAAATGTGCTGAAAAACCTTAAAAAGTCTCTCAGATAAATCATTCATTGGTCTCTCAGCACAGAAGATACCACCTTTACACAAAAGTTCTCCCAGTTTGAACAATTTCCTCAAATCTTTGTGTTTCAGAGTCTCGTGCTTCCCTTATCTACAGCTGTCCTCCACTGGAGGCTCTTTCAGGGATGTGATATCTGTGGTGGACTAATAAGATTGAATTGGTGTGAGTTGGGTTCTCGTCGATCTTCTCCATGTGCAGATGGAGAGGGAGAGAGTGGCAGGAGAACACCTGCAAGCGGATTAATGAGGGAGAGACTGCTCTCCGAGCTGCCCATCCTGCTCCCTCTAATTAATCCTGCTGGTCATTAGCAATAACAGTTAGCTTCATTCGAATAGCAGGCATTTCATGTTATCTCCATACTGAAACTTGCACAGTAACTGTGCCCTGATTACCATACAGGCTGAGATGATGAGGGCAGAGGTTATAAATTCTGTCATTATTTACTTACTCATTTTAACCGTTTCACTATGCTATTCTAAACTTGTATGCTCCTATTTTTCTATTTAAAAAATACATATAAATTCAGTGACCATTTCAGCGAAGGCATTACATTACTTGCTCACCAGTGGATCCTCAGCAGTGAATGGATGCCGTCAGAATGAGAGTACAAACCGCTGATATAAACACCACAATAATCGACATGACTCAAGATCATCAATTAACTGAACTTCACAAGTTAACTTGTGAAGTGAAAAGTTGAAAAAATCCATCAAGATGTTTTCAAATTCAAACCATCTCTTCAGCCTAAAATACGATAGCTTTGTGTGAGAAATAGACCAAATGTAAGTCTTTATTCACTGATTAACTTCCAGTGAGTTGTGAACTCCAGAACCACCTCAAACTAATTATTGACTCTGTGAGTTGACTTAAGAACTGATTCAGCAAAAGAATCATTCTTTTGAGCTGTACTTTTGAATGGACTGGTTGATATGGTTCACAAATTGGATGGAACAGTTCATCAATGAATCGTTGGACTGATTCATTCATGAATCAGCATTTACTTACTCAATTATCTGGCCTCAAGTTACCAGCTGACTGCATTTAAAAAAATCATTTAAGAATAGCTTAAATTAATTTTGGTTCTTTTTAGAGTATGGAAATTTTGTTTTGTATGGAAAAGATGCTAAGATTCTTCAAAAGACCAAAAAAGTCATATGGGTTTAGAATAACACAACAGCGAGGAATGAACTATCTTAACTAATCTAAACATGGCTATTTCCGTTTGTGAGTGTGTGTGTGTGCACGATAGGATTTAAATAAATCTCTTAACACCCCCCTACACACAGACACGTACACACTTTCTGTCTTTCTCTATATGCTTGCCTTATTGCTGTGCTCATGGCAGATGAGAAGCAACTCCACACAGAGAAGAGGAAGAATGAGAAAGGACGTGTGAGGGAGAGACTGAAGCGGTGAGGGAGGGAGCCGTCACACAGAGTGCTTCCTAAAATCATGTTACTGTGTCATTATCCCACCTATGCTCTCTTCCCAGCAATCATATTTGGAGAACATCTTTCAGGAGCTCTCAGTGCCACAACAACTGGTAAGCATGGCTAATGGAAATTTAATCAGTGACAAGAGTGGAGAATCAGTCAAAATGCATGTCAAACTGAATGCACCCCGATAAGGAATAACAGAGAGATGCAAATAGTGGTTAAGGGAGGCTTCGCTGACAGAGTGATAATGCCCTCATACTTCCTGCGGCAAGCGCCAAAGGCTGTTTTATGTTTTTGAGTGTATTATTTAGAGCGTGGTTTATGAATGTTTTTTTTCTCATTGATTTTAATGCTGCAAATATGAGCACTCCAGCAAAACCAGAAGGCACAAGGATGCAAATAGCCCTCTGTTTATGTTTTTTCATTAAAGCAATAAGAGACAATTTAATTAGGACGTCAAGATTTCAAGCAGTTGTTTCTTGGCTGCTTGTTTGTTTGGTTGGTTTTCATTTTTCATACTTTCTCCGGGCAGAACCTTGTAAGATTAAACCAATAAATTGTTTGCAAAACTTGGGGTTAAATTGACTACACATGACAAAACCTAAACAAATCCCTCTTATCCCATTTCAACTTCCCCTCTGGTAAACAGGGCGCTATCTTGTTCCACCAAAGAATTGCCATGAGCAACATGGCGCACAAAAACCCAATCTACAAAGGAACAAAACTGGGATGCTCCACCAGCACACCACACATCCTCCGTGTCTCAACTTACCCATGAAGCAGGTTTCTTAAAGGGATAGTTCACCCAAAAATGAAAATGTTATGTATATCTGCTTACCCCCAGGGCATCCAAGATGTAGGTGACTTTGTTTCTTCAGTAGAACACAAACGAAGATTTTTAACACAAACCATTGCCGTCTGTCAGTCTTATAATGGAGGTGAATGGGAAACACAGCTTTGAGAGTAAAAAAAAACATTCACAAACAAAACCTCAAAAGTTCTCAACAGTCGGCGCTTGACGCGTCTTCTTCTTCTTCTTGCTTTACGCGGATCGCAGACTTAAGTGCATTACCGCCACCTATCTCTCAAATGGACAATTGACACTCCTAATTGAGATTGAAGATAGAGTGTCAAAGGTCTATTTGAGAGATAGGTGGCGGTAATGCACTTATAAGTATGCGATCCGCCATAAAAGCAAGAAGAAGAAGAAGACGCCTCATGCGCCTGCTGTTGAGAACGCGCTCAGGAGGACGCGCCGCCGCTCAGGACAGTTCGGACATTGCATGAATCAGAGGTAAAAAACGATAGAAATACTGTTAAGCTTCTTGCACAGACCGATCGTTTTGTGTCTTTACACATCAATGTATCGTCACGAGTCGCAGGGTTTAATTTGGTTTTGTTTGTGTATGTTTTTTTTTACTCTCAAAGCCGTAATTCCCATTCACCTCCATTATAAGACTGACAGACTGCAGCGGTTTATGTTAAAAATCTTCATTTGTGTTCTACTGAAGAATCAAAGTCACCTACATCTTGAATGCCCTGGGGGTAAGCAGATAAACATCAAATTTTCATTTTTGGGTGAACTATCCCTTTAAGGCTAGAATCCTGCAAGCGCTCAATAAGAGTTTCAAGTCAAGCTTGCATGAGCGCGAACAGTATTTAACCCTTTCTGTCATCATCTTTTGATCCTGTGAGCTGTGGCACGTAACAGGTTTCATTTGAACATTGCTAGAACATTGTAGAAGAAGATTTTATATGTAATCAGTTGTATTATTAATCACCTAAATGTTGATATTCACTTGTAGCTTACATATGTTGTGTTATAGTACTGCATGTTTAAATATATGAATATCAGATGAGTTTAGTAACAAAGTTTCAAGTTTTGGGATATTTCTGATTTACACGAGTATTGAGGGTTGACTTTCACTATTGTCACTGTTTTTAAAATGAAATTAATAGGCACTACTTTTACTCAGATACATTTTTCCATACCCACGTGTTACATTTCCACTGCAAACCACAAAAACTTATAGCTGGAACGTAACACTGGTAGTGAAATTCAGTTAGCAAAATATACATTGGAATTGCATCTTTTGATCATTTCGACTCTTTTGAATCTGTGTGTGCGTGTGTGTGTTAATGGATGTAAATTAACTTATGTTTGTAGCTTAAGAATTATAAACATTGTGAAATACTGAACTCTCCCACGTTTCCTAGAACTGTTTGTGTTAAAAAAATTGCATGTTCATAAGTAAAATAATAAAATGTCCTTACCGTTTATGTTTAATCAGTATCATGCATGAATCAGCAATGATCAGATGCAGGGAGACTAAACAAATCCCGCTGCTCACATTATACTTGTGTGAAACATGGAGGAAATCAGCATGATTTGTTTTTCTGCTGAAGATTAAAAAAATTATGAAAAGAATGAAAAAATTAACTACATGTATACAGCAAAAAGCAACACTGTTGCTATGAACACTTGAGAGGGCTACTGAGGAAAATTGACAGCCTATGAAGTTGTAAATAAATATATACAGGTGCATCTCAATAAATTAGAATGTTGTGGAAAAGTTAATTTATTTCAGTAATTCAACTCAAATTGTGAAACTCGTGTATTAAATAAATTCAATGCACACAGACTAAAGTAGTTGAAGTCTTTGGTTCTTTTAATTGTGATGATTTTGGCTCACATTTAACAAAAACCCACCAATTCACTATATGTCAACAAATTAGAATACTTCATAAGACCAATAAAAAAAACATTTGTTGGCCTTCTGGATAGTATGTTAATTTACTGTACATGTACTCTATACTTGGTAGGGGCTCCTTTTGCTTTAATTACTGCCTCAATTCGGCGTGGCATGGAGGTGATCAGTTTGTGGCACTGCTGTGGTGGTATGGAAGCGCAGGTTTCTTTGACAGTGGCCTTCAGCTCATCTGCATTTTTTGGTCTCTCGTTTCCCCATTTTCCTCTCACCAGGTTCAGGTCTGGTGAGTTTGCTGGCCAGTCAAGCACACCAACAGCCAAAAGCACCAAAAGTTGGTTAAATGACCATGGTATTTAACCAACTTTTGGTGCTTTTGGCAGTGTGGGCAGGTGCCAAATCCTGCTGGAAAATCTTCATCAGCATCTTCAAAAAGCTGGTCAGCAGAAGGAAGCA
>NW_015505246.1:1838846-1956205 GCF_001515645.1 Sinocyclocheilus grahami | reverse complement strand
GGTAAGACGCCTCTGACGTTGTTTGTGGTTCAGGAGTGGCTTAACAAGAGGAATCCGACAACTGTAGCCAAATTCCTTGACACGTCTGTGTGTGGTGGCTCTTGATGCCTTGACCCCAGCCTCAGTCCATTCCTTGTGAAGTTCACTCAAATTCTTGAATCGATTTTGCTTGACAATCCTCATAAGGCTGCGGTTCTCTCGGTTGGTTGTGCATCTTTTTCTTCCACACTTTTTCCTTTTTACTCAACTTTCGGTTAACATGCTTGGATATAGCACTCTGTGAACAGCCAGCTTCTTTGGCAATGAATGTTTGTGGCTTACCCTCCTTGTGAAGGGTGTCAATGATTGTCTTCTGGACAACTGTCAGACCAGCAGTCTTCCCCATGATTGTGTAGCCTAGTGAACCAAACTGAGAGACCATTTTGAAGGCTCAGGAAACCTTTGTAGGTGTTTTGAGTTGATTAGCTGATTGGCATGTCACCATATTCTAATTAGTTGAGATAGTGAATTGGTGGGTTTTTGTTAAATGTGAGCCAAAATCATCACAATTAAAAGAACCAAAGACTTAAACTTCAGTCTGTGTGCATTGAATTTATTTAATACATGAGTTTCACAATTTGAGTTGAATTACTGAAATAAATGAACTTTTCCACGACATTCTAATTTATTGAGATGCACCTGTAGGTCTATAACTCCACAAGAATAATACAGCCTACACTCTTAAAAATAAAGGTTCTTAATTGGTTTTGATGGTTCTATGAATGAGAAAAACCCAAAAATCATTCTTCTATGGCATCACTGGATCCCAAAATCCCATTTTGTAACCTTTATTTTTAATCAAATTTTCTAAATATAATTGTGTAAAGCTCCACCCCTCACAGCACTATAAATAATGCTCAAGTACCCCCTTAATCAACATCAAACTAGAAGTGTGTTCCTCTTAACTGATGTCATACTGGATATCATTCGCCATTATCATTAAATCATTACATTTTCTTTGAGTAGCCATTATTACAATTATTCAACCTTTAAACTTAAAGCAGTCAAAACTGGGTGTGGGCTGATTCCTCTACTTTTAATGAGACACCTGAGCTTATATGTCTATCACAAGCTTTGTCAGTTCCGGGGGCAATCACTTTCTTTAGAAAGACCTAACAACCTGCTTAAGTACTCTCTGGGGTACGTGTACCTCTGATTGGGAATCGCAGCTTAAGCCCAAAAAAGATTTTGCAGACTATACGCTTGATCTTCATTATAATTAGATGCTACCCCAACCCATAAGGATGGCAAACTCTGCTGTGTAAATTTTCACACACAAATCATCTGCAGCAAATAGGAACATGTGAAATGGAGAAAATGGGAGGAGGGTCTTCTCCTCCTGCACTGTGGCTATATTCTGGTTTGAGCTCCTCCAAACAAAGCTCTTTGATGCAAGGGTGTGAGTGTGAGTTCATATTTATTAATTGAGCATATGGCTGACTGTGTGAGTGTTATCTGCACTTCAGGAAATGATGTGATGTTGGTGGCAGTTCCACAAACTGAGGTGAGTGGCTAGCAAGGAGACAATACACAATGAGTGAATCATAACCTGCCATTGGCAGTATTTTAATTGCACTGCCTTATTTTGTTATTAGGCTGACCTTGTATATTTTTCCAGCAATGTGAAAAGCGATCAAGACTTATTTGCTATACCAATGTGGTTTTATTGAACTTTTAAGTGTAATACTATATGATGATGGCACCTCTAACAGCTGCGCCAGTTGGATTGTCAGGGGCTAATGGGATCAGCCAATGTCTGGATGTCAGATTAGTCAAAGACAAATGAGCTGTACATAGGCCTACCTCTGCATTGAGACTGTAAGTGGCTGTAAGTTTCTGTTAACATAATCATCACTTGTAGACAGTGTATTAAACCACTTTACCAGGTATTTCCAAGTATTTTATTAAAGCCCACTTAACTTACTTTCAAATTAATTGAACTTAAAAGCTTATGGGGCCAATAAGATTGAGTGATTGAGGCAGTGATTTAAAGAGGTCGATACTTTGATTCAGCAAGGATGCATTAAATTGACCAGAAATTACAGTCTTTTACATTGATGTTTACATTGTTACATGAGATTTCTATTTCAATTAAATGCTGTTCTTTTAAACTTCACATTCATCAAAGAATGATGAAAAATGTATCACAGTCTCTGCAAACATATCAAGCAACAAAGATGACAAGAAGAAATGTTACTTGAGAACCAAATCAGCATATAGAGTGATTTCTGAAGGATCATGTGACACTGAAGACTGGAGTAATGGCTGGTGAAAATTCAGCTTTGCCATCACATATAATAATTGACATTTTAAAATATATTACAATAAAAACATTTATTTTAAACTGTAATAATATTTCAAAATTACTTGTTTCACTGTATTTTTAATCAAGCAATACCATTAAAAAATCCTACCAACCCCAAAATTTGAACAATAGCACAAAATTATATATATATTTTTTTTTGGCAGAATTTATATTTTTACATGTTTTGGAGTGAGACATTATTAGATATAGCACTGTGCATACCATTAAAGCATATCCACTTTCATCACACTAAAAAATCCAGGACTGGCTCAAGCTAAACTCAAGCTTACCCAGGTAGCCACTTAAACCTGCTTCGTGACAATATGTTTGAATAGACACCAAAAGCATTTCACCCTGCACTCAAACTGAAATGAGCCTCTATTTCAGGTTGATTATGTCTCTTCTCTTGATATATGCAGAATCTTCCCATGCAGTCACCGGATGGCCATTGAGCAGGGATGCCCTCCACATTAGAAGTAATTCACACTTCAACTTCAGTCAAGCACCATCAGCAGCTAAAACCCTGGATTGCCTGTGAATAAAATCATAGTCATGACAACTGTGCAAAATGTCGCCTCAGTAACGTTATGCGGTATTCATAATTCTTCCAACCAAGTGCACTGGTTACGGATTCAATGAATATGTTTAACACAGCTCTGTAAACTGTCAATGGCTGGATTGCAACAGATCCACAAAGTTAAGTTGTTGTGTGTGGAAAGAGGACAGCATTAAACAACACAATAATATAATGTATTTAAAGGTATTTATAATCAGGATTATGGAGTCTGGATCAAACCAAATGTGTCCTGTTTGATTTATCCATGTCTCTCACTGTGACTTAATCTAGATTGATTTATTAAAGGTAACATGGTATTTTCTAACATAATCTTATGGCCTTTTGTTTAAACACAGTCTGTGGGGAGAAGGTCATAATGTAGGATAAATCTGATAGTTCCTTAGAGGCTCTGATCAGTGCCATTTTTGTGCCAATAACCTGAGCCATGTGAATCACTCAAGAAAAGCAGGAAAATACATAATATTATATATAGGGCAATATGAGCTCCACAATTTCATATGATAAAACTACTGCCAGATACACAAAGGTCTTAACTAAAACTCACCAAAATAAATGTTTGGTTTAATTTGAAGAGATCATAACATAAATGCATTACTGTTGTACAAAGTAATAATAACAAATCTAATAATATAGTAGATTAAAACATTATTTTTAAGGAATATCTCACAACCATAGGCGGAAATCCTAATAAAATTATGATTAAAAACCACGCTGTGTATTGTAAATAACAATGTTTTATACTTTATAAATAATTGTGTAAGTAGTAAAACAACACAAACGGGGCAAAAATGCGTTTTAAGTTTAGAAACATTTTGAGTTTCCCCCTCCCTTGCCTCACAGTGCTTTGTTCCAAATGCCTGCTTTCATCTTTTACATCACCTACACTCACATGAGTCTGGTGAGAGAGAACAAAGTCAATAGTTGTGGAACTCCAGTAAGTAAGGCTGCCAAGGCTATTTTATTCAATTAAACATCGGATGATGTGATTATTTCTTCTTTAATACATGATGCCATTGTATTTTTTGATGAGCCCGCTATGTTAGCAATAATAACGTTACCTGCTTGACAGAAAGGGTTGCCTGGTTTTCACAACAAAACCCGCTCAATTGCTATTTAAAACTAGCCCAAACAAAATACACATTATTGGGGTCAACCCACGGACATTAAAAACAACCCGCGGCAACGGTGATAAAGTAGCCCAATTCCATGGGAAAACCGCGGACTTGGCAACACTGTGACGGATAGTAATGTCTACAACGGACACGAGCGCTGTCATGGCGCAACCACAACAGCTTTAAAGGGTTAGTTCACCCAAAAATTTCAATTCTGTCATTAATTACTCACCCTCATGTCATTTCAAACCCGTAAGACCTTCGTTCATCTTTGGAACACAAATGAAGATATTTTTGACGGAATCTGAGAGCTGTCTGACCCTGCATAGACAACGACGCAACTGAAATGTTCCCAAGTCCAGAAACATAGCAAGGAGATCTGTAAAATAATCCATGTGACATCAGGGCTTCAACCGTAATTATACGAAGCTACGAGAATACTTTTTGTACGCAAAAGAAAAAAAAACAACTTTATTCAACAATTTGTCTCTTCCGCATCACCCTGGTGCCATTTTGGAGAATATCCGCTGGACGTAAACAGCGTATGCTGTTCTGTGTCAACTGCGTCACACGGATACACTGTTTCCGTTCAGATCAAATCACAACGTAGGAAACAGATCCAGTGCTGCTGAGGCACGGCGGCGACTGAGAATGCGGAGATCGCTCATGATCTACCGTCATTCTCGCTGGATAGTCTTCGTCGTAAATGTCCTGACGCCTAAGGCCTAGGACTTTTTGAGGGCCAGCTCCCTCTGGGGAAGAGCAGTGTACACCGCATTACACGGTGCCCGTCTCTCCTCAGTGCCCTCAGGAGGTCGGTCTGCCAACCCTGCTGTGTTCCAGGGCGCAGCGAGCGCTTCTCTCAGTTACCACCCGGAAGCGTAGCGGTACTAAGAGATACCTCTATGGAGGTATCTAGATGGCTTCTGCCCCGAGCAGGCTGTTGTCTAGTCTTCCTAGCAGACGACGTGGGTTTGAGGGCCGTCGTTTTCAATAGGCGGTTTCAGCTATGAGAGTCCTGATGCTGTGGCTCAGGACCTCGGAGGGCAAGCCCCTCTGGGGAAGAGAGGTTCACACCGCATTACACGGTGCCCGTCTCTCCTCAGTGCCCTCAGGAGGTCGGTCTGCCAACCCTGCCGTGTTCCAGGGCGCAGCGGTCTCTGGCGAGCACTTCTCTCAGTTACTGCCCGGAAACGTAGTGGTACTAAGAGGCTCACTACCTCTACGGAGGTATCATGAGCAGCTAGTTCGGCCGTCCCCTGCCGGTGTGCTGCTTCAGGGCACCGAACTAGCCGTTTTGGGCACACCAGAGATCAGTCTCGAGAGACTGATTCCCTTAGTGGATTATTTAGCAGCGTGGAAGCTACTGCCAAATGTGTCTCAATGGGTCCTGCATACTGTAGAAAGAGGCTACAGAATCCAGTTCGGTTCTCGTCCACCTCGATTCAACGGGGCCCCCCACTCTAGTGGGTCCCAAGCAGGCTCTGGTATTAGAATAAGAAGTAGTTACTCTCTTGGAGAAGAAGGCCATCGAGGTGGTCCCTCCGCACGAGACAGACTCCGGGTTCTACAGTCGGTACTTCATTGTTCCGAAGAAGGATGGGGGGTTGCGTCCTATTTTAGATTTGCGCCTATTGAACCGCTCAGTCATGTGACTGAAGTTCAGCACACTCGCACTCAAACAGGTAGTGTCTCAGACCAAGTCCGAGGACTGATGTGTCACGGTCAATCTAAAAGATGCACATATCTCCATCCTTCCTCATCATAGGAAGTTTCTGAGGTTTGCTTTTGGGGGCAAAAGCCTACCAATACTGGTTCTTCCTTAGGCCTTGCACTCTCACCCCACACTTTCACGACTCAACCACATCGACGATTGGTTGATATTAGCTAAGTCAGAGTGGATGTCGGTTCGACATCGAGATGTCGTTCTCGCTCACACATAAGAGCTGGGGTTAAGACTTAACGCCAAGAAAATTGTGCTTTCTCCAGTACAGAGAACCACTTATCTGGGCGTGGTGTGGGATTTGACCACGATGCACCCCTACAGTGGTGGCACAAGAACAAGGGGTTCTCCCCGAGGGGAAACCCGCTTTGCATGCTCACGGTCACGCGGAGGTGCCTACGTGACTTAGACATGTGGAGGAAACCTTGGTTCTTGTCTCAGGGCCCGGTGCTGGGAGCTCCTTGTCGCCGCATACGCTAGCGACGGATGCATCCCTCACCGGTTGGGGTGCGGTCATGAGTGGCCACCCTGCCCGCGGTCTATGGAGTGGTCGCCATCTAACGGGGCATATCAATTGTCTGGAGATGCTGGCCATGTTTCGAGTCCTGAAACACTTTCTCCCAGACCTAAGAGGTCACCATGTGTTGGTGCGCACCGAAAACACAGCGGTGGTCTCTTACATCAACCACCAGGGAGTTCTGCGTTCGCGCCCCTTGTACAAGCTGGCGCACCAGATACTTGTGTGGTCCCAGGGCAAACTCCTCTCGCTGAGAGCAGTTCACATTCCTGGGCATCTCAATATGGGAGCAGACATCCTGTCGAGGCAGGGGCTGAGGCCCGGGGAATGGATGCGTCACCCCAAGGTGGTGAAGCAGATATGGAGAGTGTTTGGCCAGGCTCAGGTGGACCTGTTGCAACTCATATGATATCACACTGTCCCCTCCACTGGGGCTGGATGCCATGGTACAGACGTGGCCGAGGCTTCGTCTGTACGCCTTTCCTCCGATTTTTTTGCTCCCGGGAGTTCTGGAGAGAGTGCACCGGGACGGGGCCCATCTGTTCTTAGTATCCCCGTTCTGGCCGGGCCGAATTGGGTCTCAGGCCTGATTTCTCTCCTTACCAGCCCGACCCAGCTAACTGCCCGTTTGGTACAGTTCTGGAGTTCCTGCAGGCCTGTTTATCCGCAGGGTTGACCCACTCCACCCTAGAGGTCTTCGTGGCAGCCATTGTGGCCTACCACACCCCTCTCAGTGGCCATTCAGTGGAAAGACACCCTCTTCTTACACGTTTCCTCTGCAGTGCGCTGAGGCAGAGGCTTCCAGCCAGAGAAGCTTATGCTAAGTGGTGGATCAGGATGCTATTCTATAGCCTCGAGTCCTCTGATCTCCCCTCTCCTTTGGGGCTCAAGATTCACTCCTCCAGAAGTTGGCCTTCGGGATGGCGGGCCCCGCCTACTTCTCTCGCCCTAGCTGTGCAGTCTTCCACACTAGGCAGAGATTTGGAAGTCTGGCGGCATGGGCATTCTCGTTCCCCTAGCGTTTCCGACGCAGCTCGAGTTCCTGAAGAGGAACGTCTCAACGCTGGCTCCGCCGCACAAGCTTTTATAGCTTCCTGGTCATGACGTCACCCGCCCGTGACATCCCGTTCAGCTATTGGACTGATTTCACATGTTATTCAGAGTGTGGTCACAGAAGGTGTTCCCCTAGCGTTTCCGATGCAGCGTCTCGTTCCCTCGAGGAACCAGGGTTTCCGTAACCTGAGACGTTTTTGATAATACATTTGTATTAAATCATAAAACAGAATCCAAAAACATTGCAGTCAAAACAGAATTACTGGAAAAATAAAACACATTTTATAGGGAATTATTATTGTTAAAATTTTTGTAGATTATTAAATTAAAGTTTTCAACATTTTAGTTTAGTTGAAAATAAGCCCTAAATATAGTATTACACAACATATTTCAGTATTATATTATATTATATTATATTATATTGAGAAAGACACGTTTTAGTCCTGATGGTGTTGCTAACTGGGCCATGCTAACCAGACAAACCTTGAATCCTTGGTTTCCACATCACAAAAGAGCATATTGCAGGATTATGTTACATCATGCAAAACTGCTCTTAACAAGTGAGATAAAGTGACTAGAAGTCTCATGAAGTATACCTATTCAGAATCAAATGTTCTATTCAGATGCAGCCGTTGATGTTATTTCCCAGGTATAGTTGTTTCAGGGAGTATCACACACTGTCATTAACACTAATGGAGCTGTCACACTGACTGCAAAAGTGGCCCTGGAGTCAGTAGGATGCTCAATGCATACCTCTAAGGCCTGTCTGACTTTTATTGTCTGTTTTGTTGCTGACATACAATTACTTACTGACTTCCCGTCAAGTGATGTGTTCATGTTTACAGAATTGCATCTGTGGTGTCACAATGGCATCAATAATCTATAGAGCAGCTTTCTTCCTCCCAAGAGCTACAATAGCTTGGTTGCTCTTATGTTGAATTTGCCAACCTTTCCTTTAACACATACAGACACACTGTTGTTGTTTTTTTTTATTTTCTTTATTTCTTTCCTACCTTCTGGCACTAAACAAATTTCAACCTCAATGCAGACCAAATTGATTTATGTCAACAATATGGATGGGGATTCTCTAGTCATAATCCTGCCCTCTTTCTGAGGAAAACTCAAGGTTTCCCTCATTCCAGGAAGTCTTGTAACAGATTTGATTCATAACTTTTCTCATCTGATTTGCCAATATGCACTCGTTTATCTCCCGTTATTAATATAAGGACAGAGATACGGCCACTGTGACATGGAAAGATTTAAATAAGATTAATATCCCAGCAACTTAGTGATTTGAACATTATTCAGCAAGAAACAATATTACTCCTTTATGGAGTCCTGATGGAATGAGCTAAAATTAATGTTTTTAATGTTTTCTCATACCGACATATGTTTTTCTGTAAAATAACCCTGTCACTAATCACATGAAGCTCTTCTAGAGACAAATGCTAGTGATATAAGTATTGTGTTGGCTTCAAAACAGATGTTTAAAGCCAACATTTTATATGTATATTATATATAATTATATAGTTTTAATGTTTTTATCTATATATTATTTAATTATGTTTTAATATATTTATATCATTTTCATATTTTTAATTATATCATGTTATTATAAATTTAAGTACATCTTTTGTTGGTTAAAAACATTTTTTTTATGTCTTTGCTTGTTGCCCTTTTACATATTCATGGTTGCATTAATTGTTTTCATCTTTAAATTACCTGAAAAGCCTATAATATGCCGTTTAATGGCAGTCTCTGTTGTAACAACATACCCCATAAGGTGTCAACAAAAGGTCAAAATGTGTTCAAATCTTTATTTCTGGGTAGAAATCAATAGTTCAATACATTATGAGTTCAATAGCCTAGACTTTAAAGTATGGACCTGTTCAGAAATTGATTTTCACAGAGAAATATTCACCCGAGTAAAAAGTGTGACAATTAGCCCAGGCCTCCTCTACTTTATGAGGTAAAGATGTGTAAAAGCATAAATTCTCAATGCTTTAAATCATTGTAAGGATGTAGAGAATTTAAATTAGCTAGCATAATAAATATACCTGATAAAATATGCTCAGTTTTGCAGTCTCGAGACACAATTAAAATGATATTTAAATGTTTTTGGCAGAATTTTTCAATCATGCCTTCAGGGACATCTACCATCCGTTTCAGCAACAGTGCAAAAAATAAAAACATTTTTGCTAATTTATTTCAGGAATGTCTCCAGGGAGATTTGAAAATGACTACATTTCTTCTTTGCTACCAAAGGCTCTGTGTATTGGAAAGTCATCCATTTCAATGGCTTTATTTTCCCAATGTTAACTCAGGCCATCCGTATGCAGAAAAACACTCTGTGAAATAAATGTCACACTTTAATGAAAGATAAAGGCTTAAAGTAGTGAAACAATAAGATCCATCATTGTGACAGATGAGAGACAGAGAGATTAACATTCTTCACCAAGAGATTACATCACAATGAATGAACCCACCATGGTGTTTTTCCCCCCAGCCGCACAATAAAAAAATTTAAAAGTAGGATCTAGTGCATAGAGGAAAGAGTTTAGGCTAGGCTCCGTCACATAGCAGGCATTGATGTGTGGTGAGTTCAATACTGTTATCATTTTGCTCTGTTTTAATCTCGGTCTGGAGTGGCCGATAGCCATCTGAAACACTTTCAAACAAATCCGAATGCATCCTCCCATCGCTATGGATATTTCCCAAGGTCATCGTTCCTCAGACGCCACCCGGCATTTCAGAAAACACCTGCTGTTGAAAATATTAATGCAGCCACACTATAATAAAAGTACATTCAAATCTGCTGGCTGTCCATTCTTATTCAACGGTAATGGGTTTGACTTGTTATCTTTGTGAAACCGCACCACCTGATCCAATTACTCGGAGAGACCCTGCTTTTCCTTTTTATCCATTTCGGAAAACCGTATTGTCAAAGACTAACATTTAAAAAATAAAATAAAAAATACACCAGTCTAAGAGCAAGATCGAGCATGGACGACGGCGACCACAACAATCCTAATATTCACACTGCATCATCTGGACTATAAATGATACTTGTGGGAATAAATTGGATTTCAGCTCTGCTAACACAAACAGGAAGTAATTTATTGCCATTGCACATAGTTTTCCCAATTTACACAGTTTGTGTAGACATTACATCAGATACACAATGTCTGTCTCAGCTTAACTTTAATATTAGCAATGCAGAGGTAGTACAGTGGACATAAATCAGTGCACTGGTGATCAAACATACAACACTTCCTGAAATAGTCTGTTTATCTAAGCCAGCTTCTGCTGCCCACATACGGAAAGCTTGGCGTTTAAGTCATCAGATATAGGCCCATATGCATGTTGTTATATAACTGATGTTATGGTCTCAAAATTCACTTTATCCTGTGACCCTAACCGCAAAAGCCCATGTGCTTACTCAGCACGGATGAGTCATGATTCTTCAACCTCCATTATCATGTAAAGAGGATTTGCTGTTGCATGTGTAGAATGTGTATTTCTTCCCAGGCACTGCTAGGCACTTTTAAACGAGGACAGCAGAAAATGGCTTGATTTTTAAACTAAAAAAACCTGTCAACCTCAGGAGTTCAGATTAAATATTATATATGATTTTTGATGTTTTATTCCTTCCTTTTAAATTAGGTTTGCTGTATTGGCAGCACTGTTATCAAAAATTGGGACTAAATGCTGTCTAAATGCAAATTAGAAACATAATTTGTGTGATTGTATGTAAACAGTTTAGTTATCAAAAATGAAATAGACAAAACATAATATTTTTTTTCCCACTTCGTAAAGCAAAGATCTTGTTTTTCTTTCACTTACTGTGGCTATTGTTAATGTTCATACTTAACTATTTGTACTATATCATTCTTGCATGTTGCAGTCTTCATTTGGCTAACTGGTTAATAGAAATGTATCTCATAGATGAAGCCACACAGGTGGAAACATGAATAGATGTATCAATACTTGCAACACTCACATTATATAGAGAGAATCAAACCTTGTATAAAAATATAGAGACTAAAAAATATATAAATATTTTAATTGTGACATCTCTCATTCAAACAGGTAAGTGTTATGTCTCAGAAATAAAGTTAAATGAGAATTATAAATGAATTATTATTATTATTATTAGTTGCATTATCAGTTTATTGCATGCTTGTTATTGTTGTTAAAGATAAATAAAAACAATAGCTTGATCATTTGCAGTTATTTAAATCTTATAAATGATTCTTGGATGATTATAATTGGTAATTTTATCCTCAAAATTTAAGATAAAAAAATATCAAATGTATTATAGAAAAATTGTCATTAAACAAGTACTATGTAAAATATAATTGTTGATCCAATTCATTTAGCGATTCAGTGTGTAATTACTGTATATTTATGATTAGGTGTTATGGTCAAACTTTATTTTAAGATACAATTCTCACTATTAACAAACCATTAACTACAGTACGACTTTTGCCTCAAACTCCAAATTTGCTGCTTATTAATAGTTAGTAAGGTAGTTGTTAAGTTTAGGTATTGAGTAGGATTAGGGATGTAGAAGTAATTACCGGTGTGATTAATCGTGATTATTCACAGAAACCGATGTGAATAATTTAGTTTGTTAAATCTCTTCATAGCCCTAGTTGAAAGCACACCAACTGGACACTGGGGTTCCTCAGGGATCAGTTCTTGGACCCCTCCTCTTCTCCATATACACTACATCACTGGGACCCATCATACAGGCACATGGCTTCTCCTACCATTGCTATGCTGATGACACACAGCTCTATCTCTCATTTTAACCAGATGATCCAACGGTAGCTGCACGGATCTCAGGCTTTTGTTACATAATTGTATAATAGTTAATACATATTTTATAGTCCTCACAAAACAGTTCAAACAAAAAAACATGGTATTTGTGCCTCTAATGCTTTTTTATAAAGGTCAAGTGGCACCAAAGTGTACCTTATCTGTGGAAAGTGCCCCCAGCTGCAACTTAGATCTAGTGAAATGTATTTAAAATGGCTGAGACAAAGATCTTGAAAAGATAAAATTGTATACAGTGTATGCATCTTTTCTGATGGCGTTTCATCATGTATTCAGAGCGGATAAGCAGAAGTGCACTACCCCTACAAATTAGCTCTATCTAGATGTATAAAAATGCCCCTTGAGGAAATAAACATGCTAAACAGGATTGCATTTCAAGTGCAGTTGATGCTATTGTTTTGGCCTCTCTTGACTGAAATTATCTAGACAGTGCAGTGCACCTTTCAAGACATTGCCCGTCTAAAATATACTGACAGAGAGGTAAGCCCTAAGGCTAACACACCATCACTAAACAAGCCAAACCTTCACTCCACTTTTCGGCTGACTCTTGTCCTTTCTTCCATTTTCCCCAGCTGTGTCATCTCGACATCACAGGACTTGACATTTGCACAGGTAATATAATGAGACCTGCTCCTGTTATTGGGAAACTAATGCATTTTGAACTTGGGCTATTTTTCACTTGACATTTACATACATTAATACCTGATTAGCTCTCGTTTTCAATGCCAGCTTGCATTTTGAGCCCGTATGGAAATACGGTATTTTATTTCTTCTGACGTTTTTACACTTTTTTTTAATTACTCCAGCACTAAATCTAATGCGAAGTGTTTACAACATGAGTATTTAGAAGGTTCTTGCAGGGGGAGATTAGCTTTGCCGAATTACCGATCAAGCAATCTGAACCCTGATCTCTGTTTATGAGCTAGCAGCGCTGTACGTCTGATGTTTTTTAAGATGGAGCGGCCGATAGAGATCAGATTCTTCCTCTGTCATGCCGGCTCTTAAGAACATAAAGGCCATATCAGCTATCATATCACTTCATATTTTTAAAACCAATTTCATTTCAAAAGAAGTGCGGCAGCGCTGCAGTTTTGTCAGATTTGTGCCAAATTCCTTCATTCTCGTACGGTATAATAAGGTCATGTTTGCCAAACGGTTAAAGAAAAAGCATCTTCTATTGAAATCTGTCAAAGCCAGTTAAATGTCAGGCTCTTCAGTGATGTTTCCGTTTTTCACATTTCTTCAATAACACTTTGCAAATATTTTCCCATTCGGGATCAATTAGCCATCAAACCCTTAGTGCACCTTCATTGATAGTTGAATACATTTTCAATAATCTCTGAGGCAACTAATCCTATCAAATGTATTAATTTGCTCCTTGTACGAGCCCAATGCACTGATCTTTTTTAATTAGTGAGTAATTGGTGCTTAATGTGATGTAGTAAGAGAGCCATTGAATGTGGCGCCGTGAGGGGACGGCGGCATAGATTCCATTGTGCATGAATGACTAACGCCATTGATCCGTCAGGCTTGTGACAGGCAGTCAGCTTGGGCAAGGGAGTCAAAAGCATGTTTGTATGCCAGTCGTCTGTACATAAGCGTGGCTTATAATCAGGTGGAATCTAATTAACCTTTTCTCCATAATGATTGTTAAAGTGACTCTCACGACAAAGGATACTCGCTGACGACAGCGTGGCCACTTTTGAACTGTGAAGGTCCCAGTGAAGTACTGTATCTGAGGGTTGCGAAACGTATATGAGCCAGTGATTGTGAAATCTCTCGGCACTTGGAAAAAGTGGTGAGTGAAAATCATTGACTTAAATGCTAATTTACTGCTTCAAATGATTCATTCGGCTCACGTTCGGAGCGTAGAGACACTCTGCGGTCATCAGTCATGCTTAGTTCTTTTAGTCAGTCTGAGTTTATCTACACAAACAACTTGTAATGACATCTAATGGAATAGAATAGCGCTGGGGTAAGTATTAATATAGTATTATTGATCCAATTTCACTGATTCATTTCATAAGAATAGATTATTGCTTGTAAACTCCTGCTTTGTGATATCCCCTTATTCATATTCGCAATAACTGGGGCAAATTCTCAAAGCCTGCGATAATGATTTGGACATGAGAAGAGAATAATGAAGGCCTGTGGCACATGATCTGACTACCTTAGAGTGATTTCCTTTAATAAGAAGCAAATCTGTGTTTCTCACTTCCACTTTCTCTTCGATGAACATGACCTGTTGAATCGCTCAGCTTCCGCAGTCTGACAATATAATTTATACCTTGGAATGGTAAATTCTTCGATGCAGTTGCGAGTCTGAAATATAAATTAGGAGCAGGCGTGCGATTAACTCTAATCACAAACACTTGTGGTAGGCCATCTGAAGTGAAAATCCTTCCCTCGGTAATCAAACCAAATAATCCACACGGCACAATAGCCAGCTTCCTGCTTTCGTTAACCCTAAACAGCAACGAAATGACAGGTGAAATCGGAAAGCGCTAACTAGTCATTAGTATACACCGAGGGTGGATTTGCAAAGCCTCTCTTGTGTGCTGTTGGTTCGCCTGCTCCATCTGCCCGCTTCCGTCTCGGCTGCTTTAATGGCTGTATAAAAGTATGAAAAAGAGCACAGTGACAGCTCCAAAGTAGATCCCCCACCCTCCTTTCCCCCTCAGAGCGATTAAAGAGTCAATGTGAGGTGGTGACAGTTCTGGCTTTTGATCATGTTGCCTGTCAGAGGAATGTTGACTGGTGGGGAGTCTGGCCAGGTAGTAGTCTTATAAAGGGGCACATCATGAGGCAAGGAGAAAGAAAGACTTTGGCAAGTCAATGCTTGCAGCTCTTGAGAGTAAAGATAACGAGTACTCTTTGAGTTTTGGTTTACGTTCGGCTGGATTGTGTTCGTTTAGCTAATATTCAGCACATTTTAACATCTGGGTTGAAAGCAGCATAATGCAATTTATAATGATATATATTGTTTTGGGTACGAGTTTGGAATACCTAGTAGTTGTGATCGGTTTCATGAATTGGAAGACATAAATCATACCTAATCCTTTCATAATATGTGACACTAAGCTGAGAAAGTAAATACAAATGAGAGGATGTAGCCAGCATGGGTGGCTGCTGGATTCAGGTACTCATTATAATATCAATGTGAAAGGAAATTCAGTGTGGTAATAAAAAGTAGACAGAGAAATATAATAGTATTCTGGAATGAATAATTGATGTGGGCTATACGAAGATGCTGTAATGTGTTTGCTTATTTCAACAGCAGGTCGGCACTATGGACGAGACTGCAATGAGAGAAATATGTGATGTGGCAATGTGGCTATTAATTGTCTTGTTTCTAATAACATTGGCATCTGCATGTAAACGATGTTTGTGAATAACATACTCTGAGCTATGTGAAGTGTGCATGAAACGCAATGAATTATTACTCATATCATTTTGGAATATCTAGATCAGTGTCTCTGAAGTCATGGGTTGTGACCCGAAGATGGGTCACAGGTCAGTTCTAATAGTATACAGCAAGAGAAAAACAATGCTATATGCTAATATTACAATTCAACTAACCCTAGAGTCAGGCTCAGAAAATATTTTTCAATCCTTTTTGTTGTTGACCAATTAAATTCTACAGCATTTGACTGCAAATTCATCTGTAACTTGATATTAGCTTGTCAAATTAGGCAGATGCCAACACGGACCGGTTGGTTAACACGCCCTCATCAAGTAAAATAGAACCCAGACCACATTAACCCAGTTATAAGCAGCTCATAACATTAAAAAGTAAGATTTTAAGGATATATTTGTTTACTTCTTTATAGATCCTATGTAAAAATCTGTATCCTGTACGTATGAAGATATATTCTTTTTTATATTCTCTTTTTTTAGGTTTATAGAAAACATCAGGTGAAATACCTTTTGTGCTTTTGCCATTTAAAAAAAAAAGCTTTCTCGTAGAATCTCATCTCTTATTATTTTGAAGAAAGCGCCCAAACAAAATTACATCTCACATAAAAGCTCAGATATAAAAGGCTGGCCTCCTATTCTGACTGCTTTTTCCTCCCATTCATCAGGGTTTTTAATGTAATCTGCAGAAATCAGCTACAGTGTGTCTGGAATTCACACTCTCTTTCATAGAGGTCGAGAAAACCTCCACAAAAATGGGGAGAAAGAGTGTCTTGTCATGGCTAAACGAACTAAAAGCATGTATTTAATTTCCTTCTGAAATGAAAGAAAGTGAGAAGTAAAAGACCGTCTCCAAAGGTCACACTTGTTTTAGCAATTTTCAGAGAGATTAAAACTATGTCACTTATTGTACTAAAACTCCATTACATTATGGCATCATTGCAACACCCCATTAATCTCAAGCATTAGGCTCCCTATAAATGCAAGATGTTGTGCTGTTAGTCTGAGAGTGTCTTCACCACAGCACAAGTTACTTTACAGCTATTGTCTGAACATATTCCCCCATACCTATCAAGGCATGAAAGAGACTATAAACCTGAACATCACAAGTTGAATGAAGATGATAAAACGCCACTGTTTAGCGTGATGGGATTTAAAAATTGCATTCTGACGCAAGCCCCTTTGTGCTCCAGTGGGTAATTAGAAAGTGTGCACTGCAGTCGCGCAAATTAAAAAATAAATAAATAAGTGGAGGGTAGAAGCTTGGTAGGCTTCCCCAGGGTATCCATTAAAGGATGTTTTCTTGAACTGAGGTTAGGTGCATTGATCTCTGTCGAGACTGGCGAAGCTGGGAGTTAACGTTCCTGGCTGCAAGCATGACTCATTTCATACATTATTCCAATTAAATCGCTGTGAATCATGGCCTCTTGGGCTGGGAATGTACCGAACTCATCACAATGGCCCCTGTCACTTTCCGGTCATATTTCTCACATTCGACATAAAAGACAGAAGAGTATATTAAAATGAACAGAAAGAAAAATGCTTTCCCTATTCTTTTTATAAAACATATTTGTCGTCTTATCATATCTCACCACCATTTTGTACAAGCATCAGTTTTGTCTTGATGGATGGTATTCGGCGTAAAACAGACATGTAATTTGTAATGTGTGATGCAACAAGGTTATTTAGCTAGTAATACTATATGTGCTGTGTTGCTGGAAGAACTTGGTTGGTTATTAGGTGAAGGACATTCAAGACACATTCTCAGGCTATTCATGGAGATATCAGTCATCTTTTTTCATTTACGCAGTTACATATTGTATCATCTGAGGCAATTGTATATAAATGTCTCTTAAACAACAATCTGATTGCCTTCTGGAGGCCTCGACCTGGTTAAAATCAATTGCTTTATAGCATAGTTTCAGTGCTATGCCAAACATGTGCCAATTTCACAGAAAACTGCCTTGGGTAGCATTTATTTACTGCAAACCTGAGCACCTGTCCTCTGGAGATAAGTGCCAATATGTATTTTTTTTAAATCCTTAAGCATTTGTAAAACATGTCAAACCAGATTTTTCTATTTTCTTCAGTGTGGTTGAACAAACTATTTGCCCTTTCGCCCTAGTTTTTCTTATCTTTAAGTGAAATATGATGACTCAATATGGGCACTTGGTTCTCAGAGGGTTTTTCCACTTATAAATTCATGATCATTTGTTTGACCTGAACTTTTGCAGCTGCTGCTGCTTAGCATATTCTGGTCTGACAACAAGCATCAATTTGATAATTGATCCAGTTTAAATTATTAAAGAATCTAAATGAGACTGGTAAACAACATAAAGATTGTTGCAGTGGATGTAAAATAAAATATGTAAGCACTAAGCAACTTTTCACTTAGCCAATTTACTTTAATATTTAAAAATACATAATTGTATTTTTTTCAATAAAAACTAATGTTTTTAAAAGAATATTTTATTGATATTGGCTGGGGGAGAGAGCGCCATTTCGGTCCGTTTCGTGTTGAATATCAGACGCTATCAAGTTATGGTCAATATTCCCTCTCTTTTAAAGTGCAAACAGGGTGCTTCTACTAAATACTGAGCAAAGGGTCTGAATACTTAGGACCATGTGATATTTCAGTTTTTTTTTTTTAATAAATCTGCAAAAATGTCAACAATTCTGTGTTTTTCTGTCAATATGGTGTGCTGTGTGTACATTAATGAGGAAAAAAAATTAACTTAAATGATTTTAGCAAATGGCTGCAATATAACAAAGAGTGAAAAATTTAAGGGGGTCTGAATACTTTCCGTACCCACTGTATGCATAGAATGTGTGATTTGCTTTTTGGGATTGAACACAGTCTTAAATTGTCCAGGGTGTAGAATATACATGATCTTTATTTATTTATTTCAAATATTTAGACCTATTTCCAGTATCATTTGTTTGAGAAAAAATACATTAGGTATAGACATTCTGTGCTGACATAAATCTGTCCAGCATCATGTCAATACTCTACAAGGTTTTGCATTTTCATTCAGTTCACTTAATCAGGTCATTTTCTGAACGCAAGTCCTCAGCAAAACTGAATCTTTAGAGGAGAATTTTTATTATGTTACCTTGTCATGTAACATTCAGAAGTACTGTGCATGCCTGACTTTTATAAATGCTTAAGTCATCAAACTTGCTCTCTTGAAAGCTGCCAATTTTGTCTTCCTCTTAAGAGGTGCTAATCAGACTGCCACAGTAGTATGTGCAGAAAACTTG
This sequence comes from Sinocyclocheilus grahami, assembly GCF_001515645.1. NCBI lineage: Eukaryota > Metazoa > Chordata > Actinopteri > Cypriniformes > Cyprinidae > Sinocyclocheilus > Sinocyclocheilus grahami. Next base: position 1,937,365 of record NW_015505246.1, on the reverse strand, counting down.
ATGACATTTAAAATGCTAGTTTTAGTGCTAAGGTGCTGTAATTTTGTCATCCAGACCACTCTGACACTGATTACACTAACAGTGAACAGAAACCTGGAAACCACATTGTAATTGTCTTTATTTAGCCTGGTTAAAATATGGGACACATTATATTTTAGCATTTCCATTCTGTTTTATTTGCCTTTAGGATTCTGCGACATTAAAACCTGATGTATCATTACTCACAAAAAGGCTTTACAAATGTTTACACCAAGAGCATTTACAAAGTAATCCAGTCAATCCTTCTAATGTGCAAATAATGCCCTGTAATTAGTGAACTTTTATCAAATAGTTTCCAGTTTATTTCCACCAAAACAAAGACAAGTTGTCACCCATTTTACTCCAGTGACTATATCTCTGGCTAACTTTATTTTTGAAGGTCAGTTTTCTATTGCTACATACATTGACTATAAAAAAAAAAACTATTGAACATTTCCACTGTTATTGCTCAGGAAAACAGAGTTCATTGAGCATTTCATGAAAACATTCCTCAATAGAAGAGAATGCTGTCACACTGTATGGAGTAAGTCGTCACAGTGGAACCTGCTGTTAAACTGTCAATTATTAGCGTTTTGGCTACATTTAAACAGTAAAACAATTATGAAACACTAAATAATTCATGTGATAGCCTACAGAAATGTCAAACCATTGTTAAGACCAACAAAAACTGAGATTAATAAACTGTCAAATGTTTTTGAGGTCATATAACGTTTTTGAGGAGTTTGTAAACCTTATAGTTACTTATAATCCTTGTGACATCCATATTTGATTGAACCAGTGGTGGACGAAGTACACAAATCAAGTACTTGAGTAAAAGTACAGATACGTATAATTAAAATATTACTCCAGTAAAAGTAAAAGTACTCCTTTTTCAATTTTACTCGAGTGAAAGTACAAAAGTACTCGATTTTTTATGTACTTAAGTAAAAAAGTACTGATAGATAAATTTATTTTGCAATTTTATATAGTCTACTTAATTTAATTTTATATTAGCACATATTTTTTATAATCCTACTGCTCAAAATACCTGGGATTTTCCCAACATAACCACTATATGGAGTCAAGATATATTTTTGTTGTTGATATGGACTACGTTGACGAGAGTAATGTAGTAATGTTCACTGTGAAGCTTACACTGCGAAGTACCTGAGAGAAAACAGATCTGATCATCTGATTTTCACCAGTAAGAAAAAAGTGTTTTAAAGTTTGTTGTTTTGCAGAACATCACATTTGTATATGACACAAGAATAAGGCCTGAAGTTAGGAAGAACATTTTAAGGAAAATGTAAATATATTTTCATAATGATTTTTTTTCTTCTCAAACCTTGTCTGTGGTGTAAAAACACCCCTGGCCAAATGCCCCCAGAGGGCATCACTTCCCACTTTGATATTTACTGTAGTTACCATGTTCTGAACATCACATCCTTTATTTTCCCTCAGATGCAATCTATCTAGGTGGTTGAATAAAAATATTTGGACTTTATATCTAGAAATTACCTCAAGTTAGCACCAGCAAGCTTGTTAGCTAAACAGTTAGCATCAGCTAACAATATTTACTTATTTTCAGTATGGTTATGAATAAACATTCATATCTGTCTACTCGGCTAGTTAATCCAAACAATATAAAAATGTATACGGCTGATAAACAATATAAAAACAGACGTCACATAGGGCTAAATGCGTAGCATTTTAATAAAACTGTTAACGTTACGGCAGCGGGGAATATAAACGCGCATGAATTATTTTATTAGTCTGTGTTATTTTAATGTTTCGGGGTTTTTTTTAACCTAAAATACAGACACAGATGTTGATGTGTCTGCATTTAATCATTTCAGTGGGCTTAAATAGATCACCCTTTACAGCAGATTTAGTTCACAAACAACTGACAGTTTTGACCTAAATATGATTTTCAGTTACAATAATTAATCCTAAAATTCGACATTAGTAACATACTTTTAGCAGCATCAGACGCGCGCGCGCTCACAAGATCTCCCGGTTCTTACTTGTGAATTTAGTTCACTGGAGACTTGCACTAAACGGTTCATTTGAATCAGTGAGTTGTCGACTCGAGAACAGCTGCAATCGGTTCATTCTAATTCGTCAATGAATCGTTTGGTGCGATTTGCGAACCGATTTAAAAGGTTCATTGAAAAGAATCAGTTCGTTCTTGAATCAGACACTGCTTCTGCGTCTCGGAGCACGTGATATATTATAAGGAGTAACGATATGTTTTATGAAATGTAGTGAAGTAAAAAGTACGATCTTATGCTTTGGAATGTAGTGAAGTAAAAGTAAAAGTTACTCAAAATAAAACGACTCCAGTAAAGTAGGCTACAGATACTTGAAAAATGTACTTAAGTACAGTAAAGAAGTAAAGCTACTTCGTTACTGTCCACCACTGGATTGAACTAATGATATCTCAAGCCCTTTATCATTTAAAATGTGTTAATATTATGAATGAAAGTGTTACCAATTTCAATCATCTCAGAATGATTAGAATTTTAAGCCTATAGATGATTCCATTTGTCTTGGGTTAGAAGGGTCACTGCATTTTGCATGGGAAATCGGAGAGCCTCCTACAAAACATCATCTGATAAAATCTCACGGGTATATTTATGCATTCCAAAATGCAAATGGCCTCTGCTAATTTAGTAGAACTGAAGATTATTCGACATGGCTGTGAGCTCATCTCATCAGATAAAACTCTCTTTTTTTATATAGCAGAGGGCAAAATGTGTTTTACTAACAAGCTGTTTTAAATGCTCTTTGCCAGGTCTCAGTGGTGGCAAGTGTTCCTTATAGTTCCTCAGATCTATCGATTATCTGGCTGACGAAGACATCAAGATCAGTGTATGTGAGGAGGCCATCCTGTTTTCTGTCAGCATAAGCAGGTCTTTGCATTCTCAGCCAGCACTCATGTGTGCAAGTTCCCTAATGATGCCCCGCTCCTGTCACACAAACATTTAAAACAAACCACTCCGAGCAAGGGAGTGCAACTCAACACAGCTGCTCTCCTCATCTCTGATTAGCCCTGTTGCTGTTACTTGGGGAGAAACTAAATGGCATGGCCGAAAGGTGGAGAATAAATGGTACAGAAGTGTCAGGAGCATCTGCACTCCAAAAGAACCTTCAAACTGTCCACGGGGATACCAAAGATTGATTCGCCGAGGCATGTTTCACCACATTTTCTTTTTTTATTCCACATTTATTTTTATTAATAAGAAGATAACAGCTCCCATATGATGCCCTAGAACTGTTTAACCATTTGAATAATTTCAATGGCAGAATGTTTAAATTCATCACCTAAACTGCCTTTCTGTTTTAATTATCCACTCAAGGACCTTGCAACCAGGCTGTCTAATAAAATTCACAATGGATCTCTAAAGGACGACAATCCATTTTAATCCTACATGTAATTAAGACAAGGGGTTATGGGGTCAGAGCTGTTGTTGACAGGCAGACAGAAAGCTATTTCAGTACAGCTGCCTAAGCTAAGCTTATGTGTCATACCTTCAAACTAACAAAAACTTAAATAAACCTAATATAAATTCGCATATTTTTGTATAGACCGTTTCAATTATGAAAACTTAAAATATCCACAGAATCTGTCGAACAGTCACGACAGTGAGTGTGTAATAAAAAAATAGCAACTTGACTGTTTCACAGATTTTGCAGATATTTGATAGATGCCACAATTACATTTTTTAACTCGACTATGATTGGTAAATAGCACCGTCCAGCTGTCTGATATGTCCGAAATGTGACATTTGCCACTGCTTAGCAAAGTCAGTCATTTCAATAGTAATCTGTGCGATCAGGAGAGAAATTTCCACACATAGATTAAAAAATTTACCCTTTTTTTAGCTGTGAAATTTCGGCAATATTTTGCTAATGTGATGCGCATTAAAGGGATAGCTCACCCAAAAATGAAAATTGTCCCATGATTTACTCACGCTCAAGTCATCCTGGGTGTATATGACTTTCTTCTTTCAAATGAATACAATCAGAGTTATATTAAAAAATACAGGCTTTTCCAAACTTTATAATGGCAGTGAATGGGGATGGAGATTTTGAAGCCCAAAAAACTGCATCTATCATAAATGTGTGCCACACATCTCCGGGGGAGGGTAATAAAGACCTTCTGAAGCAAAGCGATGCATTTGTTTAAGAAAAATATTAATATTTAAAACTTTATAAACAATAATCTCTAGCTTCCACTAACTGTCGTATGCACATTCACGAGAGAGTGGCATTCTAGCGAATGACGTGACATAGGCGTAGTGTAAGCATATACTGGTGAGTAAATGTTAGTCTTGCGAGAACCAAGTTTTGTTTACAGCTAAGAAAAACCACATGAAGAAGTGAATTGTTTTAGCTATACTCTCCATTTTATTAGTGTTAAAATGGTGCGTTCGTGTGTATATCTGTAATGCTTCAACATAGCTAAAGTCACGTTTGTCACTTCTCACCGGAGCTTACGCTACGCCTACTTCCTACGTCATCCGCTGAAACGGCACTCTCGTGAACGAGCGTGCGACAGTTAGCAGAAGCTAGAGATTGCAGTTTATAAAGTTTTAAATAAGGATATTTTTCTTACAGATACGCATAGCTTCAGAAGGTCTTTATTAACGCCCCCACCCCCCCAGAAATTTTTAATTTTGGGTGAACTATCCCTTTAATATAAATGTTTGTCGATTGAAACACACTGTATATCAGACCGCTGATCTCGGTAACTGAAACTGGCACTGCTGTCATGTCTCTCTTATCACATTTCTTACAAATCTAATTTATGTTGTTATTGATTATATTAAGAGACATCTCAGAGGATGTATTACTTTAATACTGTTGCGGTGTTCATCTTGTCAATAACTGTTATGTACATACATTGTAATTTACTATTTTTATTATTTAAAGGCAGAAGCTTTAGAATTTTTTCCTGTTTGTCTTGAATCTTGCTTGATTCTTGATTTATTTTGTGTTCATCTTGGTGGTTGTGTCTTGCTCTTTGAAGAAGCTTTAGGATTCAGGTCATTTCAGTCCAAATCCATAGTTCATGTCCACATAATTATTCATCTGCTGAGTAGCCGCCGGTATCTTGATCAATCTGTCATGGTTTATTTCACAGCACTGTACATTATTCCTTACATATAATATAACTTTAGTGTTTAAAGCAGACAAAAGCAGTAGTTTCTGTGTATAGTGTTTGTTATTACCTCCTATGCAGTGTTTTGTAGGTCAGAGAGAAAGCGAATTGAACAAAAAATAAACCAGTATAGTTATGTGTAGTTATTTCCATTGATCAGCTCTATTTCAAAATTAATCGAAAAGCCATTAGTTTCTCTTCCCAATTCTCTCCATTCTTCACCGCTCCCTTTAAGGGGCCATGCTCTGTATCCTAGCAACAAGGCTCACTCTCTCATAGATCTGCAGTGTCTGTGGCAAAGGGTGAGTGCATAGTTACCATCTCATTTCACTGACATGTCACTTGCATGCTTATAAAATACAGCTCGCAACAAACTTATCCTTGCACTCCAATTGTTCAGTAGCTCAAAGATTGGTAGTAATTGATGAAAAAGTACATTTTCTTCAGGTGCTCTTACAAACCCATTGGAGTTGCCATTTCATAGAAGGCACTGTTCAATTTAAAATAGTATTTTGTAATAGCACACTAAAACGTCATTTTTGAGAGTTGAGGGAACTGAAATAATACATAATAAGTAATGATTATAGAGTGACTGCCAGAAGCAATAAATATGAGCAGTATTGCTCTAGAGAATATTAATCCTGAAATTGTTTCCCAGAGACAACCCCTATAACCACAATCAAAATTAATTATGGGATTGAGGTATGATTTGTACAAATATGAAATTCATTCATTCAACAGTCATCAAGAGTGGCATAGACAGCCTTATGTTGCCGTTACAATAAGATAACTTGTATTGTGGAATAATTCTCTGTGGTTTCCACCAGCAAATGAGTTTTCATCTCTTCCATGCAGCGCTCTAAGAAAAGCTCGTCGGGCCATGCGGTGTAACGGCAAACCCCTTCAGGCAAGGAACTGACCCTTCACTGCTGGCTTTTATGTTCACACTCCTGCTGAACTCCCCGGGGAAGAAAGACCAGGTCAGTCTGAAAGTACAAATGACACTTCAGTCTCTGTTGATTGCAACACTGAAAAAATGTATTGAGGATTAATGATATCTCCCAGTGAGACAGGAGTAGCCTAGATTAGCATATGGAGTGGGAAAATCATGGTCAGTCTTATTCATGTTTTAAAGAGGTATTTTTTTACTAAGAAAAAAGTAGCTAAAAATATCATGATTCCAGACTTGGGTAAAATGTAGAATGTATAAATTGACTCCTATTACAGTTTAGAAGTTATAATTCTATTTGAACTGGCCACACCCCATATGATGTTGAATTAAAGGGATAATTCAAATAAAATGAACATTCTGTCACCCTCATGTCGTTCCAAACCCGTATGACTTCACTTCTTCTGTGGAGCACAAAAGGAGAATTGTACTGGTTGCTCTTTCCTTGCAATTATTCCCCATGGGACAGAAGCTTTCAAGTCTCAGAAAAGGACTCAAAAGCACCATAAAAGTGGTCCATAAGTCTCTTGCTCTATATTCCAAGCCCTCAGAAGTCTGAATTTACTGAATTGCAATTCAAACAAACCTTGTAAGGCTGCTTTATTTTATTTGGCTCCACATTTTGAAGAATGTGGGGTAAATTAAAGCATCTAGGAATTAATGTTTGTCCACCATAGTCAAAGTTAATTTATGAAAGTAGCCCTTGTGTTTTATATATGATAACATGTTTTCTTACTGTTTGCTGCATCAATTCAGATTCAAATCAAATTTTGGAATTTAAACAGCATTTTAATCTCAGTTCAATTCTGAATGGCTTGTTATCATGAAATGGTAATCATTTATATAAATATGATAATCCTTCAGCAAAGTACTGCGGTATTACTGCAGATATGTCATTGTATGGCAACACAAAAGATAAAAGGTTAGTTTCATTTCAGAAACAGCCCTTGTGTGACATTGTCCTTTTTCCTTTATTCCCTTTATTGAAATAAAAAACATGCATTGTATCAAGAGCCAAAACAACAATTTGTAACATGCTGCAGTGGCAAAATACCAAAGCAGCAATGGACCTCCTTATTGAATTTGTTCTTTATTTATGCAAAAAGCTTAGTTTAATCATGCATATTATTCTCTTTCGTCATTGTGTTTGCAATGACATGAAGCACTATGTTTTCCTGAGCACAAAGAATTGTTTGCTTTTCTGGTTTTTTTTTTCTTTTTCTTTTTCTTGCCATGCAATCATGGCTAGTTGTAACTTCAGGACTGACTTCATAGCTTTTATATTTAGAGCAGAATCAACATTTCCAAAACTTGTTTTCAGTATTAAAGCTTTCAGGTACATTGTGAAAACAATAGTATTGTAGCAAAGAAACAAATGCAATCACCTTAAACTACCTTCAGGCTGTTATGAATGTTGTGGGTGGTTTTTTCCCCCCGCAAGAACTAATTGTTTCTATATATGTATATTGTTGTAAGTGTTGTTTCTGTCTAAGTTTACATAGACAATATTCGGTAACACTTTACTTGAAGGGGTGTGCATAAGACTGACATGACACCTTCATAATCATGACATGACACATGTCATGAATATGAATATGAAGGAGGTTTTATGCATGTTTATGACAACTGTCATTAAGTGTCATTCGCTCAGTTATGTCATTTTTAATGCAAATATGACATTATTTGACCTAACCCTACCCCTACCCTTACCCCTAACCATAGCCCATAACAAATACATCTCAAACAATGTCATCTTTGCATTACAAATTACATAACTGAGTGAATGACACTTAATGACAGTTGTCATAAACATGCATAAAAACCTTCATATTCATGACATATGTCATGTCATGATTATGTAGGTGTCATGTCATGATTATGAAGGTGTCATGTCAGTCTTATGCACACCCCTTCAAGTAAAGTGTAACCCAATATTCTTTAATTGTCTTTTTTTTCTGGTGACGGTGACAAAATAACCTTGGTTATTAACTCAATATGTCAATGGTTTCAGAAAGAAAATGGATTTGTGATGACTGAGTCGGTATCCTAGTGTTTGAATTACGCTGTGTGAAGCGGTGTGCGCCTAGGGCAGGAAACTGCTGCCCTCCCTCTGGCTTCATTGATCTGAAATTTCACCCCTGGATTGAAGAGCAACTTTTATTATTTAGTTTTAATTACCCCTTCAACCCTCTCTCACACAGGTTAGTGTAGAGACATAATCCCCTGGAGGGTCAGCAGCCAACTGGAGCTCCCGGGACCCGCACATACTGACTGTGAAGGACAGCGAAATAGACCTGTCAGGCACGGCTTAAAGCTTTGCCAAAGCTTTGAAAGAAGGAGGAATAGTAGAGAATGGACGTGAACTGGGTGCTCGAGATTATACGGTGCTCTTTCTACGGGTGAACAGAGGCATTTGACAATGGCCGAAATTTATCTGATGTACATGATGGTACTTCAGCTCTGAAGACCACAGTGCCTTTTCCTGGCTTTCCAGTCCTCCAGGTACTCTTTCAGGGACAGAGGCTAGTAAATGGCCTAATGGAGTACAATTATAACTCTGGAATTATGCATCCATTAGCGGTTGAAATGGCTATTTGAATTTAATTTATAGGCAAGACGTTAAGATCATTACCGCCTCCTTTTTTACACACCGGGGCCAATTTTGCCATTGCTCAAACACCAGTTGCAGCCTTATTTACTCTTTCACAGATTCTTATGTGGAATAAAATGCCCAATAATTCACCTAACATTAGTGACAGAGGTGAGCGTGATTTGACCAAGTACAACATGTTCCTATCATTCCCATCAACCAATCAGAATTGAGAGATAACTTTTCAGGAAATGTCAGTTTTAGGCTTACAATAGGCTTAGGTGCTTCTACACCATTGTTAATCAGCTATCATTTCCCTCTGATTTTAGGAATAAATTATGGGTAAAGTTAGGTTTAAGGGTAGGGATTGGGTTAAGTCTGTATTTTTGGACAGTAATGTTGATCCAGGATCAACAAAAGATGTAGATCCAGGAACATGTCTTACTTGGACACGACGACCAGTGAGTACTGAGGTTCTTTGTGATTGTAATTGTAGACATTTTTAAGCGGGATATACACAAGGTGCATCTCTTGTCAGAAAATCAGAGCTCAGCCAGTTTATTAGATTACGATTTTAAGGTACATTAGAATGGAAGGGTGTGATCCTTGCAACGTACAGTCGCTCTGTTATTAAATTGCACATTTGCTGCTTATTTTGCAGCAGACATTATGCCCATGACGGAAATCTAGGAAAGTATTAAAGGGTGGAGAGAGAAAAATTGCTGCACACAATCCTGGCTGCATCTCCAAACAGTAATAATTTGGCAATAATGGGCAATTCATTGCTTGATTCTTTGATGTATTTCCGACTTAATAATCTCAAAGCAAGGCCGAACCTCAAAGGATTTTGCAGACTGCATAGAAAAGCACTGAAGCCAGCCTTTTATGGCTGCCTACTCATATCAGCAAGCTCTCTTTGTTTCCTTCCCTGACATAAAAGATAATATTGAATTCAATTATAGCCAACCGCTATGGCCAAAGTTGCCTGTTTACTTGTGGCTCAATAATTCCGCTGTGCAGTCACATTGTCCATCTGATTAAAAATGTCAGCGGAGTCTCATAAGTGACAGATGGACTTAGATATTGTTCCTTGATATTTTTAGTGCAGAAACAGGTGTGTGTTTCCAGGGAGCGCTGCGAGATTCGGTCGTGGTCTGTTAGCGATGAGGCATACTCGTAAGCGACCGAAGCCTTGCCCTCCTTGTCAAAAACAGGATGGTGTCCGCCGGTCATTTTTGTCAGAGAACAGCCTGATTTGCCAGCCGTGATTGTCGAAAGCTGCTGTCGACACAAGTGCGAGATGTTATGGAGGCACCAATCAGGCTGACAGATCTGAGCGTGGTGAGGGAACTGCCTGAGCTCATTTTCAAACATCAGGAGAATGAGCAGACAAGAGGGTGTCTTTGACTTTGCCAAACCCCTCAGTGAGGTGAAACGGCTTTGCGGCTGAAGTGTTTCTGAAGCCCCCTGAAGACCTTGTCCATCTGTTCCCCCCGGCCTCTCTACTCCCACTTGTCATTCACAGAGTAAACAAACAATCTAGTGCTTATTTATCCTGGACACTGCAGGCCACCAGATACCGAAATCTTACACTGCCTCCATGCCATTTCATTGGCCTGTAAGGAGTTCCAGATCAATGACAGAGACAGATTTCATAGGTCCATGTGGTTAAATGGAGTATTTAAGAGTCTTCCAAAAAAACATCATGAATATTCAAACTGATTTTTAAGCCAAGTACATTTAAATGCAACTGCCAACAATAAAAAATATTCACTGGCTGTCAAATTCACTAAAATTAACTAAAAGGAATTTATATTATTATTAATAATATATAATTTATATTAAAATAGATCCTTTATATATATATATATATAAAGGATCTATTTTAATATAAATTATATATTATTAATAATAATATAATAATAATATGAATTCCTTTTAGTACATTTAATAATAATATATTTATTTATTTATATATTTATATTAAAATAGATCATTTATATATGTATATATAAATGATCTATTTTAATATAAATATATAAATAAATATATTATTATTATTATTATATTAGTGTTATTGCATAGTTTGGGATCATTTCTGTATTTCTGTATTTAAGAAATTAATACTTTTATTAAATCAAAAGTGACAGTAAATGCATTAATAATTGTACAAAATAATTCTACTTCTTATGTTTCAAGTAGATGCTGTTCTTTTGAACTTTCTGTTCATCAAGGTATCTTTGTACATCTTTATATATCTTTATATAATAATGTTTCCAATATATTAAGCATATTCATAATATTCATTTTTGCTATCACATGAATAAATTATATGTTAAAATATATTAATGTACAAAACAGTTTTTGAATTGTGTGTGTGTGTGTAGTTAGATATTTTATTATGTAATATTTTATACAATATTACTGCTTTGCCATCACATGAATAAATTATATGTTAAAATATATTAAAGTACAAAATTTTTGAATTGTTTTATATATATGTTGTATTATATATATTGTTAGATATTTTATTATGTAATATTGTATTTTATTATACAATATTACTGCTTTGACAGTATTTATGATCAGAAAAACAATATATGATGCCCCTGGTCTTCTACACGGTAAGGCCTTGTAGCCTGAAAAAAAAGAGAATACCGTTTCAGATTTATCTGTCAGAAGTGTGAGAGAGCATGAAGAGTTGGAATTTTAACAGGCCTGTGGCTGTGTTTTAATATAGATGTGCAAGTGTAGTCGCACTGTCTATTTTAGGCAAATGTTTCTATTCCAGAAAAGTGTTGTCACAATATTCAGAGACTTAAATTAAAGCTTTTCCTGTGCTTCTAATCTCATCAGATGTATAGTCTACTGTATATGATTGTCCTGCAACAATGTTTGCAACAAATTATTAAAGCTCAGTGCAAAATTACATTTTATTTATTATTATGATGAATCTTAAAGACATTGTTACAAAAAAAAAAAACAGTCAGTGTGTTCAAGAAGGAATGATGGCAACCATGCTTTAGGCAATTACTTGAAATCAATTGGATGTAAATTGAAAAAGAAAAGCTTGTTTCCACACACCAGTTCCTTGTAATTTCCTGTCTGTCTGTCTATCTGCCTATTATTTGATTTGTGGTTCAGCACATCAGCACATCACATGTTGTTGTGAAATTCTCCACCATCTGAGTTGACTCCCACCCACGGACTCACAGTCTCACCCTTAAATCCTCTCGCTAATGTTTGTTTTTTGTGATCCCTGCATCATCTTCCCCCAAGGCCATTGCCAATCCTCTAGCACTTCATCAAGGGTTGATATCAACACTCAATTGGTACTTGGAGAGGTGTGCTTGTAGGATAGTGAAGCTGAGTGCCTTAAGGACTACATAGTTGAAAGTACAGAGAAAGCCTGAGGGGGTTTCAGTACATCTGTAAAACATGTTTCAATCTGAGTTTAGAAGGACATCAGGGACAATGATTGGCCGAGATTACTCAAAACCTGCTTGTTCTTCATAGGCTGGAATCCTGTAAAACCATAGGTGGGGGTTGTTATTGTATTCCTGAGTAAAATGAAGGGCAAGAGCAAAAACAAACATGCAAGCATTTATTCAGCTCGTTGCGATATTTCCAGCGTAGTGGCGTCTTGTTTTTCCGGAAGAGAGTCTGCTGTCCTTAATCATAAAGAGAGCCTGCTGACAAAAACAGATGCTATCCAGACAAAAAGATGACCTAGTCATTTCACTGTAGGAATGGGGTTGCACTTGTTTTGGGAAATCCGTTTTGAAAATGTGGAGCATCAGAGGGGAAGGATAATCTCAGATTATTTCCACATGGATTGCTTGAAGTGCAAGCAGTCAAATCTGCAGATTGAACTGGAGCACAAATAACTTGAATTAATATTCTTGTGAAGGAATACCCTTTGGACTGAGGCCTGGACTCTATCCCGTTTCAAAGTGCTTAAGGAAAAATGAGCTCACAAATACTTAGAGCTCACTTTCATAACACCTCACTTAATTTATTTGCTGCTTTTTGCAGAATCAGCAAAAACTTATGGCATCCATTTTCAGCACAAACAATTCGGCATCACTCAATGTCAGAGTGCTAGTGAAACTGAATAATCAAGAGCAAAAAAATTAATTAAGCAATATCACATGAGCAGGAATGCTGTTGTACTAAATATCAGACACATCAGTGCTGATATTTCAGAAGAAAATGCACTGTTACTGCTTTTATACTCTAATACATATTCAATTAATATTTAGTAACTTGTATTTTAGACACAATAGGTACCAGTCTGTCTGTTCTTGCCCTGTTAACAAAAATAGTTTCCAAACAAAGCCAAAGCAGAATCAAATGCTGTGCATCTCCATGCAACACATCAGTGGCATTGCTAAATTAATTGTTTGAGTGAATAATTCAATGACTCAGTCATAAACACATTGGATTAGTCCGAAATTGCAAACTCTTTGAGCAGGTATTAAATTACTTTGCAATCGTTAAAAAAGGTTGTTATATACAGTATGTGTGTAGTATAAATTTAATTAGGATGTACAATATCCGTCATGTCATTGTCATGTTGTCACGAATTGGCTACTGTGGAGGAACGAGGAGACGAGGAGACACAGGAGTAAACTCAAAACACAGTCTTTAATCTTCTACTTCAGGGAAATACTGAGCAGGCAGACACACACGTAGCACAAGGACGAACATTCAACAAGTAGACCCGAACAAAACCAAACTGAACAGACTGGGGCTTATAAGCAGAGGGGAATGAGGATAATTAACTAAGCACAGCTGGGAACAAATGAAGAACTAATCGGGGAACATAATGGGAACAGGAAGGACCAAATAAGGGCATGAAAGGCACATGGGGAGCAAAAACACACACAAAACAAGGAACAGAGTCTGACACATGTACCCCGTGCACTGCATTTACAAATCCTCTCCCATGGCCTCATGGGATAGTAAAGTCTCCAGTGGCACCTCAGAATCTAGCTGGTCATCCGTGTACTTTTTTGCGTACTGTTTCACGAATACTCTGAATTTGGACAAACTACTGATTCACATTCTGTTTTTAACTTACTGTATAGTAGGGAAGTATCCATATTTGGATGCAGCCCTTCGCCTGTTCCATTCCTAAATGAATCATCATTTTCGAATGAATCAGTTGAATTAATGTCCTCACTCGTAAATACTCGCACTTGGCGCTAGGGCTGTGCAATTAATCGCATGCTTTTCATGCGCATATTGCGTTAGTTCAATCTGCGATAATGAACGCGATATTGCCTAATTGTCAGTGAACTACGGCTCTGTGTAGTAAATGCCACTCCATCGGAAAGCAGGTGATGGAGATTTACTGCTAATCACGGAACCGGCTTTACTGTCGAGATGCGCATGACAATTGATGTCATTAATTGCACAGCCCTACTTGGCGCCACCTACTGGTGCACCAACCTAACTTGCAGAACAAATACACTCTTAAAAATAAAGGTGCTTCAAAAGGTTCTTCAAACAATGTCATAGAAGAACCATTTTTGGTTCCACAAAGAACCATTCAGGCAAAGGATCTTTAAAGAACCATCTCTTTCTTACCTTTTTGTAATCTGAATAACCTTCTTTCGCCACAAAGAACCTTTTGTGAAACGGAAAGGTTCTTCAGATGTTAAAGGTTCTTTATGGAACCATTTAGACAAAAAGGTTCTTCTATAGCATCGTGAAGCACCTTTATTTTTAAGAGTGTAATTGAAAAAATCCCCACCTCTAATGCTCAGACTTACAGTCTGTCTGGAAACAGCAAACGCAAGCAAACTAAGTCATAGCCTACAAGGGAACAAAGATATTAAACTGTAATATTAAACATCAGCGCTCTTGGAAAGCTAATCTTGGCCAATCAGATACGACCGGAACTAAGTGTTCTATAAGCTAAATCATTACTTTCATCACATCAATGGAGGCAACAGCATCAATGAAAAGCTCCTGTCAAATTAGATGAGTTCACATCACTTCTGAGCGACACCACAGGAAGCACTGAGGCTCTTGTAGCTGACACGATCGTTTGAAAACTTGAGTGTGACATCCTCATCAAAGGAAGGAGCTCTAAAAATTGGTGTGAGAGCATCTCCTGTTTGTTTTATTATATTTTTATGTCTTGTTATCACAGAAACAGACATGCACCAACGCCCTGCTTGTCCTGAAAAAAATGGGAGCTTTTTGCTCCAAGTTGGTATCTCTCAAAGTCACCAGGGATATCTGTGGTAGCCACTATAGCTTTGTTGTTGCTGGGAGTTCTTTACCATAGTGACGGCATGTCAGCTCCTCCTCTCTGCACTAAGGCACTTGGGGCAGAGAGCATTCATGAGGTCTTTTTTCTCTTATGAAGTGACCATGACAACAAAAGAGAAATGGCTTGCCATTAGAACAGGGTGAGAAGTGGGTCACTGGCCTATTATACAGAGGTTGGTGCACAATCTGGGATGAGTGAACTCGTTTCCATTGTACAAAGAAATAGCAACATATTTAGTTGTTTTCTTAAAGAGGGCATTATTTAGCGGTCTAACTGAAATCACTGAACAACTTAATAAAATAAAGATCCAAATTCACTGGAACTCACATTGTACTGAAAACAAGCACTCACAAATATATTGTTTGATGTGAAATGTTTCATCAGAATGACTGGAATGACAGTACTGAATATAAATAGTGCATAAAGATTGATGTCATCATCAAACCTGCTGAGGATAGAGTGTCTGTGTGTGTCTATCTCAAATTAGCACTCACACATTATCAAATAAGATATTAAAGCTTAAATGAAAAGGGGTGGTTCCCCCCAATAGAGAGGGGATGATCAGCAATACTGGGTGCATCAATAGTGCCCCCTAGTGCAACCATTCCTTTTTGGACTGGGGCCTGCATCTATTAAAGGAATATTCTGTCATTTACACACCCTCTTCCAAACTCATATGCTCTTATTATTCCTGTGAAACACTGAATTTTAAATGATATCCTGGCTATTGTGACTATCAAGCTTTTCAAATACATAAAAAGTAGTCCATATGAATCAAGCACTATATTACAGGTTCTCTGAATCAATTTGACAGCTTTATGTCAAACATTTAATACGCATTTTATCTGCAAATTGTTACATCCATCTTAACTCTGGTTGACATGTTCTTGAGAATTCATAGAAAAACTAGATATCCTATTCATGAACAAATCGTTCTTTTGAATCAGATCTTTTCAATGTATCAGTTTATTCAGACCTTTGATCTGGTTCTCAAGTTCAACTCACTGACTCACTGATCCATTTACAATGGCTAACAGAGCACTGGAAAATTATCAAGGCAAGGCAAGGCAAGTTTATTTGTATAGCACATTTCATACACAATGGTAATTCAAAGTGATTTACATAAAATAAAATAAAAACAATAATCACAACAATAAAACAAGAAATTTAAAAACTTTGAAAATTATTTAAAAAAAAAATTGATTTAAGAGGTTTAAAATGAATTTAAGAAGACGATTATACATATAATATAGTGCAATCAGTTCGGACATCGCACAGTGCTCATTCAATAAATGCACAGCTAAACAGATGAGTTTTGAGTCTGCATTTAAATGTGACTAATGTTTTAGCACATCTGATCTCTTCTGGAAGCTGATTCCAACTGCGGGTGGCATAATAACTAAAAGCACATTCCCCTTGTTTTGTGTGAACCCTCTGTATTTCTAACTGACTCGATCCTAATGATCTGAGTGGTCTGTTAGGTTTATATTCAGTGAGCATATCTGCTATATATTTAGGTCCTAGGCCATTGAGTGATTTATAAACGAGTAAAAGTACTTTAAAATCAATCCTAAATATAACTGGAAGCCAGTGTAAGGACCTGAGGACTGGTGTAATATGCTCAGATTTTCTGGTTCTAGTCAGAATTCTGGCAGCAGCGTTTTGGATGAGCTGCAGCTGTCTAATGGTCTTCTTGGGAAGGCCGGTGAGGAGACCATTATAATAGTCCACCCTGCTGGTGATAAAGGCATGAACAAGTTTCTCCAAGTCTTGACTGGAAACAAAACCTCTAATTCTTGCAATGTTTTTGAGATGATAGTATGCTGATTTAGTTACTGCTTTGACATGATTACTGAAACTAAGGTCTGTCTCCAGAATCACACCAAGATTCCTGACTTGATTTTTTGTTGTTAGACCCCTAGAGTCAAGGTATGCATTCACCTTGAGAACTTCATCTTTGTTTCCAAATGCAATGACTTCGGTTTTTTCTTTGTTTAACTGAAGAAAGTTCTCGCACATCCAACTGTTAATTTCATCAATGCATTGGCAGAGGGAGTCAATGGGGCTGTAGTCATTTGGAGATAAGGCTAGGTAAATCTGGGTATCATCTGCATAGCTGTGATAGGCGATTTGGTTCTTTCTCATTATTTGAATTATTATTGAATTATCAGTGAATTATTTAGGTTTGCTCATCACACAATGCTATCATTGGAATGTAGAGCATGAGTCATAGACTTATATTATGGTTTCTTTGAATTCTTTTTAAAACTTAAAAGCTCCAGCCCCCATAATTGTAATTACGCTGAAAACATGAACCACACATTTAAAATGTCTCCTTTTGTGAAGAAAGAATGTCATACAGGTTTGTTTGGGTTTTTTGTGAACTCACCCTTTAACTTAAATTTTTTTAAATTTTTTGTATTACAAACACTGATATTTAAATGGAGGCTGTAAAGAGTCAAACCTGTACCTGTGAGGTTCATTAAGTCAGGATGTTATTGGTGTCTGTGGGTTTTGATGTTTTCCATCATCACCTCGAGCAGTCACTCTAATGGAACGTGGGTTGAAGGCTTCGTCATCAAAAACGACCTTGCGTCCTCATTACATGTTGCACCGCAGACTGTGTGACTGAAGGTCTGAAGACTCTTTCTGGTTTGGAAAGAGGAATTAATTTTTCCAGCGGGGGAGTTTTGTCATGCAGAAGAAAACCCCAAAGCAAGACACAAAACTGCAACTTCCAACATGGTTGCAGCAACACAGTCTTCATTGATTTTTAAATGACACACAAAGCATGTGCTTTCTGCTCTGTGAACTTGCCTTTGAATAAAACACCCATTCTGCTAATGACAAGAATGGCTTGTTATGAAAAGAATGTCTATGAATTTTTAAAAGGGTTCCTATTACTTTACTGTAGAAGATGTTACTGAGGATAAATGCATAATATCAATACATAATACATATTTTCGACACCAGACAGCAGCCGTTTTATGCATACTATATCTATATGAAATTTGGAAGTAACAAACCAAGATAAGATTATTTAGATATTGCTGAAATATCAAACTGTCTTAAAATATAATTATTTTTGAGACTGCATTTATCAACATCATTATCGTACTGTATTTTGAATCACCTTCCTTATATTGCTTTCATTTTTGCATTAAGCTCTGTTAGAAAAATGTATTTTTCTTTCCTGCTGATGATACTCTTGCATTGTACAAACATTCATGGCAGCATTTATGTTATCTGTGGTTTTCAAAAGGTGAACAAGAGGAACAAACACAGGATTCTAGATAGGTCACCACATGTTCTTTACTTCCATGTAACCATGTATGTGTCATTCCTCTTTACCTAGAGCTGCAAATCACAGGAAAAACTGACCTTTACATAATCACCTGCCATTTAAGGATTGCTTTCCCCCCTGCTCATCTGGTTGCTTTGATCAAGGTAACTTATGTTTCAGATGTCCATGTAAAACGCCACTATCTAATTCTTAAAGACTCCTCTACATTGCATGTCAGGACAAACATGTCTGTATACTTATGCACTGACAAAGAAGGAGGCACCTACGGGTCGTGTTGGGTGCATATTGGGACATCAAGTGTTGAATAATTATTATGCCATATCTGAAGATTCTGTCATATATTATTCACAAGATTCACAAGATTATCATTACTGTGTTGGTAGATTACTAATTAGTCCAGAACTATGCATTTCCTATGGAAAAATTGTATGATGCTGAACACTTGATGCTCAATTCAACAATTTTTATTGTTCAATAGTATTGGTCAATAACAGGTGCAGAATCCGGATTATGATGGAGTGTGCGTCTGCACCTTTGCATAAAATATGACCAAACCTATCCATACAAGGGCTTTCTGTGAGTCTGATTCATTTCAGTGAACTTGATCAAAAATCCATAAATAAATTTGCTTTATTAGCATTCTTTGAATATGTTTTTTTTTTCATATAGATTTTATATTGATGACTTGTTTCCGAATGTGTGCACCAATCAGTGCATAAGTTCATTCATCTCTTTGCTGAAAGGATTTTTGCATGTTTTAATAAGAAGTTATGAAAACCAACTTTCCGCTTACTCAGTGGTTCTTCGGTTCAACGAGTCACTTGGTGCTTCTCAAACAGAAGGCTGCATCCTTCCAAGTCCAGTCCTTCTGAAGCTTCAAGGCTAGAGTCCTGCTCAGCATTAAATGCTAGCATGAGACTGTCTAGTAAATGCACATTGTTTCTGCCCCTGCCCCTGCCCCTGCGGTCATGGCACGAAAATATTCTTAGAATAATTTATTAAAATAAACATTTTTATATTAACTGAATTTCTATTAATGCGGTTAATTTAATGACAACATCTGAGGTTTCCCAGTGGTTTTCATTATGCACAGTTTAGCATTTTGTTCATGTAAATAATTTTTTTCTTACGTTACAAAAGTGAAAGTGAATGAGCACAGTGATGATTCATTTTCAGATTTATTTGTAAATTGTAATTTGTGCAAAGCATTGTGGGTGATCGAAGGACATGAAGTCTACACCTGATGCATTGTTCAAAACAGGCCGAGTGAAGGATGCGAAGCTACAAAGATGTCCTTCAACTGGGCTTGATGACGTGGCAGCCGAGATTTGCAGCCTTGCAAGGAACACAGCCTTCTGATTGAAAATCACCCATTGACTCGAAAAGTTGAGTTACAAATTGGGTATTGGGTATTGCTACAACCTTGTCTCTCTCTCTCTCTCTCTCTCTCTATTGGTTCACTCGTACTCTTTCTCATGGTCAGAATGTCCAGTCAAAATGAAATATTTTTATTTTATGTATTGTTACTCGGAAATTATGGTAACACCTTAAAAAAGGTTTCATTGGTAACATGAATTATAGTAGGGCAGTTTCTGCATTATAGTGTCATCTAGCAGAACTACAAAAATAAAGCTTGTTTTCGAACAACCCCTTTTGCATGTCATGCCTCCCCCAACTCAAACATCACAAACACAGTTCTTATGGGCCTATGTAACTGAAAGCATGTATCCACAGGCAGAAGTAGGATACTTTATAAAAAAAAAAAAGGACCAAAATATAGGAATATTTAGCTTAATTGTTGAGAAGAAACTGTAGATGCAGAATCTGCCTGCCCTACTACAATTAATGTTAACAATGAAACCTTTTTTAAGTTGTTACCATAATTTCCGAGTAACAATACATAAAATAAAAATATTTCATTCTGTCTGGACATTCTGACCATGAGAAAGAACACGAGTGAACAGAGAGAGAGAGATTTTACAGTCCTGAGACTTCCACAGAACCACAGAATATATATATATATATTTTTTTTTTATTACTGATTACTAATGTGAAAAGGTTTTCAACCAATATTAAAAAAAAACTTTAATTATGTTAGTTAACATGAACAAACAATGAACAGTACTTCTATAACATGTATTAACAATATTAATATTTATGAATACCTTTTTGTTTTATTAAAAAAAATAAAATAGTGTATTTTAACATTAGTTGATACACTGTGATTGATACACTGTACTAACTAACAAGAACAAACAATGAAAATTTTTTTTTTTATTAACTAATAATTAATAAATATTATGAAAAATATACATTTCTAATTGATAGTTCATTTTAGCTAATACATTAACTAATGTTAACAAATGAGACCTTATTAGCTGTGTTTCATTTCGAAAGTTGCACCCTATGGAGGTTTCATTTGTTGGCCACATACGTCATTGCGACTGCCTCATTTAAAAACAGTAACCATTACATTCCAAAGTATTTACAAATAAATTAAAGTAATGTACGTCTCACAAGTTTTTTAATTGTTAATTTTCTGAAATGAGACATCCTCGATTGTATGTGGTCGACAAATGTGACCTCTAGAGGGTGCATCCTTTGAAATGAGACAGAGATTGTAAAGTAGCTTAGATATTCCATTTCTAATTATATAATATTCCAATATATATATGATCTATATTAATATATCTATATTGACCTATATTGATCCAAAAGCTACACCACCACTAACCAGGGCTTTGTTTCACAGAAGCATCGTAAGCTTAAATTGATAATAGCTCCATTGGTGACAATAGTTCTACAGTCAACTTAAGCTTACAATGCTTTTGGGAAACGCAGCCCAGTGTGGTCCAAAATAGGAATTCATGACCTTGTCGGCAAGGTAGAGCTGTAGTTGGTTTAATTCAATGTCATTGCATACATACAGTGATGGCACTGATGTTGTTAACCATGCAGAAGGCATTGTGTATATGTCATATGTCCTCCACGTCCAGGAGCTACAGTGTACTGTATGTGCCGAGGGCAGAAGATCGCTTAACAACAGCTGTACGAGATGACAAGGAACAGAACACTGATGGCTCTATCGTGAGCCAGCTGTCCCTCAAAATCTTCCAGCATCAATCACAGTGTCACTGATGTGCTGTTATAAATCCTCTGCCGTGGCGTCTTAAGGGGTCACCACGCTCAACTGCACAAGCGGGGCTTTATCCAGCTTAGTAAGGCTAACGTAATGTTTTCACTGTTTAACAGTCTACAAAATTGATGATGTTATCGCTAGGAAGCTTTCAGGGAATATTAATTAGATATATGAAGATATTTATCAAAAGTTTAAAAAGTGTTTTTATTCCGTGATCTTCTTCAAAGCAATTACCCGACACTATCCAAGTATGATACCGATAAGCATCTAGGTTGTTGAATGTATTAACTCTATGAGTGTCTTGCATTCAAAGCAGGAGTGAAGGATTTATTCTACTGACACAAGGGAATCAATTTGCGGCCAGTTCCATCCATTACGTTAATATGTTAAAGTGGTCATTTGGTCTTCAGTAGCAATAGCTTTCAAGGAGGAAACTAGCAGACTGACGCCAGTGCTGGATAACCAGACCGTTGTCTGCCTCCATGCCCCATCCACAGGGTAAAAGCTGCTGGATACGGGGGAAGGTGGCTAAACTGGCTCCAATTTAACGCCTCATTATGCAAATTGATCATCTCAATTGACCATCACTCTGATAATGGCAGGGCCAGACTGCAGGGGAGTTGAGATATTCCTCCAGAAAACATCAGTTAAATGTCCTGAGAGCTAAAAATAAGATTTGGATGTGAATTGAAGGAGACACCCTGGATGGTTTTCAATGGGGCATGACTATGCAGAGTGGCAATGAAGCTAAGAGTTACCTCAGCGACCCGATGGTCAGACACCCTGAAATGTCACCTGTAATTTGGTTTTAAAGGACAGCTTTGGCAGAAACTCTGCCGGCACATCTCAGCGGCGAGTTAAAATGGTATTTTGTGGTGCTATAACCAGTTGCTGTGAATTAAGATGACGTGCAATTGCGATTGTTTGCATGTGATCGCAAGCACCATGTGGATGAGCTGGCTCTGTCAGGGCTTAATTGCATTGATTGGCCTGGCCAGCTCTTCCTAATCTAGGATTATTATGATACATTAACAGCTGTGACTTGTTGTTTACAAGGCATTTATCAAGTGTTGTCAGTATAATGGGACAAATTCCCCCCTATCACGTTTAACACTGACTGAATCAGCCCTGTCGGACCCAGATGATGAACCAATCTGGGAAAAAGGCCTAACTGGGAGCCTTCAGACGCTGCTAATTGTAAAACAATGAAAAACAATGAAATTGTTTTTCATATTTGATTGAAGAGAGACAACGATTTTATGTATGGTTTACATAATTGATGAGGGTGCATGCACTGAATGGACTGTTCAATATATAATGTGCCGTACAGAGCCTAATTTAGGTTAATGTGCTCTCTGAACCTTTCGTGCTATAATGGACTATGGATTTGTATGTGCAGAATTCATTATGATGAAATATTCTTTATGCAAAATTACAGTAAATTCAAGTGTCAGTGTAATATGTCTCAGTGTAATATCAGTGAATCATTCAAATGAACACTCATTAAAAAAGAACTAAGGATTTGACAAACATATGTTGTACCAGACAGAGCGATGGATGAAGAGAGAAGGAGAGAAGGAGGTTGCGATGCGTCAATGTGTTCCCCTAGTTGTCTGAGTGAGGATGCTTCATATTCCACCGTATCGATTTTCACTTCTTTTTGAAGTGGTTCCCGAAAGTGAATCATTCCAATTACACAAGAACTTGTGTGACAGCTCTGACAGAAACATTTGAATTATGACTGCAGTCGATCCATTGGCCTTGTTTGGGAACGAGGGGTTTGGATATTGCATTTTGCTCAGTCTCACCGGCACGAGGGCTCATGTCATAGGAGATTGCCTTTCAATCTGTAAAACGCTTTATCTGTGCGACACTAGATCTGATTGTAGAACAATAGCTTTATACAGGTGGGAGCGTTCTCTTCGCATTATATTTTTCTAGCCATCAAATTGGGATGAATTTTAAAGTGGGTGTCATGAAAAAAATTGACACATTCAACAAATATTATAATAGAAAATTGTAGTTTTGTGGTTTCTGACATTTTAAGATAGAAATAACTATCTTAAAATAGTTAAAATAATCACATCACATAAACAAATAATGTTTGTTTATGTGATGTGATTGGCTCATGAAATACCATCTAGAATTTTTTTTTTTATAAAAACTAAATATGTAATATAAATTAAATATATAAATGTGTAATTAGGTGAATCTGTTATCACCACATCAGAGCGAATCTGTCATTTCCATATATTTTACACTAGACATAGCCCTTGCCAAAAAATGTCATCTGAACAAGTAACTTATCTGATGCTTTTGTTCTGACCAAATAAATGTTTTAAAATAAATCACGTTACTGGGGTTTAGTTCTAACGATTGCTCAGTCAGATCAGATCACACAGATTACAGAGCAGAATTGCGCTCTCTCACGCACATAGCTATAGCAGAAAGTAAGTGTAATTTACCTCACTGACTATAGCAAAATGAGAAAAAAACAACAACAAAGGAAGCTCAATACCTATCTGAATCAAGCAAACAAGTGCGCTAGTGATAGCTTGCTACCTATTGAGCCACTGAAATCTCTTACCTGTTCAGCCAAAAAAGGCCATCTGCATCAGTCTTTAATTCCTTCAGCTGTCTGAGTTTTCACCACCTTTTAAAAGCCATGCCGATATTTACTCTCGTTTTAGCACAGACGTCTGTCGCTTTCTTTTTTTGACTGGCGACTCCACAGTTTGAGGTTTCTTAGTTTTGACAACAGGTGACCTAGATGTTAATTATGACTACCATGTAGAACTTTACAGACTAGAAACAGACATCCGTCTGCATACAAGTCCTCACTCTTCGTTGTAAACAAACAGCATCAGCTACCATTTGAGTATGCGCCTGCACATACTATATTATGCGACAGGACGTTTGTGCTCAATGAAGTCCTCAATGAGACGTCAATGTATTGTCAAAGCCATGAATATTAATTTGGTCTTGTCTGTAAATGTTTTATTGACTCTCAAAACCGGCAGCCACAGATGTGCAGTGTATGAATTGCCAATAAGGGCAACGGTTTCACTAAAAAAACTTCTTTACTGTTCTACTGAAGAAAAAAATGTCACCTATATCTTGGACGGCCTGAGGGTGAGTAATATGATAACAAATTTTCATTTTTGGATGAACTATCCCTTTAAATTTGAAGCAACTGTTGTAAGAACAAGCTACAGATGCCCCAAACACACTTGAGCTTTGTCTTCTTCTTTCTGTGAATGAATGCGATGTAACCATGAAAAGACTAATGGTGTTAAACTGACAAATGGCGTCAATTTTCCACGAAATCGAATTGAAGGTAAGGAGACAGTTTCGAACACTGATGTACTTGCTCAATGTACTTGTGTACTTTTTTTGTCATGTTTAATATATATTACAACAGAAAGTGAAGTTTAGTGATGGATATGTGTGTCAAAAACCTTTTTGTTTTTTTCCAAAAAGGAAAAAAATTTTTTAATTTTTTCCCCCCACAGGACAAAAAAGGTACATTTCTGGCCATTATTTTCACTATAATAAATAAGATATATAATAATAAGATATTATATCTAAATAAATATAGCTCACCTTTTTTCCACCTCCCTGTATAATGTAGTTCTGTTATGACATGGGACATGCAATTTTCTCACCTCACAATCATAACGTTAAAGCAGGATGCCTTATCTTATGCAATGTCACTTTACGTTACACTGTACATGACATAATTATCCGTACAGCTTTCGAGTATGAGGTCACCTCTGAGAAGAGAAATGAAGACATGATAGCACTCATCTAGATGGGAATATTTATCCAGTGTCGCTGTCCTCCCTCTGACTTATTCAATGCTCAAAAATCCATTGCAATGGATCCCCACTGCGGATGACCTTCTGAATGAGAACTGCTCCCATGCATTGACAATGAATATGCATTAGAGAGATTACAATGAGGTGACAAGGCAGGAGCTCTCATCCAAATACCAGCGCAGCTGGCAGCCAGCTTTCCTGAGCTACTCCTCACCTCTTACATAAGAGCACAGCAAGCTGACAGCACCTCACATCCACTCATGCAAACCAAAAGATCTCTGTTGCTGTTCTCAGCTATCTCGCCTTTGATTCGACAAGAGCAGCTGCACGTAAAACTTCTTTGAATTGCACAAGGAAGGAATAATTTCTTGTATCGGTGTGTGTTCTGTTATTAGCTTATTATGATGATGTTAAACTAAAGTGTCAAAGTAATACAACCCCCTTCTATCAGGAATAGCTTCCACCATCTGTCAGACCTAGAAATCCCAGGTGGCTTCATATAGGGATTCAAACCTCCGTTGGTTACCCTTCACTGTCAAAAAAGCACCTGAGTGGAACATCCCAAGGATGACCAAGCACTAGACTGGACAGTGACATTCGCAGGCCCAAAGACTCATTTGCACCCATCGATTATGGCTGTTAGTTGTGTTGACAACACATTATCATTGATTGTTTAAAAGCACTAGGTGAGGGGAGGCATGAGGATGGCGAAAAGTGTAGTATTTTGAAAAGGAGTATTTTGAGAAGAGTGTGTTCTTATGATTCTACTGATAAAGAAATATATTATTCATAATCCAAGTTCTTGTTTTCATTTCAATGAGCTCCTGTTTTAATGTGTATTTGTCCTTTTTATGCACACATACACAAACATGGAAAGGAAAGCTAATCTTAATACATTTACATATCTTTTCTTGGCTGGTGCTGTTTTGTGAAGTCAATTTGATATAAGGTTGTGAGCTAAAAAGGCGTAAATGCTAAATAAAGTCTGCTATTACGGCTTTGCCATTTACATGACTTTTGCGTTCAGTTATTTAACGTTTATAGGTAACATTCTTCAAAAAACTGTCCTTCCAAAAACGTGTTTATGTAAATGGCCATGGTAAAATGTGGGCATCAGATATTTTTAAACACCTCCACTTGAAAAACAATGTGGGCATTCTGACTCATAAGCAATGCACCAGCTGTGCGAGAGACCTCTGAAACAGCGTGAGTTTGGCAGAGAATGGAGGACAGGCTTAGCTTGGTGAGCACCAGCAAGGATGGGTCCTATCTAAGTCCCTGCAGGACTGAGAACTCGCAGTGGGAGGGATGTCTCAACTCCATCTGGCCCAGCAACGTGTGTGCCTTCATGCCGAACCGAACCAAGGTCTGCAAAATGTTGGCACAACGTTTGAGGTATTGCATAATGTTAGCATTTGAAAGGAAAGATTCAGAGATATGTCACCATACGTCTGTGGATATCTGCATGTCCCTCACATATGGCAGAGGCATGTAGGTCTGTGATTTTTACTCTTTACTGTGATGCATGTGTAAATGTTAACATGGAAACAAGCCTGTAGTGAGCACAGAAGTAGATGCTGCCAAATGTACGAATTCTCCAGGCTGTTGTGTGATGAACACAATCTGCCATCTAGTGGACACATTTAAAGCACAAGTGAGAAAGTGAAAACGTAAAGAGATAAAATACTGTCTATATTTATTCAGTATGTTTTGGAAAGATTTTGGCTGAACATTTCACACGGTAATTGTGTGCACAGGAAATTGCATGTTTGTTTTATCATTATATTTACTCAAGATTATTTTAGATGAATTTTGAAACCTATAATAACAGAAAACTGTGTGTATGATTGACATTTGTGTCTTTGATGTGTTTTCTTTATTTTCAGAATGACATTTTAGACAGTAAATAAAAATGCATTATACAATTATTTATTTTGCTACCACATACATAAAAAGAATTCTTTGCTAACCTTATTTCTTACTTTATAAAGATTTATATATATAGACCTTATGGAAAAAACTGCTGAAAACGTAATGTTTTAAAAGCACTGACATGCATGTAACTTTTTTGTCAGCTATGTTCTTAATAATGTTATAATTATGTACCTTTTAAATAGGCCTATAGGTTATACCTTCTTATGACATTTTTTTTAAATGTCTAGCTATGAAATAAATAATATCTCAATAGCTTTTATTTAGGCTTATGGTTTTAGTTTTTTTGTTTTGTTTTGTTCATAATAGCTTATGTCGTCGTAATTAGTCATTGGTTTTACTTAGCATGTGCATATACAGAATAATATAGGCTTTATGGCCTACTGCATTTTCTTTATATTGCATTTGGGCAAAATATTTTGTCTTATTTGTTATAATATTGACTTGTTTTAGAATTTTTTGATGCCTCTGAAAAATAAATGTCTCATAATGAAATGATCCAGGGAATTAAAATGAATGTGTTTGGTCTGTTTTCATCATCTGTTTGAATTGTCACACGTAGTTTAGATAAACTGAATCCTTTTAGAAATAAATCTTCCCTGCACGTATGTAATGATAATTGGAGCTAGTACTGCTGCGCGTCAAATTTGTGGCTCTGGTTCAAAACCTAGCGAGCCACCTATCTAGACAGCAACCTTCGACGTCTGGATCCCGCGTATCATGTGCAAAACTTGCCTAGGTAGAGAGAGCCGGTTAGATAATGAGACGCAGCCCGTGTCTTTCAGTGTAGCGCACGTATTCCTTTATACGCTCTTTCGCACTCTGTAAAGTGTTGTTTTTGCCTTACTTTTAGGTTCAAACGCTAGTATTGGTGTAATAAATACATACCAATACTCATAAAGAGTTCATTTCTCTGGCGGATTTGTGGCGGGGGCAGCTGAGAGGACGAACATGTCGGGAAAGAGTTTTCGCGTTAGCGACGGAGACTGGGTTTGTCCTGATGAAAAGTAAGACTCGCTATATAATGCCTTATTTAAAAGCCCAATAAATAATATTAGCATGTATTTGCATTACTTATAAGGTACGCCTTCTGGGAAAATGCATGTTGGCTGAGAGAAGATCACGCGTTTCTTTTAGCATAGCATTTGTTAGCTTTAGCACACGGCTATAGTGTGTGAATGGGCCTGTAACCGCTATTAAACGCGTTCATTTCATTTTCCTTAACCAAACTAAACGATATATTAATTTCTTTCCACTGGAGCACTGGTAATCAAATACTTTTTTTAAATTACACACTCATATTTCTTAGGTTAAGCGATTAACGTTAGTTAGTCAGTAGCTCCGTGCACGAGTCTGCTAAATCCAGATTGCTAACTACGTTAACTTCATTAGTAGTTGCAATGCCTTGGGCTATGTGAAATGTTTGGAGAGAAAAAAATTATACATCTATTTCAGTGTTTTCACCAATGGAACGTCCCACTATTTGAAAATGTCAGTGAGTTGGCCTGTTGTTTTGTGTGCATGAGTGTTGAATGATGCTTATAATGTCTGGAGACCTAACCAATTTTGCCTTTGTAATATCTTAGGTGTGGAAATGTCAACTTTGCCAGAAGAACGAGTTGTAACAGATGTGGCAGTGGTAAGTGGGTTATAATTGTTTGTCATTACGCATATTAGGGTGTGTCACAAAAAGTAGTATCAGTACATGCACCATGCTTACAGTATTTTATCATGATCAGTCTGAACTCATTAGCCAATTTTCTTGAAACAGAAAAGACAACTGAAGCAAAGATGATGAAAGCAGGGGGAACCGAGATTGGAAAGACCCTGGCTGAGAAGAGCAAAGGTCTCTTCAGTGCCAACGATTGGCAGTGCAAAACGTGGGTATTGCTATAAAATTACACGTCCAATGTGCAGTATAAATACATTCAAAATGATTAATATCACAATTAGTATCTGTTGAATACCATGTCAGGAAGTGAAATGTTTCAGCCATTCTTACCCTTCTACATCAACAGCATTTCTTTTAAATTTGTTTCAGTGACATTAAAGGAAACCATTCCTTCTGACTTCTTCATATTTTACTTCTCATTTGAATCCTACACCGTTCAACCTGCTTAATGGAGCAGAATAATGTACACAGTGTAATGATATCCTGTCACGAAGAGCAATGAATGGGGTCGGTTCACTTGAAAATGTTGAAGTAAAAAAAATAAGTGACATGTCACAAAGCTTTTTGAGCAGTGCTGCTTATAATTCAACCACTTTTTCCTGTCTGCAGAGTTTAGCTCCATCCCTAATCACACTAGGGGGCAGTCGTCTTATAGATCACTTGTAAAAAATGTTGCAAATATGACTTCACTTTGCCATTAATGTGCTTCAAACGATATTATGGTGTTTTCAGCTCCAATTGAAGGGCACAGAAGTCTTCAGCTAAAAGTCAGCTAGAAGTCTTCGCAGGGCAGTGGCTGTCTTGGGGTGCATTTCCCAAAAGTATCGTTAACTAACTAGGGTCATAAGTTCCATAGAATTGTATTGGTAACAATGGAACTTGCAACCAAAGTTGCTTTTGGGAAATGCACCTCTGGACTGGATTTTTCCAAATCCAACCCATATTGGACTATATGCTATTAATGACAAGAATTTACTCTTTTTTTTTTTCAGTTTCTTTAGGTTGATCACCCCTTTTCTTGTTTAGTTCTGAAACGACATTGACTAAAAGAAGGCCAATTTTGATACTCAATACTTCATACCACTATTGAGAGTTGATCCACTCTTTAAATAACCCAAGGGCCCTCTTCTCATTCTCTTGTTTATGAATTTGAGACCCTAATATACCAGTGTTATTAATAGCTGTACTTGTTCTTGCTTTAAATCTAGGTGTGGCAATGTAAACTGGGCCAGAAGATCAGAGTGCAACATGTGTAACACCCCTAAATATGCCAAACTGGAGGAAAGGACAGGTATAGCTTTGTCTTTGTTCAAAATGGAATGTTAGCGTGAATTATTTTGCATATTGACAGCAAACCTTATGAGTTTTGTTTAATGTCATATGCTTGATGCATGTAACAGGATATGGTGGAGGGTTCAATGAGAGAGAGAATTTAGTCTACAATGAGCGAGAGGAGTCTGATGGCGAGTATGATGAGGTCAGTGTTTTGTTTTTGTTTTTTAAGTACACACAGATGACATTTTCACAATGCGTATAGTTTACGAACACTTCTTGAATTTTAAAACTTTTGTTGGTCTTATGGACAGTTTGGGCGCATAAAAAAGAAGTATCGTGGAAAAAGCAAGAAGGACGATGAAAAGAAAGAGGAACCAAAAAAAAATGATGATGGTGGTGATGAAGACGACGAAGATGATGATGATGATGAAGACGGAGATCTTTCAAAATACAAACTTGACGTAAGAGATTTTATTATTTAGTTCTATGTTAGTGGTCCCCTAATTTGTTGCTGTCTGAAATTATTGACCACATTGTCGATTGTAAAATGACTGCAATAGTCAGTCATAAAGAACAGATTTGAAAAATCGCAATATGATGCTATGTAAAAAAAAATCTTTGGAGCAGATATATAAACCTACCATCACAGTTTTTGATGTGCTTTTGATCTTAATCCTTTTAGGATGATGAAGATGATGCAGATTTGTCCAAGTACGATTTGGATGCTAGTGATGAAAAGAAAGGGAGTCGCTCCGGCTCCTCGCGGTCATCATCTCGCTCGTCCAGTTCAAGTTCCCGGTCTAGGTCCAGGTAAAAGGGTACAGGTCAAGGGTAACTCCAGGCAAATGTCAGTATCAGCTCAAATCTTTGTTCAAATCTCATTGCATAATTCTGTTTTAATCATTTTCATTTTAATTGCCTTTTTGATTGGCATGACAGTATAAAATTTGATGTTCATTACTGTTCAATTTATTTACAAGTAATTCATGCCATCAACACAACTTGACCAGTGTTTTAAAGCCTTTAAAAAAAGACAAAGCGGATCTTTTTAACACTTATTTTTCTTGGGTTTTCACCAGAGGATCTTAACATTCATGGAAAAATTAGAAATTTGTTGTTTTTTTGTTTTTTTTGTTTGTTTGTTTTTTTGATGTCGGTGTTTCGCAGATCCCGGTCCAGGAGCTCATCCAGTTCCAGATCTCGTTCTCGCTCCAGGTCCAATTCCAGGTGAATGAGGTCACATGCACTCTCCAGGAGAGTGTGTGTGTATAAACAGCCAGTGGTTGTTGTAGTGAACTCTTTGTCCTTCTGAGTCGGAACAGAAGTCGACTTTTGATCACCATAAAATAAATAAAGTATTAAATGAGGGTGCTGTGAGGAGCAATGAGATTTAGCTTAATCTCTTTGGGAATGTTTTTGTTCTTCAAAGGTGTCAAGAACTTTTTTTGTGCTTGTTTAAAATGTTCTGGAGCTGTTGATTATTCCGTGTCCCAGACCTCAATTTATCTGGTTACGCTGTGACATCTAGCAGGCAATTAGGGCTGTAAGTTGTACTGATTCTCTCGGACGGGTTCAGCTTTGTTCTTCTGAAAGTTCAGTTGGTCAGACCTGCAGTTTTGGTCTTTTAAAGAATTTTTTGTATTTACTGTAGTATTTAGAGACGTTGGGGGATGTTTTCCTCCCATTTCAGTTCCTTTGATAATGTTATTATAGTAATCTGTCCAATGATATTTGTTGACCTCATGGGAATGCTTATTTATCCCCTTTGAAAGATCCAGCTCCAGATCAGGAAAGGGCTCTGCTTCCTCAAAGAAGAGGTGTCGCTCCCCTTCCTCATCACCTGAGGGAGGCCAGAAGAGGAGTCGCTCCAGGTCCTCCTCTGGTGGCCGCAAAAAAAGACGCGCGCGATCGCACTCGTCTGAAAGGTTTGGTGTAACACATGGTGTCCTGGATACCAGGCGTCCTTCTGCATTATACACAGGGCTCAGTGATATAGCAGTACATTTTTTTAAACAATGTGACAAAATTGCGCTTTTCTCTGTACAATACATTTTTTTATGCTTTGTTTTGATTTCAAGAACCAAATCATTTAATCGGTCATGGTCTTTTCTCTTTGTCTCTTTCTTTCTATCTCTTTGTAGACGCAGAGGCTCATCTGGATCATCCCACTCTGGCTCAAGCGCAAAACAGAAATGATTAACAAAAGAAACAAATCTTTCTAAAACTGCATGTTTTTTTTTTTTTTTTGGTTTGGTTTTTGTTTTTCAAACTCCAGTTTTTTGGGCTATTGCAACTACCCAACTGTTTGAATTCACATTGATTTCTATGAAAAAAAATACTTACGCACCTGTTCACGTAATCTCTTAAAAGTTTTCTGCCCTTTTTTTTTTTCTTTCTTTTTTTTTTTTTAAACATCTAGCCAAATCTCTAAACAGTATAACTCGAGGTGTAAAGTCTGTAGTGTCCGTGGGTTTATAGAGAAATAACATCAAGTCTGTGACTATAAATGGCGCATATCTTCTGGACATCAACCATTTTGTTGGGAAATTATGCAAATTATATTGCTAAAGTAGTTTTATTCATCCATTGTCAGACATTATTGCCGTCAGAATAAGCAGTTCATTAGCAAAACATTTATGCTGAATTAAAAAGTGCTCAGATGCTGGTTTTATAGTTATTTTATATGGAACTCCTCACAAGAAATGTTGATGGCTTAAACATTACTTAACCACCTCAAAAATGCCAGCATATTATATTGAGCTTTTCTTCTGAGGCGTAACATTGCCTTGTCTAATTGTGTGCGTTAAAGGTAAGTATGTTTTTTTTCTATACTTGTAGAGATTTATTTTCTTTGGGCAAGACAGATGAAATGTGAAATTTTTGTGTATCCTTTTGTCAGGTTTTCTTTTTTGTGTGTAAAACTTTTATGATCTATCATTTGTGGAACTAAGAAACTAGATGACTCAAGTGGACAAACTCAAATTACTAATAACAAATTACTGGATTGGTTTTCTCTTCTGTGGTCAAATCAAATTTGGAACATGTGAAATAATCACCCTCCCTATTCTAACATACAAAATATGAAAATGTTTTACTGTTCATTAAAATTGCATAAGTGTAACCAACATGAATAAACACTTGTTAATCTGAAACATACGGTTTGTATCTTTCCATGTTACTGCATTGCATTGGGTGATGATGTCTAGAGAACTTTTTCCTCTAGATGTATGTTCCATCTGTTATTGAATTATCTCTAGATTTTATTTGTATTTTTCTTACTTCCTGCAAGTAAAACCTATAAAGACTGATGTTTTAATGATCCCACACTTCTACTTGTGGGGAATTCTAGTGATGTTAGTGAAATTATACTGGTACATTAATCAGAAACTTGTTCAATGTGTTCCTTTCCTCGTCTACTTTATAGAATAGAATTGTATTAGTCGTGTGTGAATTACTAACCATTGCTGATAGACAAAAATACACCTGCACTGCAGACACTAATGATAATCTTTTTGAAAAGATCGTTTTTCAAGCGCTAGGTGGCACTTGTTGCGTTCAAACCCATCTGTGAGCTGGTGGTTTGGGGGGTTATGTTAGAATAAAGCATTAACCGTTATTATTTATCCCTTGTTTGAAGATTTACCTATATATGACCAAAATCAATATTGTGTTTAATACATTTAGCGATAGTTTAGTTAATTCTAAAATCTATTTAAAAATGTAAAAAAAAAGTATAGCCTACCCACTGAAAGTTATCGTAGGCAATGTTACGCACTCTCGCTACAACGCTTAATTGTTATAACTACGTTTTGTCAGAAGTTTAAATCCTACAGTCATACTAAAACGAATGTGTTCCATTTGCTTGGGAATGAAACCATAGAGCAGAAAAAAATAAAGAACTAAACAACATTTATCTATATATCTACATATAACAATATTTTATCCTTTGCGTTTAAGATATTCTTTATGTATCTTGCGCTGTTTTTCAGTTGTCTTTCTGAGCATGTTTTACATTTCCATGCGGGTCCCTCCTCTGTTTATAGCGCGCTGTCGGACAGCCGAGCGCTCAAAGTGAGTCAGATGTCAAGCGGACTTCACTGAGGAGGACTCCACTTGTTTCAAAGGCTGCTGTGGCCATGAACACTCTTCCTGAAAAAGGATGACATCTAAATGTCAGTCTTCAGATGTCCTGTTGCAAAACCTGACTGCTGGAACCATGATGTGGGAGTCGAACCACTCCAAATCTTCACAGGACGGCGCAGGCAAAAGCTCCAGCTGTGGCTCTGTGTCCGTGTTTTTTCCCATCACTATGATGGTCACTGGAATGGTCGGAAACTCTCTCGCGATGCTGCTAGTTTATAGTGCATACAGAAAAAAAGAAAATAAAAGGAAGAAATCGTTTCTGCTTTGCATCGGCTCTTTGGCGTTAACTGATCTTTTCGGCCAACTGCTCACAACTCCGATTGTCATTTCGGTGTACAGAGCAGATCTGAAATGGAAACGCGTGGACCCTTCGGGAACTCTGTGCGCTTTCTTTGGGGTGTGCATGACCACTTTTGGCTTGTGTCCACTCTTTTTAGCCAGTGCCATGGCCGTTGAGAGGGCCTTGGCCATCACTGCTCCTCACTGGTACTCACATTACATGAAAACCAGCGTGACCAAGCAGGTTCTGGTCATCATCTGGTGCCTGGTTTTGCTGTTTGCCTTGCTGCCCGTTGCTGGGGTTGGAAAGTATACTTTGCAGTGGCCAGGCACTTGGTGCTTCATAAGTACAGGTGACAAGGACGTAACGGGAAATACATTTTTTGCCACGACTTTTGCGGCATTGGGGATATGTTCTTTGCTGGTCACGTTGTCGTGTAATGTTGTGACCATCCGTGCTTTGGTTATACGTTGCAAAACGAAGGCAACCTCGACCCAGTCATCCAAGCAATGGGAGAGGTTAACAACCGAGACTGTTATTCAGTTGATGGGCATTATGTGTGTGCTGTTGACATGCTGGTCACCTCTACTGGTATGTATCATATCAGCTTTTGCCAGATGCACTTACTGTAGTTATCAGATGAAAGCATGCATGCTGTCATTCCTGCTCAAACCTAAGTGTGCCCAGCTACAAAATGCTGCTATTTATATTGGATTAAACAGAATATATGAATTCAATGTAAAGGTGAACTCAGCAGGCCAAGTGTTTTAATAGTACCGTACATGTTGGAGGGTCACTACTTATGTTTTCATGTTTTTGAGCAGTTATTTGAGATTATTGTTTACACTGGGTTTTTTCCCTAGACTGTATCCAAAAAAAGGCTCTTTTGTCAGTCTTGAGTCTTGTCATTTCTTCCCAGTTATGTCATTTCAAAATATAGGCCCACATGGAATATGTAAATTCATATTTTCTGACTGGAACAAGGGGAAAAAAAGGATTTTGTGGAATAGGTGGAAACTGTTGGAAATATTATGGCTGGTAATGATAAATGGCAGATATTTAAAGTCTGTAAAATGTTGCATAAATAAACGAGGAAAAAGATAACACCCCAAAAAAAGAGTAATCGGTCATTTTAAGCATTAACATTATCATGTAGAGTATGAAAAATTCTTCTAAAGATAAAATGCAACAGTTATTAAATTGTGATTTTAAATATTAGGTGTTAAATGATGACAAAGGTAATCTAAATGTAAAAATAGGGGAAATACATAATGCACAATTACTTGTCCAATTTTAGTCAATTCATATCCAGTATAAACTGATCACAATATAGGCTACTAAACATTATTTTAAAAATAATATTTATAGCAAAACATTGCCTGGATCTGAGAGTACAGAACTTTTACTGGTAGCTAGCTAAAAACATTCTGAAATTAGCCAGAATGTTTTAAAAAACAAACCCGAAGGGGTGTAAATTTAGCAAATAACTGCTGTTTATACAGAAATCTGCTGAGCAGTCTTTAGAAGTCTATAAGCACATGTATATTTTTCTTAATCTTGAAGAAAACAATATTCATATAATATTGCCATTGTGGTGTGTCTCCTCCCATTCTGCAGGTCCTTATGTTAAAGATGATCTCTACCCACACATCCTCGCATCAATGCAATTCTGCTGCTGTGTCTCTCTCATCCCAGGACTTACAGATGGACTGTAACTTCTTTCTCACAGCCATACGCCTGGCCTCTCTCAATCAGATTCTGGATCCATGGGTTTACCTGCTCCTGAGAGAGATTCTTCTGAGGAAGTTCTGCCAGGTAGCCAGCGCAGTATCCAAGTGCTCACTGGATGTGCAGAAGGAAACTCAGTGTCCTCTAGACGCCTTAAATAAAAAGGCCATTCAGAATGATAATGTTCACAAACAGTCCCTTAACATTGAGAACAGTAACTTGAATGGGGGAAATGAGGAACAGTGACTTGATAGTGGTACAAAATTTTCCAAAATGAGGACAAAATGGCAGAGGGTATAGTCACCCACGGTCAGAATAATAATGAGCTGGAAATTTTCCAGATGTTTTTGTGGATTGTTGTATTGATGTAGGGTGATGTCAGCATGCTACCATGCAAACGCGTCACTCTTGTGTTATTGTCAGTCAAAGAGATTTTGTTCATGGATTCTCAGCAACCTTTGAAATGCAACAAAATGGCAAGACCTTAAAATAATTACATATGCAGTGTTCCCCACTGTCATGGAAAAATGTGAAAATATCACGCATTTTACAAATGTAAATTAATTGTTCAAAAGGTGTGGGAATCCTGCATATACAACAGCAATATTAGCCAATTAGATTTGGATAAACAAAAGCGAAATCATAAACTGAAGTTTGCCAGCTCCCGTGGAGACTGATTATTTTAAACTACATTCAGTGTTGTTACTACAGGTGCATCTCAATAAATTAGAATGTCGTGGAAAAGTTCATTTATTTTAGTAATTCAACTCAAATTGTGAAACTCGTGTATTAAATAAATTCAATGCACACAGACTGAAGTAGTTTAAGTCTTTGGTTCTTTTAATTGTGATGATTTTGGCTCACATTTAACAAAAACCCACCAATTCACTATCTCAACAAATTAGAATACTTCATAAGACCAATAAAAAAAACATTTTTAGTGAATTGTTGGCCTTCTGGAAAGTATGTTCATTTACTGTACATGTACTCAATACTTGGTTGGGGCTCCTTTTGCATGAATTACTGCATCAGTCTGTCATCTGCTGGTGTTGGTCCATTGTGTTTTTTGAAAACCAACGTCACTGCACCCGTTTACCAAGACATTTTGGAGCACTTCATGCTTCCTTCTGCTGTCTGGCTTTTTGAAGATGCTGATTTCATTTTCCAGTAGGATTTGGCACCTGCCTACACTGCCAAAAGCACCAAAAGTTGGTTAAATGACCATGGTGTTGGTGTGCTTGACTGGCCAGCAAACTCACCAGACCTGAACCCCATAGAGAATCTATGGGGTATTGTCAAGAGGAAGATGAGAGACACCAGACCCAACAATGCAGATGACCTGAAGGCCGCTATCAAAGCAACTTGGGCTTCCATTACACCTCAGCAGTGCCACAGGCTGATTGCCTCCATGCCACGCCGCATTGATGCAGTAATTCATGCAAAAGGAGCCCCTACCAAGTATTGAGTACATGTACAGTAAATTAACATACTTTCCAGAAGGCCAACAATTCACTAAAAATGTTTTTTTTATTGGTCTTATGAAGTATTCTAATTTGTTGAGATAGTGAATTGGTGGGTTTTTGTTAAATGTGAGCCAAATTCATCACAATTAAAAGAACCAAAGACTTAAACTACTTCAGTCTGTGTGCATTGAATTTATTTAATACATGAGTTTCACAATTTGAGTTGAATTACTAAAATAAATGAACTTTTCCACGACATTCTAATTTATTAAGATGCACCTGTATATAGCAAAATCCTTTTATTCACCTGCCAACTGCAAGAAAATAATGAAGGAATATTTATTGATGCTAATTTATGATCTGTTATATAACATTTCAGAGCTGTTTATTGTGCAGTAAAGCACTGAATGGTCTCCAATACTTTTCTCTAACCTCCTCATCCTCATGACTAATTTTTAAACCTCTCATAAACTCTAAACTTCAATTTAGACTTATTGTGTGCATTTCTCAATGCCATGCCTGCAGAGCTCTTTTTGATGCTGATAACTGGAACTGTGGGCACATTTAATTGAATTCCATGCTTGAGTTTTTCAGTTGGATTCCTGAGGGAAGTAAATGTAGAAGTGCAAACTAATTTAATATTTTAATGAGAGACTTTCTGGCCTTGGAACAGACCATTCAGAGTGTTCATTTTAATAGCCGATGTCTGACACACTGAGTGCCTCAAGGTGCTGCATCTTTTTATGTGCAAAATTCTTGATAATATCGATTGTCATAAACCGAAAGGCTTTAAAATTCAAACGGAAAGCAATTTCAACAGATGATGATTAGTCATTCATGGAAATTGCTTTTTTTATACCAGTTGTTGTCAGGAGGCCATTAAAGCTTTGTTCTGTTCTTATTTTGCATCCTTTTAGTGGTGAATTACATAACATTTGAGGTAGTTTGACTTGAGAAATATTTAATGACTGGCACAGCTGTTTTACATTATTCTTGGCTGATGCATGCAGTAATTTTTGTTTGTTGAATTTTCATTGAACATACATAAATTATTGGCAAGGATGATTGAAGTTGTTCTTCTAATTGGGCCCTTCAGTTGCACATCTGGAATTATGCATCTTACCATGTGACTGAACATCATCTTAGCATATTATATGTTTGCACTGTGCAGTTGGTGATTGTTGTGCAGTTGGAGGAGCAAATTGTATTTAAAGAATATTTACAATCAATAATTTCTTAAAGGAAAACATTGTCAAAAATAATGTTTTATAAAGCACTGTCTGTTTCAAATTCTTTAAAACCAGCTTAAATCCCCATAACACAAGAAAAAATGTTTGCACCAATGATTTTACACCCTGCCGATGAAAAGAAAATGAGCAAGGAAGATGCAAAAGCAGTGTCTAGGAAAAAAAGGGAGAGGCTAGGTAATGTATTTTCCTGGAGGTCAGAGCTCTATGAAATTGGTGGATGTGAAAAGGTGCCGTGACCAGTAAATACATTTGGAAGATTGCATAAGGGAGTAAAAAATTGCTAGTTTTCTGTTTCCACCAAAAAGAGCTTTTGGCACATCCAAATAATAACCTCAGAGAAACATCAGTGAAAACTGTGATTTCTGATTGCTCTGGAAATTATGTGGTAGCCAATTTGCAAAAGTGCATAGTTGTCAGTGGGAACCGGAATACTTTTGTAAATGGATTTAACATTTGACATATGCCCTCAGTCAGTGATTACAGAGTAAAATGAATGAAACGGACATGGGATTTAATTAATAGTGAAATGAATGTGGCTCAGGCTGCACTGTTAGACACCTAGTCGTGCTTAACTTGCTGTTGTCCGCTTGGGTAGCTGCTGAATAGGGCAATGGAAAACAGAATGATTGCATAATATTTCATTGCCAAATTAAAAGTTCCAGTGTTTCCATGAGTATAAAAGCAGGTCTCCTGTCAGCTCACTGGTGCATTGAGTTGATAAAGAACATCTGACTTGTGACCATTCAGTGCTTTCAGTGTATGAATGTGACTGATTCTTATCTACTCCACAGTAGTACAGTCTACACTAAAGCTGTTCAGAGCATTGTATTTATGTTACCAAAGGCTTCTTATCTGAGTTCCTTTCATTTACAAAGGTTGATTCATTATATTTTTCTCTCATCATATACTCGCCCTTACAACCCCATTTGGTTTTATTTTTGAAGGAGAGCTTTCAAGGTTCAAGTAAAAGCACCATAAAAGCAAAAACATATGTTCATCACATTAAGCTAATGTATGGCTTCAGAGGAAATAAATATATAATTAATGCAAACATTGTATATAACGTATATAATTAATGCATACATTGTATGGACTACTTTCATGTTGCTTTTGAATCTCTTTTGAAGCTCCAGTCACTCTTCTTTGTAATTTCATGGAAAAAACATCCATTCATCTATTTTCCAAACTGCTGCTGTAGAGATGGGAAAAATGTACCAGAGGAAAAAGAAATTCATATGAGTTTGGAATTGATGGAATTGATGGAATTTTAATGCAAAGACTTTCATACATTTTTACGTGTAATTAAGTAGCAGTACATTGTTTCGCCAATGTAAGTGAAACTACAGAGCACCATTGATTTATCTGTAATCATAATTCATAATAGATGTACAGGCAATAAGAGCTGCCAAGTAATGTTTGCATGTGAAGCCACCAGCAAATAATTTTAGATCATAACCCACCTGTGAGTGTCCTAATGCAATGCCAGATGCCAAATCACGGATGCCACGAAGTGTGGAAAGTCTGCATTACAAACAACAGGGTTTCATGAATGTATTTCGAGTTTTACATTTATTTATCGTGTAAGACAACGTGTACAACTCTGGGACTCCGTTCACAGCTAGAGCTGTCATTAGGCTTGTATCAACAGATGGTCATGGCGCTGCTTGTGTGTTTTTGATAAGAAATGTTTGCATGTGCTTGCAACTGTTTGACATGTCTACTAACTGCTCTGATGTGCTTGCCTTGTAATGGTGCTTCTAAAGTGTATCATTATTTGATTCTGTGCTGCTTGTGTTTTCCATTGCACCAGGATGGACTATGTTTCATGCCATTATCATAATTTAATCTGGTATGGGGTTGGGGTATACCAAAGTACTTCTGTAATAGTAAACGCCCCCATCCACATTTTGCACAAGTGGTTTGAAATGGTTCCCACATTTTCCATCTGTTGTGTTACTGAGGAATTATTTCAAATTCCTGTTTTGTTCAGGAAATTGTTCGAATCATTGTGTTCTCATTATATAACTAATACATAACCAGTCACTGATTGTCAGTGGATACATGAATTATCATAGTTGTTATTTGGCTAAAAGGGAGATGGCTTCTCATTTCCAGTCCATCTATATATTAACATTGAAAAACATTGTGAAAAAAAACATTGTAAAAAAAATTGAGAGATAAAATAAAAAATAAAGAACTCTGATTGAATTTATTTATCAATAGTGTCTAACTGAACGGAAAAGAAGGCAGGGTTTTAAGATGCATTTTTAAGCCCTTAGTAGTGATATCAGCGTTGGTTGCCATGGAACCAGAGGCCTGTTCTGCCCTCCTGAGGTGTTACGCATTTCGGGGGAAGGGTCCATAGGTCCTCATATGGCTTGTTAACTGAGGGGTGTTACAGAGTATTTGTTAAATATAGCTAACAAAATATATATTGTGTGTTTGATTGGTCCAGATGCTACAGTGTTGTACTTATGAGTTAATTTAAAAGGACCAAAACTCAACATTCTGTCATTATTCACTCACCCTCATATCTTTCTTGAAATCCTGCTAGATAATTCCTTCGCTGTTTCATGCAAGAAAGAAAATCATGTGGGTTTCTAAAGATATGAGGGTGTGTAAATGAGGGAATTTTCATTTTTAGACGAACTATTGCTTTTAATTAACATTACAAATAAAACAAGAACTTGTATATAGAGAATTACATGAAAGTTGTATTTATATTCAGATCT
Organism: Sinocyclocheilus grahami; assembly: GCF_001515645.1. NCBI lineage: Eukaryota > Metazoa > Chordata > Actinopteri > Cypriniformes > Cyprinidae > Sinocyclocheilus > Sinocyclocheilus grahami. The sequence goes on along the minus strand of NW_015505246.1, from coordinate 1,895,625 downwards.
CTGGCTTGAAGTCTTGTTTGAAACTGGGTTGAAGTCCATTGGTGGAGATTTCAAGGGGTCAAACAACTCCTTGTCATTTTGTTCCCAGAGGTTCACAATCAGACAAGACTTGTTGATCATGTCATGACCACTATTTATGCACAAACGTATTGCCTGTGCTAACAATTTTTTGTGTTGTGACACAAAAGTTCACACATCTCTGCAGGCACAGATATTTATGTACTATTTATGCTTTGTTCTTTCTGTTGTTGTTGTTTTTTCAGAATTGTGATTAGCTTTGTAATCAGAATTGTTGTCTTTTGTTTCAGGGTTAATGAGTTTGCCTTTGCTTCTGTAATTGAAAACACAAGACAACATACCCTGTGGTCATCTACCAATCAATTAGCAATTGTTTAATTTGTTCACTGCAATCTAAAATTAAATGAGATTTAATGAGATTGAAGGGGTCTTATAGGTTGTTTCCATAAATAATAACATAATTTAGATACTTATTGTTAATCTTGTCGCTAAAAGCAGTGTAGCTAATATACTTGGATGTATTATAAAATTCTCAATGTTGAATGCTTTTTAAAAATGTTAACATTATTTCTTGATTATGTTGTTATTTTAACACTGCAAAGAGATAAATACCTACAGGTTTCATAGGGGCTTCTTATGATCCTTTAGAAAAGGGAACAAAAATAGTGACTGCATCAAAAGATAAGAGACCAAGAGGCTGTTCAATCCATTAGTGGCTATAGTGAAGATCTAACATACTGCACGACCGACTAATGTGGATAATGGCTATCTGGCAGTCTGGCTCTCTGCAGTTGTATGTGTGCCAAGATGCCTGCCAGACATTAATATCAATAAAATTCTAAGATTCTTCAATTTACATATTGAAGTATTGAGAGTTGTAATGAGTTTCTCAACTAAAACAGACACTTTTTCATTATGGGTCAATCAGCATACATCTATATTTGAATTCTTGCTAATATAAAGTATGTATTTTATTTAAATTTTTCAAAATATATATTTGTAATGTTGATCTTGATTGATCTCAGATGTTTCAGGATGCAGATATGTAACTGCATTCATTATGTTTCAAGTGGTGACTCTTAAGAATGTTATCTTAAATGCTAATCTTGCTTATTTTGTGATGACGCCTCGTCTGAGTAATATTTTTCTCTGTAATAGCAATCTCTGAAGGTCAATATTAGCGCTTGAGTTTCCCAGTACCTGAGTCTTTAGTATGCTTGTTTTTGTCCATTAAAACTGTTAAGAAGACTGTTGCTATGGGGTTTGTACAAATATTCGTTTATACAAAAGTTCACAAAATATTTATTTACAAATGTAGTCCGTTTTATAATTACATTCCATAAACAATAAGTTAATTATATTTTGTGCAATTTGTTTTTTGTCTTTGTATAGTTCCAGTTCAGTAACTCTGCAATTGGCCAAAGTCAGCTTCTCTCTCTCTTTCTATATACTTACACACAAACGCACACACAGTAAAAATGTTTTTTTATTGGTCTTATGAAGTATTCTAATTTGTTGAGAACCAAAGACTTAAACTACTTCAGTCTGTGTGCATTGAATTTATTTAATACACGAGTTTCACAATTTGAGTTGAATTACTGAAATAAATGAACTTTTCCAAGACATTCTAATTTATTGAGATGCACCTATATATATATATATATATATATATGATTGTTAAATATTTTTTACCTAAAACTGCCCTTAACATACCATGACAAAAACCTAAGCAACAAAAAAAAAACGTAAAATGAGTAAATTATATTAAAATTAGGGGTCATCATCATGCAGTTAGTGAGTAGAAAGACTGATTAAATTTACAAAAAGTCAATATTTTCCTTCTTTGGTAGCCAAAGAAAACAGCAGCCATCAGTTACACTCACTGCAGTGTCATCGATTGTAATGGTAACATCACTGGTCACTGATTAAAAACCACCTCTTTAGCTTCAGGAAACAACAGACTGGACCTCTTGAAAGTATTGCAAAGACAGTTACATATGTATAGAATACAGAAAATGTTTATAATTGAGTCAAAATATACAATTAACAAAAATCCCAGAGCACTTTCTAGAGATGAATAGCTCTGTTGTAAAGTAATATTCAACCCATTTTATTTTTCTTTGTTTGCAGTACAAATGTTGAGATTGGAGACAAGAAGACCACAGGGATCTGATTAAAGATTTCAACACTAGGTGTGCTGGTTCGTCTGGTCAGAGGAGAACTGGCCCCCCGACTGAGCCTGGTTTCTCCCAAGGTTTTTTCTCCATTCTGTCACCGATGGAGTTTTGGTTCCTTGCCGCTGTCGCCTCTGGCTTGCTTAGTTGGGGACACTTCATTTCCGGCGATATCGTTGACATGATTGCAAAGATATTATTTAAACTGAGCTGGATGTTGACATCACTGAATTGAATGATGAACTGTCTTTAACTGAAAAATTTGTGTTTACTATTGTCATTTTGCATTATTGACACTATTTTCCTAATTAATGCTGTTCAGTTGCTTTGACACAATCTGTATTGTTAAAAGCGCTATATAAATAAAGGTGACTTGACTTGACTTATTTTGCTGCAAGACGCTCCAAAACAATCTGTTATATAACAGCACATCCTGTAAAGCTCTCTGTGGTTACTGAGCAACTTTTCCACAGCAAAGCTTATTTTTCAAATGGTTTCCCATGACTACACTTTTGACACTAAGTAGACTAAACACTGCTAGCATGATAGTTAAACATTAATGTTGTTGTTTTTTTGCGCTTTTGCTTCTTCATTAAACAGACAGTGATGAAAAGACAGGATGGTTATTAAATGAAAATTCAGTATTATAATCTAACAAATGTACCCTTTATTGATGCTTGCTGCATGTTGTAGCAGTTGCTTCTAAGCCACTAAACCTGTTCACTCTAGATTATAACATTTTCAGCATGTTTTGCTTATACAGTTATGCTATATTTACATTTAGTCATTTAGCAGACGCTTTTATCCAAAGCGACTTACAAATGAGGACAATGGAAGCAATCAAAATCAACAAAAGAGCAATGATACGCAAGTGCTATAAGTCTCAGTTAGCTTAACGTAGAACACGTAGCAAGGTGTAGTAAACAGATAGAATAGAAAAAGAATAAAGCAAGCTAGAGTTAGAGGCATTTTTTATTTAGCTTTTGTTAATTGTATAATAAAAAGAAAACAAATAGAATAAAAAAAGAATAGAGAAGCTAGTGTTAGTTTTAAGAAAACAAGCAGTTAGCAAATGAATAGAGTATATGTCTAAAAGCAAAGGCATTCAAGCCTATATGCAAAGGCATTTCACTATGCATTATTATTTGTGGGGAATAAACATGCCCAAAATGAGCCATTGATGTATAGTTGCTGTTCTCCCCACATTCATAACGTCCATTTGCCTAAGAGAACCACAAACTAATCACACTACCATTTGTCTGACTTCATAGCCATGGCTTGGAATATCATTATTATCACCTCGCCTGCTCAAATGCTGGTTTGGCTTGGCATTCCAATTTCCATGCAACGCAATCATTTGAAAAGAAAAACAAATAACGTATTTCATTGTGCATTCAAGTATAGTGTCTGATTACAACTTGAAAGATGTGCGTCCGATGTTTGAGCATGAGTAATTAAAGTAATATAAAGCTATTAGATTCATGTGCCACGAGACTCAATGCAACTGAGCCGTGAACAGTCCATGCATCACTTTAATTTAATTGCTCATTGGTGGTTCCTATATCAAAATGCCAGCTATCGTACGGAGTCTAATCGTATAAGCATTTAGCTATTGATTGTTATATGACTCTGCACAATTGGTCAATCATGGCCAATCGAAGTTGTAAATAAAACAGATTGGAGTAGATTTTACAAGAAAATACTATTCAGTCTTTCTAATGTACTTAAAAAAAAAAAAAGTACCTTTCATTCAGTGTATTACTTGTAATTACTTATAATTCCATGTAAAGTTACAAGCAAATTTCTGATTGAAAATGGTCTCAAAGTAAATCATATACCATTTCTTCAGTGTACTCACTGATGTCCGTCCACGGCAATGCAACCGATCACCCAGAGAAATGAAAGTGGCACCATGAAATCAGAACAATCCAATCAATTTGTAATGGACAAAATCAAGTGCTTCCTTACATTTTTTTTTTTTTCTGATTTGAGAAGCCATTTCACTCATATATCGTGTTACGTCCCACATGAATCTAGGGGCATAAGCGGACGCAACAAAACAGCTCATTGAACAAATACAAAAAAAAAAAAAAAAAAAAAAAAAAAAAAAAAAAAAAAAGTTTAAAAATAGGAATTAAAAAGGGAAGCAATAATTTCAGGAGAGGGCAAGGCCAAAATAATAAAAACAAACTAGTTCATTTAAGCCTCTAACTAATCTAACAAAGAAAAGAAAAGAAAAATAAGAAAAATGGCACCCACCTCCTTACAAACTTCCAAATAAACCAAACCATATTAAACAAGTTCGTAAACAACCTCAACATGCTGGGCAGGACAAAGACAGCACTCTAGAAAAAGAAAGAAAAAAAAAACATTTTCTTCCAACGCTGGTAGTTGCTGCTGGGCTTTTATGCTGGCTCACTCTTAACTGGTAAGCAGCTGCAGCTGGGGGCAATCAGCTACCTGCCAGACAGATTGAGTAGGAGGAGCCAAAGGGTAAACTGAGGGGGGGGAGACACATTAAAGAAAACACAGATCTTCTAATAAATCATAACAATAAAGACTACGTCTCCAGACGTAACAATTGTGAAGAAAATTTGATCACAATTTCCACTTCATGCCGATTTTAATGTATTTTTGTAGTGTTTGTCTTGTTTTTTGACTAATTATTTTGTACATTATCTAATGGAGTTTTTTTCCTTAGCAAAAGTTTAATATAGCAGACAGGTAAATCATTTTTCAAATCAATATTCCATCTCCACGTATTTATATATTTGTCAACTGTCCAATGGGTGGGATAATAATGTCTAGTCAACCAGTCATTATAACAAAATAAACCTAATCACAATGAAATTATGAAGTTGAAATGAAATTATTAAAACATTTTCAGTATATTATATAATTTAACATTATAATTTGAGCTGAAATTATTTGAACTCACCATGAAATCAAAACCAGTCATTGTAGCAAAATAAACTCAGAAGCATAGATTAAATTTAATTATTTTATAATTTTCATTATATTATATAATTTAACATTATGATTTAAGCTGAAATTATTTTATAATTTTACTTTTAACATTAGTGCCTTTGTTTAAAAAAAACTATTTTATTGTTAATAATTGGCATACTCAAACTATACAATGATATTGAGCTACCAAAAGACCACATGTAAATGCTACTCTTAAAACTGGCTAATAAAATCTGCCAAGAGCTATAGAAATTCCTTTAAAGTTGATCAAACTTGCATAATTTGTTGATCTTGCACAGGAGGCTGACCTCAGGGGCACCATAATGGCGAGGAAGATTACGACGATTCCAAGGGAATATGTTTGTTTGAGCCAAGTTATGCCAATCCAGTGTTAGTTTTTCAAATTCTCCAGTGAGCTTACACGCAGGTCTGACTGCTTTTGTTTGTGTTTGTATTAGTCTCTACAGTTTTGTCCTCTGGACAACAGGCAAGGGCTCAAACTTGTTGCGGAATGGCTGTACATTTTTGAGTTATGAGATTCTAAGCAGTATGTTTTTGTGTGCACACTGCCATGATTAAATATCAATGTGTCAATCAACACTTCTTTCCAGTTAGGCAGGTTGTTACATATAACAAGTTGCCAGAGAAGTATACATTCATCAGAGGAAACAGATCTAGCAATGCCTGCCTGTCAGTACTCAGTCTTTCAGGTCCACTTTCCTGCCATTCCAATCAAGTAAATCTAATGACCTTGATAAGCTGGTTCAGGTGTTTAATATGCATTGGAACTAAAATCTGCAGGAAGGTGAACCTCTAGAACAGTGATGGGCAAACTTGGCCCTTCCAGGCCACTTTCCTGCAGAGATTTGATCCAACCCTGATAAAACTCACCTGCCTGTAGCCTTCTAGTAGTCTTGAAGACAATGATTAGCTGGTTTAGGTGTGTTTAATTAGGGTTGGAGCTAAACTCTGAAGGAAAGTGGCCTGGAATGGCCAAGTTTGCCAACCCCTGCTCTAGAAGGACTGAGTATCTCTATTCTAAATCATCACATGCAAACTGTAGAGTCAGCAAAATAATGTTTAAGTCATGGCCACCTGCTGGCTAATGTTGTCATGAGATCTTGAATGTCACATTACTGTGAGAAGAGGATGTTGTCATTTTTTTGAATATAAAAAGCACAAATCCACAAGTATATGATGTTCCTTTCCATGATCTCGTTTGAAGGCCCTGAGGAAAATGAACAGAGAGAGTTTTGCAACATTTTATTGACAGAAATGCAGCAAATTGTCAAGACAGTTTAACATATTGACAAAGAACAACTGTTCGTAATTCCTTCATCCTATTTTCCCCTCTTTATGTTTGTCTGTTCTTCGAACAGATCAAATTTACACACATATATATATATATATATATATATATATATATATATCAAACAATATCCTAAAGAGTTTGAAAAATTTATAATTGATTAATAATTCTAAGATTCATCTAGTGAACACAGAAATGTCCCACCTTTCCAGCTGCAGTTTCTCTTTCCCCAGACTGGACAGAATTCTAAAGTATGTCTTGAAGTTTGATCATAAAACAACCTTTACTCTGTTTATATTTGATTTTACTCTGCAAAGAAAAGTAATTAGAACTACTAAGAATGGACTCAAATCAGTGCAGTCAAAAAACTTTGCAGTGTTTACCCACACTGATGAGATGACAGCTTGATACGTACTTGATATCATTTGAAAACTGATTCCATATTCATTATAAATTTCCTAGTTTAATTGTAGTGACCTCCTTTAGGTGACCTCCTGCATATTGATGCACTTGCTGTTGAAATACACACAGATAACAGTGTAGGCTGGGTAAAGAGAAGGGAAGCCATTGACCTTCAGTGTCAGCAAAATCCTTTTATTGAAAAGATGTGACACATATGTGACAGTACAATAAGAAATTAGCCTTACAATTACAACAATACTGCAATATCGAATGACCTACTAAATCCCCATGAAGTGCTGTCCACACATTGAACAAATATAGCCAGAACACAGAGGTCTATCAAAAATATGTATTTCTATTACTTTTTGATTGGCATAGTGAAAACACACACACACACATACAAAATGTAGTGAACTAAATACAGACCAGTGAGCAGACTTTTCAGCCCATAGCTTTCGTCAAAAAACAAATCATCCTGCTTGTATGCATGATTACAAATTGAGACCAGCTGAGTTTATTCAGGAGGGATCTTTAGATTTTCAGTTTAGGGACTTTGTACATTTTTTTCTTGCTCCACGCAGCTGAGGTCTTTTTGAGCACATAAAACCCCAGAACGGGATTTGAGGGGGCCCGATATGTTCGGGGCCCCCAGAAACCATAATGGCGCCCCTGGCTGAACTTGTTAATCAGACCTCACGGCTAGCTCTCTCCTGCGGTCAGTGCTTGCTGCTTACCCGTTTATAATTTTTTGCCAAGTCTCCATGATTCAGCATTGTGTGTTACAATGCCTCCCCAAACATCCTGAGAGCTCATTTCCTAAACCCATGTTTTGTTGGAGGGTTCTCTGGAGGGGTTAAAAGCCCTTCAGTTGCCAGTAAGTCTTACATAATTAGAAACTAACACTAATGAGAAGGAAAAGGACAAATGGAGTGGAATCGATGGCTCATGGGGTCAGAAAGAATTAATACCAGGCTGCTGAGAGGCCTGCAAGCAATTAGATGTTGACTACTGAGACACAAGTGCAGCTTCTTCAGATCAGTCAGGCAGCAAGGAACGCTAAAAGATGTGATTTAGGACTGGAATAGTGTGAACTCAGCAAACCGCTGCTCTGACACTACACTCCCTGGTCTTTCTGGCACTTCAGTCCACAAAGAAAATGAACCAATAAACACAAGTTAACGCAAGTAAGCAGAGGCGGACAGTAACTAAGTACATTTACTTGAGTATTCTACTTAAGTACACTTTTTGAGTATCTGTACTTTACTTGAGTATAATTTTTTCAGGAAACTTATGACTTTAACTTCACTACATTTGAAAGACAAATATTGTACTTTTCACTCCACTACATTTCTATCAAGGTCCTAGAAGTAGAAAGTCATTAGCAGCTTTGAAAGTCAGTGGGTGATTTTTTTCTTCTCTAAAACGTGACTTTCTTTTTTCAGACAGTTTATCAGTAATCACTCTTGGGGCTACATGAAGTGATTTCCCAGCATTTTTTTGAGCACTGACCAGTTCCAAATGTGATATTTATTTACAACAATTCAATAATAAGAAGTTAATATTGTGGTTTATATTAGACACAATATTGTCTGATTTTGCTAAATTATATAAGTGAAAATATTATCTATAAAGACACAGAAGAACTGTTGTGCATCTCCTAATAAAACACAAAAGGTGTTTGACTGAAGCAGCACTGCACAGACCATTCTGTGTGTGACATCAAAGTACAGCGAGAGCGATTAGACAGCATTTTTTTAAATATTTTTGTTTTGATGTCAAATAAGTCTTGCTGTTTTGGTTCCAAAGATACTACAAGCTAGTCAGTGTATTCAGTAGGTGTAATGTATTGCAAGTTGCTTCAGAAGTATTGCAAGTATTACATACAACAATAAAACAGTGCATTGACATAAAAAAGGAAATTTACTTTTGGTACTTAAGTACTTTTAAAAGCAATTACTTCTGTACTTTTACTTAAGTAAAAATCTGTCTTTACAACTTTTACTTGTAATTGAGTAATATTTGACCAGCAGTATCTGTACTTTCACTCAAGTAATGGAGTTGTGTACTTTGTCCGCCTCTGCAAGTAAGTAAGTTTTAACATATGTAGGTTTTTTTAGTACTTTTTTTTTTTACCTCAAAATATCAGTTTCAAAATCAATTTGATGGTACACTGACTTCTAATATGACGGATGGCTTCTGTTTAGTTCCCACGATCCCTCAAAGCATCTGTTCTGGGAGTATGTAAGTTTGATGAGCTGGTATGAAATTCCACAAAAAGTGCCAACAAATGCACGTGTACAGCTATTCACTGTAGTTACAAAAGTGATATTTTTACCACAATGAATTCCACTCACTTAACAGAAGGGGGCTCCAAATCGCAAAAATACACATAACTACATTCAGTTGTTTTAAAGAAGAAAGGTGAATGAATTTTACACTCTTATAATAACTCTTATCTACACCATACAGAGTTTGTTGTTTTTTTTACCCATTTTTTACACGTTTATTTAGACAGAACTGTAGGCCTATAGGTCGACAGGAAGCAAAGTGGGTGAGAGAGGGGGATGGGATCGGAAAAGGTCCGCGAGCCAGGACTCGAACTCGGGACGCCCGAAGCGGAACAGCACTACATGCCGACAAGATTTTTTTTAGGTAACAAAGATTATTGGAGAAGAATTTGCAAGAAAATACTAAATCAGTTACATTCAATGTTTTATTACTTGCTGTTTTTTGTAGGCCTAAATATTTATGAAATGTACTTGCAATTTCTGAGTGAAAATTGTTTGCACACTTGTTTTTTTCAGCCTACTCACGAATAGGGAAATGGACTGCAAACTTTTGTTCACATTCAGTAGATTTTTGCAGGTAACTTCAAGGATGAACACTGTTGTAGCAGCCATGATTAGTAATTTAAAATCACAGTTGTGTATTCAAAGTTTTACTACCCACTTGTTCATAATTGCTTGGCAATAAATAAAAAAAAAACTACCCTTAATAATAAATGCCCTTTTGTACTGGCTGGCAACGAGTACAAACAGACGTCTTAAATAACAATGTCCTGCCTAATGGCCTGGCATCTGTTTAATGATGCAATGAAGATCTATAGAAAATGATGCCATATATTACATAATATAATTAAGCAGACCTTCAGCCTTCCATTGCTTCTTAGATTCCCAAATCCAATGTTATTTAAACACACAGTATTGCGATTTTCTCATCTCTTTTATAAATATTTAAAACTTCCAGGAATGAGGAAGCTGGTGAGCATTAAAACACAATGTCTAAATTGTGACTAGTGAGTGGGTGTGTATGAGAATGATGACCTTCTCTATGCCAAATACTGATCTGTTTCCTGACCACTGATAGGGTGAGATGTCGAAAACGAGAACAACTAAAGGAACTTGATAGCAAATTTAACTCTATGTGAATTCCAGGGGAAGCATTTGTTGTCTGAAATTAGTCCTAATGTTCTGCCAATTTTTCAGTGGTTTGTGGGACTGTTCAGCCATTTGCATTCCATTCCTGTCCTGTTATAACCTTGCTTGAAGACGCTGATCCGTTCTTCTTAGTAAGTTAAGAAGGATGATGTTGTTGTTAATACTTTGTTTATAATGTTCAGGTATAAATATTTCAAGTGCATTTCAACCTTCAATGACATGACAGAGTTAATTAGTAAGGAAATCACTCTGAAAACATGCTGATGGACAGATGGTCTGTCTTTATCCCATCAGATTCACCATGGTTTTGTTTATAACATTCTGGATAAAACACTTATCTAATTTATGTATATGCTGTAAAATCATTGCCGTTTCTGTCATTTTAGTGACAAGCTGAGGGAGTTTGTTAATGAAGCACTAGACTAGAGTCTTCTGATCTGAGCAGGAGAATCAATGTCGGCAAGAGAGTCAGCTTCGCTCAGTTAAATACGCATAAAATACAAATTAGTCTAGGTGAATTTCAGTTCTTACTATCAGTCTTGAGTGAATTGAGTGGTCTTTCTTTAAATAGTAAAAAAACAACAGACATTGTGTCGCCACAGAAGTAATACAAGAAAACAAAGTAACTTTTGTTTTGAACTTTTATATTTTTAACAGCTCTCTGTTTCAGGAAATGTATATTACTCCCAAAACCAATCACGTTAAGGTTTTTTGGACAATTGCGTGTCTGCTTCAAGCAATTTAGCTAATGCTGATATGATCGATCTCAATTTCAATGTCAGCCAAATGCTTGACCTAACATCTTGAGGTAATAAAGATATTTCTGTAAATTTGAGCCTCAGCTGGCAGCAATTTCTCAAGAATAGGAACATTAATCATTGGCCTTTTTTTTCAATTAGTAAATGAATTTGAAACAAATTGTCATACACAATGTATATCAACACTGATTCAATTTCATTATCTGATGAAAACCGATAAAAATAGATCATTGAGTTTTATCCAAAACAGATAGGCCTATGCTTTGCCAGAAAAGAAAAAGGCCATTTACTGAAAACCCCAATCTTGGCCTCTGAATACAAACATCCCGGAACTCATTCTTAACAACAAAAGGCTGCTCACTTAAAGCTTTGTTAAACTGCAATCTCTCTGTCACGCTTATTATTACACTGATCGTTTCTTATTGCTTGTGGTTCTTGAGCACAGTTGTAAAGCCTGCAGGGGGCAGCAGTAATCTCAGTCAATTAAAACTCATTAAGCTTTATTAAAGGGTCCAGTCAGGAAGGAAGAGGCATTCATGCTCATTTTGTTATAGTGAAGTGAATACTTCCATTGTTTACTATAAAATGTATGATTTATACCTCCATTAGCCTACATTAGTATCCTCCTATGCATGGCACAACTCCAGAATACTCATTAACAAGCATCTGAGGATGATGAGCGTTCATGTTACTGATATTTAACCTTGTTCAACTGTTATAACAGAGCATACTAATTAGGTCATACAGGAAGTTGCTGTTCAACTAATGCTGTTTCCACCATGTAATGTTTACTCCTCAAGTGGGTGCTATGCAACAGTTTGTGTAGTGCGAGAGTCAATGAATAGGAAAGTTCGTTGACCGGATTCGTGACAACTATATTTGTTTTATTAATTAAAAAAATTTAATTTTCTCAGAATTACTTACATAATAGACAAGGCAGAAGATGCTCTGTAACTTGTCATCTCAAAGTATCAATTTTATAGTGAACATTATACTTCCATTGTTTACTATAAAATGTATGATTTATACCTCCATTAGCCTACATTAGTATCCTCCTATGCATGGCACAACTCCAGAATACTCATTAACAAGCATCTGAGGATGATGAGCGTTCATGTTACTGATATTTAACCTTGTTCAACTGTTATAACAGAGCATACTAATTAGGTCATACAGGAAGTTGCTGTTCAACTAATGCTGTTTCCACCATGTAATGTTTACTCCTCAAGTCAGGAAACAGCTCAGTTTTATTTTTGCAACAGCAACACTATATTTGTTTTATTAGTTAAAAAATTTTAATTTTCTCAGAATTACTTACATAATAGACTCAGTAGAAGGCAGAAGATGCCCTGTAACTTGTCATCTCAAAGTATCAATTTTATAGTGAACATTTAGGGTGTTATTTAAATGTGCTTGTAGTATACTATATATATTTTCATAACTTTAAAAGCCACTTTAAAGCTATTTAAACCTTTAGTCATTTAAATTCATGTGGAGCTTTAAAGTTTATTTCCATATTTGTACCCACTTTACTTGAACTTTGGGTTCAATTTAAACACTTTAAAGTGAAGTTATTTTTGTCATTTAAAACACATGACATTATTTCATGTGTGTACACAGTTGACATCATTATCTGTTGTTTTGTTTTCAGCAGTAAATGAATCACTGAGTAATTAACCTCTACATTACCCCTTACATTTAAAGACAATTTTGGGATTAGTCAAACTCATTACCCCCTCTAGAGAATTGGAACTAGTTTACTCTTTTATTACAGAGACTCAATGACATAGCAATTGAGGGGTCTGCATCTTAATGTCTTCAGAACAAAAAACTATCCTTTTCCAAGTTTCATTTTATGTTTCAGTCCCATGATTCTCATAACACACTTTCCATCCATAAATGCAAATTTTCACCTTTATTTAATTGTTCCCTAATACACACCAGATGTTTATGAATATAAATGTCCTCAGTGTAGAGAGTTTGATGTGTTGTTGTCCCACTGGGCATTTAGAGGGATGTGCACCTTTCCATATGCGAGTAATAGATTTTTTTTTTGAAGAAGAAGAAGAAGAACAGGGCAATCTTCTGAAATACTGGGTGGAATGTCTTTGCAATTGATTAATGGGCCATGCCATCTACTTTCCAAAATGCACCTTAAAGGAATAGTTCACCCACTTTGCTGAAATTGATGTAGATGTTTGTTTCTTCATAGGAACAGATTTAGAGAAATTTAGCATTATAATCAGTTGCTAACTTCCTGTTTGTTGCTGCCGTGTGGTTTGAGTTTGAGCTCCGTCAAGTTAATTCTTTGTCGTCCCATTTTTTATCTTAAAAACAATTTTATACACCATCCTTTTTCAGTTCTATAATGTGTAAATATATCTCCTATCGTATTCTATAACAAAAACAATCTAGCTAGCATCGCCAGCGTGGTTGCCGCTAATCTCGCTTACACTAATACTCTATTCACACACATTACCATTGTTTTACTCACTGTTACTTGCTTTAATGGCGGATGTGTGTCTACCTTTGAGGGCAGGTGAGGACACGTTCGAGCTGCATTCGGTGCAGACCCAGACCCAAACAGACCCAGCTGAGAGCGCATGAAACATCCCAGGCTGACGCTCACAAGTCCGAGGTAAGTATACAGCGCGCTGCTAACTCTCCCACCACCTCTACTCCGTGTGTTTCTCTGCACAGGCCCGGTGCACCCAGGACACGATCTTCCCAAATGTCCTTCACTCCGGTACCGGGACACCACGGACCCTGGGTGCAGCCGCAGCGGAAGAGGCGAGCCAGCTTCGCTCCCCTCCGCGAGACGGAACGCGACGCTGTGATCATCGGAGACGCCATCGTCCGGCACGTCCGTGCTACGTTAGCTGAAGGTAAGGTGCACACACTGTTTCCCTGGTGCTCGTGTTCTCGATGTTTCTGCATGAGTCATCTGGATTACTTGTGGATTATTGTGATGTTTTTATCAGCTTTTTATCAACTCTCATTCTGACGGCATTCACTGCTGAGGATCCACTGGTGAGCAAGTGATATAATACTAAATTTCTCCACATTTGTTACCATGAAGAAACTAACTCATCTACATTTTGAATCCCTGGACATGAGTACATTTTCCCCAAATTTTTATTTTTGAGTGAACTACTGTATTTCTTTAACAACATTCTTGAACCTCAATTTATATAATATGCAGTATTTTTTGCTTCTCTTCCTCACTGTCATTTTAAATGCCCCTTTTTGCATAATGTTAAACATGGAGCAACATTTCATACTCTGTCTTCCTAAATTACACCTCTCTGTCTCTTGGGTTCATAAAGTCTCTTGCACAGAAAAAGAAAGCTCAAGGCTTCAATATAGCCAATATGTACATGTAAAGCAATCACTCACCAGTTAAATCCAGCAGATGCTCCAACCTGGTGAGTAATGAACTGAAAAACCCATTTTGTCTGAGACGCTTTCCGGACATGTGACCATAGTGAGATACACGCTGGTCCTCGGGTGTCACATTTCTCTTGGGTTTATCCAGAGACTATTCACGACATCTCATTCTCACTCACTAGCCATACACACTGGCCAAAAATCTGTCACGCAGGACTGTGACCATAACACCATCCAGAAACATTAACCTCATACCTTCATAGACCTTGACTGGAAATCGTATGGCTTTATCTGACAAGCAACATTCACATGACCTTCACTGGTGATGGTTTAATTTTGCAGACTTGCTGTCTTGTTTAAGAATAACCAATGCGATCTCATGACAAATTTGTACGTATTTTACGAGGTGGCTAATTCATACGGACTCATATGACCTCACTCGCACAATTTTGTATGATTTGTCTAGAGCCCAGTGATGGGTAGGTTTAGGTGTGGGGTTAGGGGTAAGTCATTCGTATGAATTCACACGATTTGGGAACTTGTAAAATACGAGCGATTTAGCAAAAATCTTTTTGCTAAATTGTACTTATTTTATGAGTTCCCCAATTTGCATGAATTAATATGAATGACCTACCCCTAAACACCTGGTAAAATATGTACAAACTGCCATGAGATCGGGTTGGAATAACAACTAACATATCATAGTTCCCTCTAAAATAAATCAAGATCTACCTCAAGATACCATTTATCTGTGAAAATGTTGTATTTGAAATTGCAACAGAGAATCAGTTATTCTACCACTGGGATGTGCATTGATTTATTTAACCAATATTAAAAAATAAAATGTATGTCCACAGCATTCTTTATGTCACTGCAGAAGCAGAACGATGAACCAGCCGTAGCCATTTACTTAGGCTGTCAGATCTGTTCAAAGTCAATTTAGGGTCCATATGTGAATTTCAACTTGGAAAAAAAAAAAAGATCCATGAATCTAACACAGAATGGTTTCTGGATCTAAGTGTATCTGTTCAGGTCTTTTAATAGAATACAAACAATACCACATGTTCAAGTTTACCGCCACCTCCAGATTACTTTCACGTACTACCTTTTTAAATCATGCAGCTTTACAAAAACTGTACACATGCCAAAGATAACGCTCAATTCCATTTTATTTTTGAAAAGGTTTAGATTCTAATGCTTTGTGGACCAGAAACAATCAATAATTGCTCTGACATTTTTTAAATGTAAACAATATGTCACAAGTTTGAACTCAACAAATCACAGAGATCAAAAGTTAATCTAAAAATAATTTATCGGTTATGCCCCCAGTAATTCTAATAGATATAGGATGATGCATGAGGCAATACAGGGAAGAAAAAAGCAATACACATCTCTTCAGATGTAAGCTGTCTTCAAAGGACCCTATTGTCTATACAATAGGGTCCTTTGAAGACAGCTTGAAAGTGAACTGAATTAAAATGAGTCAGTACTTAGATGTCTAGACTCATCATATGCAACTGAATGTCCAGAGCATTACAAGAAATACTCATTGGAATGATGGCTGAGGTCCTTCCTCCAGGGTCTGAATGAGAGACTTCTTGCCAATCTAACTTGCAATAAATCCTGGCAGGTTATCAAAATTACTAGTTTTTTTTTTTTGGATGAACTATCCCTTTAAGATGTTTAAAAAGACCATATGGTTTGTTAATTGCTGATTATTCAGACCAGTTGTTAGTTGTCACACACATAACTGCATTTTACATTATGCTTCCTCTCTAGCTCTAGAGACAGATGGAGCTGATGTTACCAGGAGCTCAGGGCTCTGCATAAATAAATTAGTGCTTGAGGAGATCTTCAGGATCTAACATCCGTGGCCTCCACAGCAACATAAACCATCATAGAATTTTAGAAATGTATATAAATGTTCTAACAGCAGGATGATCCACAAATACACCAGATGGCTGGAGTAATATTGAACTTGAGTGCGACAGGGGTGTTATTTAGCAGACTAATAGGATACATAGTCATATTTCTAGGGTCCAGTATAGCTACACTGTCAGTATGAATATAGCGCCATTTTAAATATTTTTTTATGTTTTTGTACATCATTTTTAGTAAACAATTTACAAAACATCATAACTACATAAGAGATGGGGTGTCAGAAAAGGGTAATGTGTAATGGGCAGAAAATATAACAGCGGCCATAATTGAATCAAACATAATCACAATGAAACCAACAGTAGCCCAATATGATTGCAGTGAGCTGCTCGTGCTGTATGCTATCGAACGGTTTAGATCCAGTCTGTTGACTTCATAAATAATTCATTAAGACATTCTGCACAAATTAATCTGCTGAGATTTCAATAGAGAGACGTAAGCTCGATTCAAAATACAACCACGGTTTAAGGGTCCCTCAGTAGAAGATTATGTACTCTTATGTACACCACTCCCTTGGAGAAATCATCTAGAAATAACTTTATGACAGCTTGATTGTCTGTGTTTATTCTTTTGCTCAAACAGTCGATTACAGTGTTTATATAACTTACATATGACATTTTATTTGTTTATATTGTAGAATTTTTTGGGGAAGTGTTGTGAAACAATTCTTTTTTTTTTTTAATTAGTAAAATTGTGCTGTTTTTTAACGCCTTCACTCTTACCATATTTGGTTGACAAAAACTTTCTGTGACAGAATACTCTGGCTCTGCTTACATGCACTGTCATCTATTAATATCCAGCAGAGCAGTTTATTAATAGTGTGTTATCTAGACACAATAAGTATTTTTTGTTAGCTGTATTTGTCTCATTCAGATTCTCTTATAGGCCTGTCAAAGCCCTGATGTCTAAGTAAGATTAGTACTCACAGCCAGTTTTATTAAGAGGTAAGAGTAGTGGGCTTGTCAAACTCAAAGAAGAATTGTTCTCAAGAGAAAGTCTTCATCTGCCGAATGTCAAAATTAATTGCATATAATCTTGATCTTCAATGCTGATCAATAATGCTTCCTAATACGTTTTTTTTTTGAGAGTGTGATAAGGGTTTGAGAGGTTTGAGAGTGTGATAAGGGTTACCAACTCATGCTTTCACACCACATTTTCTCATGCAGTCAAAAGCACCCTCAGTTAAAAATGTAATTAAAGGATATTGGTGAAACAGATTTGGAAGAGTATTTGTGTTTGTGCTCTGGAAAGCGTCAAAAGTTTCTATTTACGAGTTTTTGTAGAATTGATCAATGTAACCAATCACAGACATATCTGTTGATTTTATGAACACCTTGTGTTCAAGTTAGTCAGAATTCACTCACCTCTAAATGCCAGATTTTTTCCTGCATGCTTGCAAATCCTCATTGTAACAAAGTGTAGACATGAAGAAGAGCCTCAATTTGTTATAATGGAGCATTGTAAGATTGCAATAAATTGTAGTGAGTGACCGCTTTTTTGTGATTATATCGAAGCGCTATTTGCTTGCTTTCTAGGCTACATATAATCTATTCAGAATTTTAATCCATCTTACTTTTGCCTATAAGAGCAGGCGCAGCCATTTGTACATTTTATGGGTCTGGCTTCCGGTGTCACCCGTTTCCAGCTATTTTTAGCTGTACAAAAGAATTCATTTTGCTGCTTGATATTGCAAACTGTTGTGTCTTACCATATTTGTTTAATGTATTATTTTAATTATGAACACACTGGTTTGTAGTGCAAACACTTTTACCATTTACCACTCTTTGTTCCCTTTCTGTCATTCACTCCGATGTTGTGTCAAGTGTACGACACTAGGGGTCGCTCTTGGGAGCCCAAACAACTCTGACATCTTTGAGAAAAGGCCAATGAAATTGGGTGTGCAGAATTTGCATTGCTGGCCATTCCCCGGACATCCGGGTATAAATAGGCCAGCGTGGCATCTGCTCACTCATTCTGTTTTTCGGAGCCGAAGGTAGTGTCTCTCACTGAGAAGTTGCGATCATTCACCTCTCGATTCCTCATTGTTGGATCTAACGGTGCGTTCACACCGCCGCCGGCGAGAGCATCAAAGTGGCCGGAAGTCATTCATTTTCAATGTGATGGTTTCAATGAATAGATTTTCTGGATAACATTTCTAACATTTTCCACTATCCTAAAGGTTGACTGCCAATCTCAATGTCAGTTTTTAGATGTGACAAAGGTCACAGAGAAATGCCATTAGTTGTTATTCGATTCTACTTTAATGTGTCCTGTCTGGAAAGATACAGCAGAATTACAGGGTAGGTCTATATCAACTGCAGCAATCTCAAAAATCATTGTAAGTAGGAACCCTGATAAAAGATATGAAAATTTAAAGGAATTACTCATTCATAATAAAAATGTATTCACTATGATCATCTACACACTCTGGTGTAATATCAAACCCGTGTGACTTTAACGTGAATATCATAGTTCCCTTTCAGTCGGTCATTCTGAGTCACGTCAGTGACCGACGAAATGGGATCTCGCTTAGAGAGACCAATCCACTTCGAGTGTAAACTAAACGAGCCAATGCACATTGGCATGCGATTATTGCATCCAGCTGCCGCTGATCGCAGCGCGAGTATAACTAGGCCGGCTAGTTAACTATGGTTTTCCCCTGGGTCGAGTGGGTTGCACACATCAGGCTGCACTACCCCCAGTTTGTGTTGCAAGAGGCCATCTCCCCTGTGCACTTCAGCACATTAAAAGAGCAAATTCTAAAAGACCATTCACGGGTGTACGTCTTTTCAAAGATGACTTTCCACCCGTGCGTTTCTGGATGCGGTCGTTACCTGGCGGTGGGCGATGGTCACGATCGCTGCCTCACGTGTCTGGGCATTAAGTAGGCTGAGGCAGCGTTTGTGGACGAGTCATGCTCTCATTGCGGGAGGATTTCCTGAAAAGGGGCGGGGTTAAAGTGCCTCTGCCTAGATCTAGCGTTCCCCCTGGCAAAAACCGGGGTGGGGCGCTACTTCTGGCAGTCACCTAGCTGGTCTTATGGCAACCCAGAGATGGAGGAAGTTGCTCTTCGGGAGATGGTGAACTCACCACTCCCTCCCCCGGAGGAGGGCCGGGCGGAGAATCTATTGTTTAATTTTTCCCCACATTCTCTGGGTCCCCTGAGGGGATGGGGAGTTGTGGACTGGCCAGTCCCGGATCACACTCACCCTCCTCTCTCGTCAGTGAGCAGCAGTGGGCAGTTCAAGAGTGCTATGGAATGTACTACTCACGCACCCTCTGCCTGAACGCAGGTAAGTGTTGCACACACTCAGACCCCGCTTCAGACCGGCTACGACACGCCCGGGCTGGGTCCCTGCGTTCCTCTTCGCTGCCCCACTGCGGGTATGTCGGTGGTTCCGTTGGTGCTGCTTGTACGGTATCTGGGAGCTTGGCTGGCGCTTCCCAGTCCATCTCACTGGCTACTTCAGACCATCAGACTCGGCTATGCGATTCAGTTCGCCCGGCGTCCTCCCAAGTTCAGGGAACTTCACTTCAGTGAAGGCTGCAGATGCCCCTGTCTTGCATGCAGAGATCACAGTCCTATTGGTGAAGGATGTGATAGAGCCGGTCCCTCCAGCCAATATGAAGACAGGGTTTTACAGCTCTTACTTCATTGTACCCAAGAAAGGCGGGTTACAACCAATATTGGATCTGAATGTCTTGAACCGAGCCCTTCACAAGCTACCGTTCAAGACAGATGCCCCTGTCTTGCATGCAGAGATCACAGTCCTATTGGTGAAGGATGTGATAGAGCCGGTCCCTCCAGCCAATATGAAGACAGGGTTTTACAGCTCTTACTTCATTGTACCCAAGAAAGGCGGGTTACAACCAATATTGGATCTGAATGTCTTGAACCGAGCCCTTCACAAGCTACCGTTCAAGATCGTCACGCAGAAGTGCAGCTTCGGGTGCATCCGTCCCCAAGATTGGTTTGCAGCGATCGACCTGAAGGACGCGTACTTTCAATGCATACTTACAACGCGGTTGGAGTGAAGGCTGTCTCCCTCCATCCTTAAAGTCTATGTTGCGGCGATTGCTGCTAACCACGACCCCATGGAAGGGTAGTCGGTAGAGAAGCATGACCTGGTCATCAGGTTCCTTAGGGGGGCGAGAAGGTTAAATCCTCCCCGGCCCCCCTCTATACCCTCTTGGGACCTGTCTCTAGTGCTCAAAGCACTACAGCAGGGCCCATTTGAGCCTTTGAAGTCAGTTGAGCTGAAGTTTCTATCAATGAAAACCCTGCTCCTGCTTGCACTGGCCTCCATCAAGAGGGTAGGGGACCTGCACACATTTTCAGTCGACGATTCGTGCCTAGAGTTTGGGCTGGCTGACTCCCAGGCTATGTGCCCAAGGTTCCAACTAATCCCTTCAGGGATCAGGGGCCTGTTGCACCAGCTGGACGTACCCCCAGTTGTAAGACTAGGCTGGACATAAAATGCGTTTTAAGTCGCGCATAGAATTTATACCCATTGCGCCATCTCGGCGTAGTGCTACGTCTGAGACTAAATCTTGCGCCTAGTCAGAGGTAGGTGTAAAGTGAAAAGTCATGATTTGCTCTGACATTATTAGTTTTTAGGATTCATGTCTGTTAGTTAATTATTACTGCAGACGTGAACTGTAATGTGTATGGTCTTTTCGGGCAGGTTAAGCGATATCAGTCGCGAAGCTCGGTGTAGACTATACCACACTGCCGACAGTAATTGACCTAATAAAAACTGTATTTCTGTACAGCATGTAATTATGCAGTAAAATATTACAAATAATCTGGGATTATTAAAAGAAACTGTACCATTTTTGAGGTGAGGCTGTATCTGATCAGCTCTGGGAATAATTACACAGCGAAACCAATTACTACAAATTGGTATTTGTGTAAATCATGTCTCTAGAATTTTTTTTATATGCACATCGCAGCACCCAGCTCTTCAAAATTTGAGGTTGTTTTCATGGCAAATTAGTTCCTCAGCATGTATTCCAAAAAAAATGGAAATGTGCTTCAAAAGTTGGAACATCTGGGAATTTCACAGTAGAATCCTGCACAGATGCAGTTGGATTCAAATCCTTTCAAAACTATGTTAGAATTCATATGAAATGAGCTTTCTTTGTTGTGCAAATAAGTCTTGTTTTCTATTATCTCTCAGTGTGCACAAGGGCATCATTATTTCTCTCAGCTTTGGTCCTTTGGAGAAAACAGGGTATCACAAAAATGTATTTCGCGTCAGGGAGTAAAAAGAGCTTGATCCCTGGAGTAAGTGCTGGTCAGTTTCATCCTGAAGCTGTGGGAAACCATGTAGTTGATAAACCTGAATGTAACTGGCCAGATGGTCTCTCGATATACTTTGCCATTTGACTCTGTCAAGAGTCATTTTGATATACTGCTCAAAACAATGAAACTAAAGGTTAACGTATAAATGAGCGTCTTTTTCTGCCTCAGAGTTTAAAAAGGCAATTGCAACTTTATTTCTCCTATTTTCAACATTATATGTAACTATTGTGACTTTTAGTCTTGCAATTGCAATTTTATATCTCACACTGTTACTTTGTCACAATTATCTTTTTATTTTTACTCTGAACTTCCTTAGGCTTAATAATAGATTCAAATCAATCTGAATGTCAACCTTGGTTCAACAAATGGTTTGAGTTTAGGGAGGGACTATCTGTTTTTTGACCAACTGCAGCTGAAAGATTGTTAATGATACCTGTTTAGCAATTTAGCAATTCCATTTGGGAACACCAGAAGTGCAAAAAGTCACACAGTGATTTTGTGAAAGGTGAATAAAGGACAAAGTGCTTACTCTGTGTGCAGCGCAACATTTATTTCATAGTTTATGTTGCCTGTGTTAGAAGTTATAATTCTATATATTTTATCCCCCACTTGTACACTATAGATAAGAGACCTGTATTATGGTGTTTTGTAAACACCTCACATTTTCAGCTACTACGGGTTGTTCTGACCTCTGCAGAGGTGAAATATAGGCTGAACAACCTCATCAGAAAGCTAAGCATTCCTGCAGTTGTGGTTGTAGAGCATAGTACATTACATCTGTTTTATAAGGGCTTTATATAACTGGCTGTGTTGGCCAGAAAACTGCTCTAAAAGCATATTCAGAATTTATTAGGTTGTATATATAGTGCTTTGCATAATTATAAAGTGGTCTGTATTCTAAAGTAGCAGCTAATATCAGATTGCACATAAAACTGACAATATGAGAATACATAAAATAGAGTAGTATAAAAGCAGTGGAAGACCTTAATGTTTAGTCATTTATAGGACTTTAGGTATGTTTCAATAAATTTTTTGTAAACCTGTCAAACACAGAACGGATCTGGGAGTCATTTTTCATCAGTTCTCTCACTCACTGATCCATGCAAATGGACACACCTCACATAATCAATTCTACATCTGTTTACTAAGCATCTGGATTGGCTGAGAATATTGTCTTGCTACCACTTAATCTATTTTAATCAAATATAATGTCATAGAAAACTAGATTGTTTTATTTTTTTCAGATTTGGCTACAGTTTTTCAAACATATACAAACGTAACTAACAATGAATGATTTTCACTGAGGGTAGAATAATTCATTCATCATGTGCCGTCATGCTTCTTCAATCATAATTAAGATAATGTAATTTATTCAGTACATACTCAAGAAACATCTATTTTTGGAAAATTCAAAACGTGCTTTTTGGTTTGTTTGTTTTTTATTATTCTTTTTTAAAGAAAGAATGAAAGAAAAGTCTACATAAAAGAGGAAGAACCTTTATTTTAAGTGCATTTCTGCCTGACCTGTGGCGATGCTGTCTACGTGAGTGAAGGCCCTATAACTCAGACTGGACAGCCCTTTGCTCAAGCAAATTCGCAGCATGTTGCTGAGTCAAAGTCTATGCATAAGAGCTGCTATCGTTTGGTGCTGTGGTGCAGCTTTTTGATTTATGACCGTGCACTGAAAGTGCTGCTTATGGCTTTCCCAGGATACTGAGAAACCTATTAACTAATTTTAGAGCTATCTACAGTAATCGTGTCACTAAATCTTGTACATATACAAAGAAAGTCAGAAATTGTACCCTCTGTTCCACATGTATTATACACAAGAAAATTATACTGTGCACTCTTACTCACAGGGGTCACATCAGGAAAAATTGGATTTCCCCTAACTGATCTTTTGAAAAGTTCATGTACTATGAAAACATATAAGCGAAAATTCTCAGGGAACACACTGGGATTATACAGAAAAAATACACCAAAATAAAACTCTCTAATATATATATACATGCAGTCAAAAGTTTGGAAAAATAAAGATTTAATGTTTTTAGAAGAAGTCTCATTTTTTATTTGATCAAAAATTAATCGAAGAATCCCAAAAATATCAACATTTCTAGAAAATATTAAGCACCATGACTGTTTATACTGTTTTAAAAAAACAGTTATTTAAATTGTAATAATATCTCACAATATAGATTTTTTTTTACTGTATTTTAATCAAACTAATTCAGCCTTGGTGAGCATAAAAGACTTCTTTCAAAAACATAAAAAAATTTAATTATTCTAAACTTTTGACCATGATATATGAAAATGTCAAACTGCAATTTCAAGATAATTATAATTCGGTGAATTAATTGTCTCATTCATGAAACACACCATGAGTTTGTGACAAGAATACTCAGAATTAAGATAATGAGTAGAGTAGGTTTGCTATTACATTTCAGCGGGAATAGGGGACAATATCCTATTAGGGCTTTCAAAGGGAGGCCACTCTCACCAGATGGAGGTCAAAGGTCATTCCAAATTGAGCCAGCCCAGCTTTCGTTTTGCGCTGCGCTGTGTTTTGGCCTGCATGTCTTTAGGAAACATTTTTTTCTAGCTTTTGCATATCAACATTTTACCAGTTGATTATAAAAAACACATTCTTGCTTTACATTCCAATCTGTTTCAGGAACACAAATATAAATATTATCATTAAAAATAAAACATGTATCATGTTAAACTAGCATTATTATTTATTTATTTTTATTATGTGCCTATTTTATTATGATCATTTGCCTTGCATCACATAATCTGTAACACAATTCGACTTCTATACTGTATATGTGAACCATAACTCACTATTGGTCTTGCAAAAATGTCTGCTGATTTATGAAATAAAGCCTGTGAAATGACTGTTTGAGAGAACTCCATGTTCCATGAAGCCCTGTCTAGATGTTTGTTATGTTCTCTGACTGATTAATCTGGAAGTCAGTGTCACCTTGTACATGGGCAGACAATGGACCAATGCTTGTCTAAGGACATGAAAGATGCTCCATAAATTTCTAAGTTAACATATTTCAACAGAAGGGGTCAATAACCTAAAAAAAAATTTTTATAAATAAGAAATTTTGCAACTAAGCTAATTAATAAGAATTATACAAACTAAAATTTACAGTTATACTTTAATTTACAGTTGGCATGCAGCGAATAACATAAATATTCAAGTGTGTGTGTGTGTGTGTGTGTGTGTGAACCTACTTAACCATATTTTGGGGACAAATTTGTACCCAAAATTGAGCTAAACCTGACAAAATCTCCAAAAACCTCCCTTTGGGGACGTCCTCATTTGTAAAACTGGTATAAAAATAAAGTAAACAAAGTTATTTTTAAATTGTAAAAATGCACAAAGTTTCCTGTGAGGGGTAGGTTTAGGTGTAGGGATGGTGTAGGGTGATAGAATATACAGTTTAGAATGGAATGTCCCCATTTAGATAGATAAATTTACAGTTGGCATGCAGCGAATAACATAAATATTCAAGTGTGTGTGTGTGTGTGTGTGTGTGTGAACCTACTTAACCATATTTTGGGGACAAATTTGTACCCAAAATTGAGCTAAACCTGACAAAATCTCCAAAAACCTCCCTTTGGGGACGTCCTCATTTGTAAAACTGGTATAAAAATAAAGTAAACAAAGTTATTTTTAAATTGTAAAAATGCACAAAGTTTCCTGTGAGGGGTAGGTTTAGGTGTAGGGATGGTGTAGGGCGATAGAATATACAGTTTAGAATGGAATGTCCCCATTTAGATAGATAAGTTAACGTGTGTGTGTGTGTGTGTGTGTGTGTGTGTGTGTGTAATGTTTTAAGACTGTGTCATGTAGGCATGTGATGTCATATATTGTTATTAATAATTCTGCAACAAATTACTGTAATATAAAAGAAAATGTGTTGTTTTTGCTTTTAAAAAGAATGTAATGCATCCCACAAAGAAAGAAAATATGACAAAATGCATACTCTTCATGTCCGAAACTCAAAGCCTGAGTGCTACTACACAATGATAAAGTTCAGCTTTTAGTGTACAGGTAAGTGGACCGCCTCTGTGCTGTGATGCATTTGACAATACTGTCCCTCACAAAGAAAAACAAAGTAATTTAGCACCATGTTCACTGAATAACCAGTAATCTTCATTCTAGTGTGCGTCAGAGCAAAACACTGTAGTGAATCCTGTTCCTGTCAGAGCTGAATGTTGCATAGATGAACCTTCAGCCTGATTCAGTAGATGCTTCTGAGTCTTGTCTGATGCAGGTGACTGATTTCACTGTTGAACAGCACAAAGTGTTCCTCCGAGAACGAGGAATTACAGAGCTAAAACTGGAGTGCTATTGTTTTATTTTATTAATAAATAACAGATATAATTGAGGGATTAAAAGGAAAAGTTAGCACATAAGCAGGTATAAAGGTTACACTTCCTTTCTCTTCATTGCAAGAATAAAGCAGGATTGCAATGGTCACTCTGTAAGGGTTCAAAAGACATCAGCATTAATTTATTTGAAATGACACAGTTTATGCATCCCTCATATTTTGAAGTACGCAATCAAGTAGCAGAGGAAACATTTTGCAAAGATAACATCAGAAAGACCAAAAACAATTACCTTGATTATGTTTCTCAGACATGAGTCTATTAGGTGCAGTACCACCAGGAAGCCCCAGATTGTAATAAAAAAACCGGAATTTTCCCCCTTTTTTTTTTTTTTTTAGAAATAGCCTTTGTGCACAGCCAACCTTGTACTCTTCTAGGTTCAAAAAACTGTAGTCCATAAAATGCGTTGCACAAATTCGAACATCTGGGTTGTGCTGTTCTGTTGTAAATAAATCTTAACCAATGATTCCTAAATGCATCTATTTCCGGAAGGCCAAATAAAGTGCTTTTGCTTTCGCACTGAAACACACAGCGTCTCACTGACATGGCTGCATCAACACTACCGCTGTTCCTGAAACCACACCTTCTTTCTTTGCGTGCACATTTGGGCAGCATTATGCTAATATTTCCACATAGTGACGTAGATAGAACGAGCCGTTTTAGGTAGGTGTGGTTGACTCTTAACTTTTATAAAGAATATCTCTTTGGATTTGAGACTTTAGTCTTTGCAACTTTACAGATCTTCTTTATGCACCAAGAGCTTGTAACACTCCAAAGAGAAAGGAAAACTTGAAATCGCATCACATAACCCCTTTAAAGAAGAACTAATGATAGAGGTTCCATGTAAACAACACAACAGGACCTTATTGATCGTGAAGCTCTGAGCTGTTTTTGTATAGTTTAGCATGATTTGCCAGACATGCACTTGAACACTATTATGATTGGAGCGCTTAAAGTTTAATAAAAGGAGAAAAGATTAGAATTGACGTTGACCAGGACAAAATGAGCTGATCTTTAGTAACCTTTTTCCAAAAATGTACTCAATTTGCCCTAGTTTGAATGGTTTCTTTTACGTTAGCAGTGGCTTTGGGCGAAGTCAAGAAAACAAATGCCATCTTTATTAAGTGATCAGAATGAACAACGCTTATTCATAGCTACATTGTGTTCATCTGTGCGGCGTAATGGAACATGAAGAAAAGGTTAAGAGAAAGAGAAAAATTACTCATACAGTGTTTATATAAACAGATGAACTGCTTAGCTGAGTCTACATGGGACTAAACCTCCAACAAAACAATTCACAAATCATACCTTATTACATGACCATAATTAAAATCATTGACCAGTTAGACTTTTGAAAATGTCCAACTGCTTTCTTAAACCAAATGGATGGCTCAAAGTTTAATAAAGTAATCTTCCACTCGATCTATCTGAATGACCCAACAGGGCCAGAGCTGCATATAAACTGGCACATCTTCACAAAGACACTCTGAGGAATAAAATGTCATCATCCACACTTAAAATTTCCAATATGACGCATAATACCAGCCAAAGTCAATTTTCATTATTTTGTACCTGGACCTATTAATGGAAAGAGACTGTTTATCCATTTAATGGGTTAGTTCACCCAAAAATGAAAATTCTGTCATTAATTACTCACCCTCGTGTCGTTTCAAACCCGTAAGACCTTCGTTCATCTTCGGAACACAAATTAAGATATTCTTGATGGAATCTGAGAGCTGTCTGACCCTGCATAGACAGCAACCAACTGTAACGTTCCCAAGTCCAGAAACGTAGCAAGGAGATCTGTAAAATAATCTATGTGACATCAGGGATTCAACCCGAAATTATACGAAGCTACGAGAATACTTTTTGTGTATCAAACAGTGCCACCTTGAGGAAAAAAGATGCATTGCACATGTGGCAGGACTAGTGAAGCTCTTCCTGCTTGCATTTGGTTGGCTAGTTGTTCATTGATTGTCCTATCATCGGGCAGTGAGCGAATATATATAAATTCGCGGGTGAGGTACTATGGCGTCATGAGTCATGCCCCCTTGCTTCCTGCGTTACATTCAGTTGTCCTCCAGAATGGCATGTTGAAGGAAACTCTGTGTTGAGCATTTGGCTAGGGTTGCCCTCTGCAGGTAAGGGAGTCGGTCGCGATGTGTCCTTTATGAATTTGCTCGTGTTATAGCTATCTCTTTTTGTTCTATTTATGCATGGTTTGAATGAGACCAATTCAGCACGACTGAGGCGGGTGTTCACCGACATTACGGACGCGGTTGTTTCTCCATTGGACCTGATTGTTTCCCATATAGACTGAACGAGCCCTCAGCTTCCCAGCACATATATATATATATATTGATTTAGAACTTATTTGTATGTGTTTTTAAATTTTATCATGGGTTGATAATTGGATTTTTTATAA
Organism: Sinocyclocheilus grahami; assembly: GCF_001515645.1. Lineage (NCBI taxonomy): Eukaryota > Metazoa > Chordata > Actinopteri > Cypriniformes > Cyprinidae > Sinocyclocheilus > Sinocyclocheilus grahami. The sequence continues at coordinate 1,867,104 of NW_015505246.1, read as the reverse complement.
CTATTTAGCATTCGCGGGACATTAGCTTGTCTAAATTGTAATTTAATTGCAGACAGACCAGTGGCGTCACTACTTGCGATTTAGCTTCCCTGTTGTTGGGGCTACGTGGGAACTATTATCTGGAGACGCTGTTGCTTTGTTTTGGTTAATTTTTGTAATTCTCTTTCATGGTGTTTTGTTGAAGCCTTGGTGGGTGTGTGTGTGTGTGTGTGTGTGTGTGTGTGTGTGTGTTTGTTTGTTTGTTAGTTGGTTTACCAACATTTTCTCTTTCCTTTTTGTTTGTTTGTTTCATGTATTGTTTGAATGCCTTTATGGTGAAACGTGTTGATCGTTGAGTGTATTCAACCTGAGTTTCTTAAGGGCACTCAATTACTTTTTTTTGTTGTATTGGTTTTTTTATAGTTCTTGTGTAAGTGTTATTCTTTATTGTTGTATTACTATATTGAGTGGCTGGGAGTCTGATGTTTGTGCTCATTTGCTGATTTTTGTTTGTGTTGTAGTAGCAATTTATTATTGCCTTGTTTTGTATTAGTTAGTTATTTTTGTGGATTTAAGTATTTGTTATCTGTTCATTTGGGGGTGGGTAACCCTCCTTATTGTAATCCATTTGTGATGGTGACTGTCTCTTCAAGTGTATAACCTGATTTCTGTTGTTACAGGAGCTGAGTGCCTAAGGCAGGGGTGGACTCCTGGTGTTGGTGTTTCTTTCACGAGTGCTGGTTGGAGCGTGTGTGTGCGTCACAGGTATAAGTGAAGGGTGTTTTGCTGTATAGGCCGATTGTGCCCTTATCCCCTGCTGTCCAGCCTCGGTTCCTGTACCTTGATTCTTGGATGTCCTTGACGACCCAGGTTGCCCACTGTTGTATTTTGTGAAGTGTGTAATTGAGTTTGTGATATGTGAACTGTTGTGTTTAGTGATTGCTCTTCTACCTCCCTTTATGTAATAAACCTTTTTTTAATTGTAATAAATTACTTTGTATATCTATGTCCCCTGCAAATTTATCATGAGCTGACCAGTGTTGCCTAAAAAGAAATTCATTAAGAAAGATCCCTGGGCAAGACCCAGGGTGGCGTAGTCATGCTAAATTTGTAATCCTTTACTGCTTCGCCACACACACATGCATACTTTTTTGTGCGCAAAAGAAAAAAAAAAAAAAAACGACTTTATTCAACAATTGTTCGTTTTTGTTTTTTTTCTTTTGCGCACAAAAAGTATGCATGTGCAATGCAGCATTTTTCCTCAAGGTGGCACTGTTTGAAACAATGATGACGTGACGTTTCACTCATAATTACAGCAGGCATAAAACAAACGAATATCATCAGCAAAAATTAAACCGATTTGAATGGCTTTACTGCAGAGCAATTACTATACGCAATGAAATATAAATGCCACTGTCATTTGATGCTGGATGTGATTAATAAGCTGCCAGTGATCAATATATTGAATACGAAATCATTGAAAACTATAGTTTTGAGAATATGTTTGAGATCTTGAATATGAGGCAGATGCTGAATGTACTGTTGAAGTGCGCTCTGACGAAGACAGCGATGGTAAAATCATCTGCTCAAATTCAACCCTTTTAAGTTTCAAAAGGTAACGAAATATGCTTTATTTTATTCTTCTGTAATTGTTCTTAAAATATCAAGAGAGCTTTTTGCTATTGCAGCAGTTAGAGATCCATCCGTGCTGGATATATTGGTCCGGGTCGCTAAAGGCCGGAATATGTAATGATTGGCGAAACATTCATGCATTTAAGGGTTAAACCTTTAGTTCGCATACTAGTATTAGTTTTCAAATGACATATATTCACATATTGGAAAGGAAATTGATATCTTGTCAGAAGTATTAGGATATGATGCCTGCCGCAACCTTACTGCAAAGTTGTTAAAAAGTCAGTCGTGCAAACAATTACCAATATTTAGACATGAACCATTTTTCTGACATTTTATATGGACATAAAAATCATGCTTTGAATCAAGATTGTGACATTGTTAATAACCCATCATCTTTGCAACAGGCTTGCGAGTGCGAATCAAGCGATATCTTCTTTTAGATATGTGAAAATTGGAAAACACAGCATGAAAGGATCCTGGCGAGATCAAACATGTATTTTGATGAAGGAATAGAACATTGGGTCACATAAGAGGTGCAACCTCAGCTTTGCTCATATTTCCATTCATTCTATTACTAACCTGTAATACATGCGCATTCTCCTCCCAAACTGTATGAACATCAAACAAGGGTTTGACCCAGTATATACTTATAAATAAACATTAGAGAATGAACTTTACACCCCTGACCCCTGATATTTTGCATGCATTATGTCTGGGATAAATGAAAATGTCAGTGGCTCCTATAGGCTACTGGAGATATATGGACAGTAATATGTAGAGTTAATGGGTTTGAGAAGAACCTTTGGCACTGCATACCTGGGTTAATGGTGTTGTGCGTCCTGTGTGTACAGTTAGCTAAATGGACATCCCTTGAGTCAGCAAATAACATAAATGAGGTGCTATTCATTTGATACAGAATAAATGCCTTGTGGGAAGATGGAAAATAGCCACTGAAAGTAATATAGTGACAAACAAAAAGGCACTGATACGCTTTCTGACAGTTTTATACCTTGACGAGCTTGAATTGACTCCCAGTGAAAGGTCTTTTATCAGTAAAACTGCATATAAAAAGGCAAAATGGCCTGTCAAGAATTGAGAAATATTTGACATCCTGATTAAACACTTTTTACATAACATTCTTCATTTTGTAGTTTCTTGCAGCATATCCTAAAAACCTTACATTGCTCAAAAAATTAAAAGCTAAACAATTAACCTAATCAGGAATGGAGAATTATCATGTCATGCCCGTCACAGAAATAAATTCAAGCCTGATAAATGCTGTGGAGGAATTACTTCTCAGTTCAAGTTGCCCTTGTAGCATTATTGACGGTGTTGTTAGCATTAGATATGTCTTTTACTATTCATCTTCCAATTACATGTGTGGTGCTTGTTGACTTCCAAGTGATTGCTTATGGTGTACCACCATCAAAGATGTTCAGGAAGAAGACAAAACAGAGAGAGAGATTAAAAATGGCTTTTAATGGGTCTGGTAGCACAGACAAAGATCAGATGTGATCCCTTTAGAGTTTAAAATGCTCAAGCCTCCAACCAATATCTAGTACTTAAAATACAATCTGATCAATGAAGAGTGATTTGAAACATTATGAGGTGACTATGCATCATCTTTGATGCAGAAATTAAAGACTGATTGTGTAATCTGTCTTTTGTGCTGCCTGTACTTCTTGCTGAATTAACTTGAATCACAGTCCTTATAAAAAAAAGATTAAAACTTTCATTTGCATAATATCGGATTTCCTTTGCAGTCCTGGCTTTTTCCTGTTTTTCCAGTATTAAAAGTTTAAATAGTAGAACCGGTTTAGAACCCAACTACTTTATCAAACTATAATTACAAAAAGTAGAAATGCAAATGAGTTTCTTGAGGATATTTGTTCCCTGAAAAATGCAATTCAAATTTTTCAAGCATAACTGTCATATACTAAGTAAATTAGAAATGTGCCACAGAAGAGTGTCCTTGTCTTATCCACATGTGGTGCCATTGCTCTTGATTGAGCTTGATCAGCCTCTTATTTTTTTGGATGCTGTTTAAAAAAAAAAGAAAGAAAAGAAAAGAAAAGAAACCAGTTATTAAAATATTTAACAGAAAAAAAAAATCTTGGTTTTAACATGGCAAATTAATATTTGCTTGAATAAGGTTTTGTATAGGTATACAATAGAAATATTAAAAAACACTATACATAGACTACCGTTTTAAAATTTGGGGTCTGTAATTTTTTTTTTATGTATTTGAAAGTAGTCTCACCAAGGCTGCATTTATTTGATCAAAAGTTTAGAAAATTAATAATAGTGAAATTTCATTCCATGAAAAAAAAAAAAAAAAAATTAAAATAATTGTTTTCTATTTTAATGTTTTAAAATGTAATTTATTCCTGGGATAACAAATTTTCAACAGCCACTACTCCGGTCTTTAGTGTCACATGATCCTTCAGAAATCATTCTAATATGCTGATTTGGTGCTCAAGAAACATTTCTTATTATCAATTTTGAAAACAGTCATGCAGTTTAATATTTTTGTGGAAAACATGATACATATTTTTCAGGATTCTTTGAAATAGAAAGTTCAAAAATATTATGTAACAACGTAAAAGTCCTTTATATCATTTTTAATTAATTTAATAAATCTTTGCTGAATAAAAGAATTTGATTAAAAATAAAAAAGTGGAAACATTTCTTATTATCAATTTTGAAAACAGTCATGCAGTTTAATATTTTTGTGGAAAACATGATACATATTTTTCAGGATTCTTTGAAATAGAAAGTTCAAAAATATTATGTAACAACGTAAAAGTCATTTATATCATTTTTAATTAATTTAATAAATCTTTGCTGAATAAAAGAATTTGATTAAAAATAAAAAAGTGTGTGTGTATATGTGTGTTATACGTGTTATATATACAGTGGTGGCCAAAATTATTAGAACACTAGTATTTTTAACAGCTAAAAAAACGGTTTGAAGTCAGTTATTTCTATCTTTTGCTGTATGTCAATAGGAACTATCAGTTTACATTTCCAAACATTCATTTTGCCATTAACTGTAATAATCCAGTGAGATTTTTGTTTGCACAAGGAGTCTGACAACAGCCAGTGCTCCACACAGAGATCTGATCTCACCATCATCCAGTCTGTCTGGAATGACATGAAGAAACAGAACAAACTGAGACAGACTAAATCCAGAAGAACTGTGGCAACGTCTCCAAGATGCTTCAAGAGACCTGCCTGCAAAGCTACCTGAAAAACTGCACCTAGGGCAAAAGCTGCTTTAAACACAAAGGATGCTCACACTAAATGTTGATTTAATTTAGTTAATAGAAGTTAATTGATAAAGAAAATGTATGACAGTGTCCTAATTTTACAGCATTTTTACACAAGTACCTAAAACTTTTAACAGTACTGTAGCTTTGCAGGTAGGTTTCTTGAAGCATCTTGGAGACGTTGCCACAGTTCTTCTGGATTTAGACTGTCTCAGTTTGTTCCGTTTCTCTAGCTAGCGCCCCACAGTCTCTGCCAACTGGTTGAAACAGCACTGAACCACAAAGGCAGCAATTTGAGGCTCACTGCAGAGAGTGGTTCAATAAATGCGGTTAACATCAGCATATTCTGCCCTTTTATTTTTTTTTTTAATTACAGCTCTTAACCTCACTAAAGTGCTGATAATTAACCTACGGTTTTCAGAAAGAATGGAGGAGACTGAAGATATATAACTCTCAGAGGAAAACTGCGTGCCAGGACCTAATGGAATTCACTCCCCCAGAACGTATGTCATCAAATTAAAACACACCACAAATCACAAAAGCTCTTTTTGTAATGATCTCAGAGGGGTATTGGATAGCAACTGGATACAAGTCATGATTTTATTTCCATTCTCTTCAGATGAGCAGCAAAGCACATCTAAAGGGATCAAATATGGAACTATAGGGCTGGCATTGCATTGCTGAAAATGGCTCTCACCTCAGAGACACGATCACTAGACCTTCACAATAATAGGTTGAATGGTGTAGCGATGTACAAATCTTATCAAACTATACTGCTGCACCTTTGCTTTCTAATAAGCATCTGCTCACACGTCTGCACTGCTGCGATATCACACTCAAAGACTCCGTCCAATAGAGCGAGCAGGCTTCCCGAGAGACCGCACAGCCCACAAGCCCCTAGCTTTCTCCTCACAAATACGTTTCTATGGGAATAATTCTCAGACACTGACCTAAGCTGATTTGTCTTTATTTCCTGGAACCTTATTTTGCAGTGCACTTTAGAGAGAGGGGAAATGCACTGCGCTCTCAGAGATGATCCACTGAACCTTATGGGTCGAAATGATCTCTATGTTGACACAAGCTTAAAAAAAATACCATATTTCAGGTAATAAAATCAATTTACATGAGGATGCACCATTAAAAGCACCTTTGGTCCGAAAACAAGGCTCTACAAATAGAAATGCACACGATTACGTATAATGTCTTCAGCATGGAGATAATAACGTCACGTACACAAAATGCACTGGTCAGCTGTAGATCTATTTAGGAGTAGTGAGACTCCAAGTGTTTTTTGGAAAAGATTTGGGGTCGATACTCTGACAACTGTGATATATTTGTTATGATTCTTTAATGGATAGAAAGTTAAACTAAAACAGCATTTATTTGAAATAAAAACTAATAAAAACTTTATCACTTTGAGCAAATAATGCTTCCTTGCTGAACAAAAGTAAAAATTTCACTTAAAAATTCCAAACTGTATTGAATGTATGTGTGTGTGTATTTATTTATTTAGTGTCAGATGTTCAGGTCTACTGAAATACTCACTGCAGCAGCGAGGGCTTGGTCTAAGTCTGCAATAATATCTTCTTCATCCTCCAGACCCACAGACAAACGAATGAGTGTATCACTGATGTCCAGCTCTTTCCTCTCATTCTCAGACACTGAAGCATGAGTCATAATTGCTCTGAATAACAAAAGATGCAACATTATTGGAAATGGAGGTGGATGAAATGTTCCCACAAAAAAGCGTTTTTATTGATTTTGATTTGATTTAAGGATAAATCATGTAACACCGGACAAGCTAAAATATCAAGAAGGCTTAGACAGAAAAAAATTTAAGTGAATTACTTGTGAACCACAAATATCATAAACCTGTCACAATGAAGTTCCAAAAGATGATTAACCTTAACTTCATTACGTTGAAAGCTGATTACTATAACTATAAATGTTCCATTATTTCCTGCTAAATAATCTTCTACAATGAGGCAAACTGCTCAGAAAAGAAAAGTGTCGTTTCTGCAATTTCTTTTTACAGTAACATTAAAGCTCTCACGCCCCCTAGTGGAAATCCAATATAAGCCTCTCAGACTTTTAGGGCTTAAGGGGGTCATAGGATGCTACATGCACTTTTACAAGTTGTTTGAACTGAAATGTGGATTGAGGTGTTCTGTTGTTGGATGTAATCATGAACATAGCAGTCGTCATTTACTCCCGACATCTGAGCCGTTGAACTCGCAGTGGATTACATTTGTTTCTGAAGGGAATGCTCACCCGATCTACATAAATGCGTCTATGTTCGCGCGAATCATTCATGATCCAGCCTCATCTACAGAAGTGAGTATAATGTTTTGTAAAGAATCTTTGCAAACTGCCTTTCCTAATAATGTGCTAATTAGCAAGTTTCACGATGAATGCGGCTAAAGTAAACAGTCTTTCTGAGAGCAGCTCTGAAGAGAGGGGCGGGGTCAGCAGAGCTCATTAACATTTAAAGGAAAATGCTACAAAAACGGCTTGATCTGAAAAGAGCTGTTTTTTGACAGGGTAAAAAAAAAAAAGTTGTTTTTTTACACTACCATTGAGAAATGTTAACCAAACTATGTTACAGACTTTACATTAAGACCCTAAAGAATCACATCAACTTGTGGAAAATGGGCATCCCATCACCTCTTTAAATGAAAAAAAGGTAATATACTTAATGTTTATTTTCTGTATGCTCTGGATTTAAATCAGATTTTCCCTCAGAACAGTCAGTGGATTTGGACATACTTACGGGTGCTCTGCTAGACTCTCATAACCACCAAGACTTTCAGCAAGTGCAAACAACTGAAATGCAAAACACCATATAGTTTTTAAAAAAATGTAAGATGTAAAAGATTTTCAAACTATATGAAGCTTCAAAGCACCTTCAGACTGCGGAGGAAAGTTGAGGCGTGCTCCAGTTTTCCTTTGATGTAGAAAGTGATCATCCCAGGACAACCTGTGCACTGTCTCTTTGTCAGCTCATGCTGAGGGTGGGATGGAAGACCTGAAGGAAAAGAGTCAGTCAAGTCCGACTGGAATATCAGTTCATTTTGAACAACACAGTTAAAGGTTGCCCATAGATGGTATCATACAAATTAAGCACCTACACTACTATTCAAAAGGTTTTCAAAAATTTTTAACATCATTAAAAAAAAAAGTCTATTGGACTCATCCAAACATTTACTATTTTTATATTCAGATGGATTATTTGAGCAATTACCTCTATGTCAAAATCACCCAACATACACTTCTATATGAAGTTACAATAACACCACAGACACCTGGGAAGATGACTCTGTCCACTCTTGGGTCGGCCTCCAGAAACTGTGCCGCGGCCATTGCGTTCTTAAAGTGCTGCTTCATTCTCACGTGGAGTGTCTTCAGACCCCGATTGCACATATAACAGTCAAATGGAGAAGGCACAGCCCCAAGAGCTGAAGTAAACGGGGAGAAAGAGAGAGTAAAACAAACCTTAAAAGTTCTACTTCCACTATGCAGTTGACTCGTTTTTAATGTTACAGTTAGGGATAAATCTCCAATACTGATGTACCGTATTGACCCGAATATAAGACGATGTTTTTTTTCTTGGAAATACATCTGAAAAAACGCGGTCGTCTTATATTCAGGGTCTAGACTTTGACATGTCAGTAATACACCCACAACAATATGTGGCACCAAATACGCATAAAACGAGTGTGACATGAAATACGTAATGTAATGCGTGTTGTAAAGATCGAGAGTAAAAACTAAAGAAAAAGAAAACCTTACAGCTGCATGAGTCGTGACTGTCACGTTAGCCTGATGGGACCAAACTCCCTTCGTGATTTTAAAACGTAAGACAGTACCCAGATTGGAAGACTAAAGTAAGATTTTACTTCTACTGTTAATAAGATTTTGGTAGGCTACTATTAGATGGATAGCCTAAATGTCCTAATTCAGATGGGCTACCTGTTTTTTTTTTTTTTAATGGTATATCAAAAAGCGTACATTTTTTAAATGTGATTGTTGGTACATTTTACCAGTTTTTACCATACTTTCAAAACAAAAATTAAAATAGGAAAAATATGCAATATGAAAATAATTGAAGACAAAATGTGTTTTACTGAGAAAAAACAAGATTTGGTTTTTAAAAAGCCTTTTTCCAAAAGGTGCATCTGGAAAAAGGGGGGTCGTCTTATAATCAGGGTCGTCTTATATTCGGGCCAATACGGTAATTGCAATAAGAACCTAACAGAAAGCACAAGGTTTCACATCAGGACTGTAGCAGTGTGACAGGTGGGAGGTATGGGATGAAGTCGATAACATTATAACTTGCTCAAATTATACGTACAGTGATTAGACCATTTAAAAATCACATTAAAATAAAGGATATAGCAATAATATGCAAGGAAAAAAGTTTTCTTGAAACTATTTCTGAGCCATGTACTTCAAAATCAAGAGGGAATGAAGGAAATTGTCTTTTTCAACGAGACTACATGTAATAACAAAAGGGAAATACTGCCAGCAGATATTAATATAGGATATTACTTTCACTTGAAGACAAGTAATTTTCTTTTCAAGTGAATGAAGTACATTTTTCTTGTCCCTTACAAAAGACCCCCAATAGTGTAGAGAAAAGAACTTCATTCTTGCAAGAATTTCTTCTTCACAGAGTTATATCTGAACATTGCACCTGGTGCCTCTCTTGGGCATGTCACACATCTTCAGCATATTTATGTACATTATAACACTGAGCTGAACCTTTAACATTTTCAGTGATAAGCTCAGCAGGCTATGATTCTTTGGCCTTGAGATTATCTGATTTTAAAAAAAGAAAAGAAATCAAAGCTTATTGTACAGCACCTATCAGTTTTAGCACATCATAAATTTATGTTTTTTATGTCCATTATGGTTTATTAAGATTATAGTTCACATCAGCATTAAAACCTGACAATAATTAAATATATAAAGAAGCATCTGTGCATATCAAAAACACAAAAAAAAAAAAACAGTAATATTGCAAAATGTTATTACAATATAAAATAATGGTTTCTATTTTAATATACTTTAAAATATAATTTATTCCTGTGATGCAAAGATGAATTTTCATAAGCCATTACTCCAGTCTTAAGTGTCACATGATCCTTTAGAAATGATTTTAATATGCTGATTTATTATTAGAATTATCTATTTGTCTACACATACATACACATATATATATATATATATATATATATACACACACACGCATATATAGGCTGTTCTCTATTGTTAGTACTGTCCAATAATTTGGCTCTATTTCAAAGGGCAAAAAAAAAAAAAATCACATGCTATAAACTGCTTGTAAAATACATCTTATATAATCGTACAGCCCTTTTGATCTTGAGTCACAAAGTCATGCCATAAAGAAAAGAGCTGTTCGCAGAAAATTAGGATGTCAACAGATTTTCACACTTTGTCACATCTTAAAGGTTTCGGTTTAAATTAGTAGAGCCTTACCATTCTGCAAAAACTTCAGTCGTTCATAGATGTCATCACGATTGAGAGAAATCAGGCCCATCACAACATCACTGTGTCCTGGAATTACATGGATAATTTAAATTTTGATCAATAAACTTTCAGTTATACAACAGGCTGAAGTAATTTTTTATTTGTTTTTACCGTTCATATATTTTGTTGCAGAGTGCATGCAGATGTCTGCTCCAAGTGCAAGGGGGCGCTGTTCCAGGAATGAGAAATATGGTGAAATAATTGCATCATTATCTAGTTTTTGTATAAGGAAACTCTAACCCTGCACTGGAATCTTATGATACAAGTCAACTGTACACAATGTATTTTTAACTTTATTAACTCACTTTTTAATTAGTAGCATAGCATGAAACATTAAGTCGTTGCTCTCTGGACAAGGTAATGTCACCGAGTTCTCAGAATCTATTATTCATACATCAAAAAACCAGCAGCACTGGGTTATGTATTAAAATAATGCAAATGTTCATACCTGGAAGTAGGCTGACATGAAAGTGTTGTCCACAACAACAATTATGTCCTTGTTGTGCTCATGGACAATATCTGCACATCCCTTGATGTCCACAACCTTCATTGTAGGGTTTGTGGGTGTTTCAATCCATAACATCTGTAGAAATCAGAACATTTAATATGCCAGTTCAGTTAAGAGTGGTAAGCTAATTAGTCATGTGAGCAAATAATTACTCATTCAACCCTCTTTCCCACAGTAATTTTCTAATACTATCTGCCAGGTGTACCTTTGTATTTGGTTTTAGAGCTGCTTTTAGCAACTCTAGCTTTGTGAGGTCAGCAAAAGAGACATCAAAGCCAACTTCCGCAGCTATTTTTCTGAAATACCGATTAGTTCCTGGTGGAAAGAACATGACAGTCTCAGTAAGAATATCAGCTTTTCACTGCATTTTTCTTAAGCCCAACTATCATTTTATTTATTATTAGGAGCAGTAACTCACCTCCATAAACATCATTCATGCACAAAATTCCATCTCCAGCCTTAAAAAGATGTGTGATGGTCAAAGTTGCAGCCAATCCAGAGGCAAGAGCGAGACCTATTAGCAAAGTCAGACAGAGCTTTAGGTTATATCAATGTCATATAACATATCATATGAAAGTGTTGATGATGGACTCACAGTATTGTGCACCATCCAAAGCAGCAACTGCTCTCTCAAGACAGCTTCTTGTGGGATTTCCACTCCTGCTGTACTCAAAACCCTGGCAGATAAAATATTAGAAAAAAGTGAAATTCAAAATGCTTCACATAAACTAGTGTTTTGAATTGTGCAAATAAAATGTCAAATCCACAGAAAACTCTTGAATTAAAAACATACCGTTTGTGGCTCCTTTACAAAGAGACATAGTTAACATGCGAACATATGCATTTACGTCAACCACCTGGCTCTTCTCATGACTTATGTTGTTAATACTCAGTCAACTTGCAGCTTCTTTGTAGATGTAATCAGTCACCACTCTTTTGTCAAAAGGTATCCTATACATTATTGTTTTTGACTGGTTCCAGAGGAGTTTGGTAAGCTAAGACCAGCTTGAAATGACTAAAACCAGCTAATTAAACTTCTTTCAGAAGGCAATTGAGCATAATAATTAAGTACTTGACCTCAACCTGTGGTGTTGTTTAAATGTCAAGTATATTTTGTTAAATCACTGAATTAAATAAACAGGCCTGGCTTGTGGTTGGGATCTTCCAACAAAGTCGATAGGTTCTACATAAAGACACTTAAGCCAGCCTAAATAGTTTGCGGGTCTTTCAGTTTGGATAGGCCAAGTGCCCAATGTCCCTCTAAAACCAGCCAGAACACTAACCTGGTAGACCATTTAAACCCAGTAAGTCAGTTTAGGCTGGTTTTTCAGCAGGATATGAGATGCTTTGTGCTTAGTCACTGTGACATGCACCTACTTACAGTCTTAACTCAAAACCTACAAGTCTTTAATGTAGTTACGCTTGGTAAATTAGTTGGAATTTATAAATAAATGTATAATAATAAAAAACTTCCCTTTCACACAAAGTCCTGTAATTGTTCATTTCACGTCAAATCCATTTAAATGGAAACTGCGAGTGAGAATTGCTGATCAAAGAAACAATCGCGAGCTCTATTATCGCTCGATCAGTACACACATCACAATCTACATACTCAAATATCAAGTTAATACGAAACAACAATTAATATATTCTCAATGTCAAACGCTTACAAAATACCTCAATGACTTACCGCATGCTTCCCCGGTCCGTGTTGTTTAAAGGTAGTAGACAGCGAAATAGGAGGCACTACGGCCCTAGAGTTCCACTGCTCCGGCTCTGAACCAACGTGGATCGCATCAGTAGCGAATGATTTGAAGAGCGGCTGGTAGCCGGCGGCTGAGCTGTCGTTCTGCTTTTGAGAAGCCATGCGTGCTCCGGATATGACTGACGATGAGACACCGGGTCCCTGAGATCACAGACGAGTGAATAGCTCTCTCTCTCTCTTACTGTAAATGTTTTACATTAAACAGGAGGGCTGTAGCAACAAAACCTTTCTACGCCAATCACTGTATGTGTAGTGTAAGGGAATGGAGTGTATTGGTGATCGCGCAGGGGCGTGCCGGGTCACGTGATCAGTGAAATGATAGTGCACTGATGATGCAACGTTTACGTGACAAAACCTAACAGCCGTTCACTGAGTGCGTTCCCAACCATAAAATCCAAGTTTATTTTTCAGATAAGTCTGTCTATCTATCTATCTGTCTGTCTGTCTATATCTATCTATCTATCTATCTATCTATAAGTTAAATACTTAGGTACACTAGGGACGAAATGTTCACCTTAAATGGTAACATCTAAGTTTTGGTTTTGTTCAAGTCAAAAATATAGCCTAATCGCTCAAATCAACCAAAATTAATTAATTTATACCATCAAAACGTAATGTTATGAGTTAAATCAGGTTGAAATAGCTTTTTAAGGTAACTGCAGGCCATCCCCTTTTACAGTGTACAGGTCTAGAAAGTTAGATCTGTACCTTTTATATATTTATTTATGAATGAACAGATTACCAAAAACTTTTGAACACACATCAGGTGTTTGTAATTCCCAATAGGCCTATATCAGACACCAATGTTGTATAACACACTCTTCAGTCCTCAGTCCACTGCATGACAATATTTTTAAAAAGAAATGTGGAACTCTTTGTGTTGCATATTAATTGGTTATGATATAATTTGATAAGGATATTTAGGCTGGACTTTGTAGGCCTAATAGCTACATAATCTCAGATAGCATTGTGTGTCATTAAAAAAAAAAAACAAGAAACATGCAGGGTTGCAGACATGTATTCATCAAATATTTCAAGAAATTAGATGTATTCTAAAATGTCGTATTTTTTAGCATGTAATTTGGTATAATTAACTGTCATGTACATTTTTAAATAAAAAAGTAATTTAAATCGAGTATATGATCTACGCAGTACATGAGACTTTGAACTTTTTTGAACTTTTTTTTAACTGCACACAAGTTACTATAAAAAAAAATAACTTATATTTTTATTTATTTATTTTTTACATTTTATTTGTTCATTTTTATTTTTAAATAAGCGCTTTCCTTACAGTTCCTAAAATCACCAGAAAGTTAAATTCAGGTCTTGGTCTTTCCATGTAGGCAGTTTGGCATGTCATTATGATTTATCAGCCCAAAAGTATGATCTAACAATGAACTGATGTGACAGCAGTTTGATAGTTGTTTGCTGTATCTTCTCCTTATCTGAGGTGTGCTTTAGACACAAATCACATGACGATCTTCAAGTACTTGTTTCGGTGTTTTGCTGCTTGGCCTCATAAGTGTTGTCTCACTCAGTACAAGGTAAATCCTGTGGGTGTGTTTAAATTAGTTCCAGCTCAGGTGACTCTCCTGATTCTGGCTTGATGTATTTGATATGTTGTATACTGTAGGCTATCCTTTAGATTCAAGAACTACATTTGATCTCTTACCATTTAGTTGATGAATGCATAGCAGGAGTGATTGGGGGGAGTGTACATTTACAGACCGTACATTTTCTGAAACGATGACGTCATCAGCCACGTCTCGCCCCTAGTCAGACACCTACGTCACGTAACAGCAACAAAAACATGAAGAAAAACACTGAACGATTGTCTTTTTATTAACTAACATTAAGATAGATTAATAAATTTATTGTTCCATGTTCGTTTGTATACCGCGCGCGAGGTTTATGCGCATAGTCCAAGTCTTCTCCGTTTTTAGTGTATCTCTGTGGCAGATCTTTAGGGAAGATCTGGCTTCATGTGGACGTAGCCTTAATCTTAAGCTTCTTGGTCAAAATAGAAGTTCTCTGGTTTGCCCTGTCTGTTTCATTAGCAGATAAGGATTAAATATTTAATGCATCCAGGCTAGCTACTTTGACTTTTTGTTCTGATGCCTATTTTGGTTTCAAGCATTCATTCTATGTATTTGTAGGTAATTTCAGCCATCCTACTTTATTGAGAGAGAATGAAGTGAACGGTGAAGAAACCAGAGTGCATCAACATCTCAGCAGACACTGCCATATCCTGTGTCATAGAAAACAACCTGCTGAATCAGTGATGTAACATGTAAAACAAGTTGATGTTCTGTAAAGTGAGCAATACGGTAATCAGAAAATGGGACTGAGATCGAAAAAGAAAAAACCGCAAATGTGTAAGTTCTATGTAGGCTACTTGATGATCGGTGTGAATTTGTTATATGACGATCATTCCTTTGTGTTGCAGATGATTCATGTTGCGAGGGCTCTGACATGATCTTGTTCGATGTGGAGCAATGGGCTTCCTTTCCTGAGACTGATGTGTAACATGGTTTGGAAATACTGGGTTAATTCTGCTAACTTTCATAATGCTTGCTTATTAACTGTGCTTGACTGGAAGTGATTCAAAGTTTCATTTCAGAGGATGAATCAGCTTGAGATGGTGCAAACTTCATTCAAAACCATTGGTTTATGCCAGGGGTGCCCAAACTCGGTCCTGGAGGGCCGTTGTCCTGCAGAGTTTAGATCCAACCCCAATTAGACACACCTGAACCAGCTAATCAAGCTCTAGGGCATACTAGAAACTTCCCGGCAGGTGTGTTGAGGCAAGTTGGAGCTAAACTCTGCAGGACACTGGCCCTCCAGGACCAAGTTTGGGCACCCCTGGTTTAAGCTTTTCTTGTATTGATTATCCTCCTTTTTCCATACAATCAGCTAAACGAAAGACCTGCAACTGCATACAATAGAATAAAACATGTCAAGCTAAGAATATGAATGTATCTGTCTTCAAAATACATAGATAAACAGCTCAAACACATTCATTATTAAGTATCTAAAAATATAGCTGAATTATTTAAGATGTTTGGATGAGACACCTAGATGTTTAGACCATGATAAATATCCACAACATGCTATGTTGTTGGGAAAGAGCACAAAAAAACTTTCATAACTTTACCTGTTTAACCTGAAGTAGTTAGACAGGTTGGAGCACAAATGCAGTTACTGTATTTGTTACGGTATTACTAATATATTCCACTGTCATGTCATTCTCTTTATTATCTGTTAAGGGGTTATGTTGAAACTAAATATAATTAAAATATATTCAGCATTGCTGAATGTGGCAGAAAGACCATTTTAGCACTGCATTTTCAATTTTTATATTTTCACAGTGATATTAATCACTGCAATATTTTCAGTATTGTATCAAAGTCAGTGTAAATTAAAGGCCTCGGGGAGACAGAATTTAAATCGTTGTATTGTACATACAACAAGATTTAGTACAAGTACAAACTGTGAGGCACTTGTTCCTGGCAGTAGATCAAATGTCTGTGCACTGTAGTTACCCACAGGCCACACCTACTGCTTTTAATGACTTTTACAAACAGAAGCATAAAAACATCAGTGAAAGTACTTGAGCTTTTTGAGCTTTTAGTTTTATTACTATTTTAACATGCTGAATGGATGTCATGATGATGGTATATTCTTTTTTTGCATCGTGTTACATGAACATGACCACATAATATTAAGAGCCTACTGTAATAGCATTTTTGTAAATAGCAGTTTTAAACATCCTCTACAGCTTTTACTTTTAATGATCTAAATGCAACTGTTACCAAACTCACCTATGTCAGCATATACAGAAGCCTCCTCTGACCCAGCTTTTGTCAACTTCACCCCTGCATGAAAAGAGGGCACAGTTACCATACCAACCCATACAACTATGCACGAAACCTGTGTCACTGAGCCAGAAAACAGAGAGAACCAGAGAGATGTAACTGTTTTTTTGTCCTCCCCTTGCACTCCTTAGACACTGAATGCCTAATTTGTATGGATTAAATTATATATAAGCACTGGTATTCCTCAATTGTTTTCTGCTGGGAAATGTTTTCAATCCTGGAGCAATATTTTTAATAAGTTTTTAAAAAATCCTTCATTTAGTATTCATTACAAAGTAACCTATAATCCTACACTGCACATGAAATTAAAGGACATAAATTAGCCTTGTACAACGTTTCAGTTCACTTGCAAATTAGTTATCATGCCATGTCCAACCTTGCCATTAAATTCAACCTTGATAAATGCTAGTCCTGCTTCTCCATGAAAGCTGTCATTTAAACTTGTGTTGTAGCATTGGATCATTATTAACGTTTTTTACTATTCATCTACCAATCAAAGTTTTTAATCTTAAAGTACTTAAGCAATTAAGTGTTGTTATTCTGTTAACTTTCAATATTAACTAAATGTTGAACAATATTGCTATATTAATACATTTAAATTGAGCTGAAACTTATTTATTTTAATGTTTATATATATAGATAACATTACTCTAATAGTCTGCAGGAAAAAACAAGATTCAACTATTAAGAACAAAAAGAACAGCATTTAATTAAATTAGAAATCTTTTGAAACATAAATACTTTACTGTTACTTACTTTCCTGTGTTTGACAGGCGGCTTTCCATCAGGTCCAAAAACTGAGCAGGTGTTATAGAGCTTTTCTCCATCCTTCTCAGGAATGGAACCTATACAACAAAGACACAGTCATGTAAGGGACATGAAAATAAATGGCATCAAACACGCTGGTTTGTGTCTGAGGGTCTCACCGCCCACTAAATAGACCCCACAATCCCTGGCTGCCTCCGACAACACCCGTGTGGACTCTCCTGGGATCTTCTCAGCATACTCAGCAAAGAACCCGGTTCCATAAGGGGAGTTGAAGCACTCCTGCAAACAAACATATATAATGGATTATTAAATGCATTTTTTTATAAACCAATATTAAAATAGTAGTCATAATTCCCTGGTGGTCTAGTGGTTAGGATTCGGCACTCTCACCGCCGTGGCCCGGGTTTTGGGGGAAGTCGTGGCCTAATGGTTAGAGAGTCGGACTCGGTTCGAGTTTCGTACCAGCAGGGATTGTAGGTGGGGGGAGTGAATGTTTCACGACTGAGATGCCCTTGAGCAAGGCACCGAACCCCCAACTGCTCCCCGGGCGCCGCAGCAAAAAAATGGCTGCCCACTGCTCCGGGTGTGTGTTCACTGTGTGTGTGTTCACTGCTGTGTGTGTGCACTTTGGATGGGATAAATGCAGAGCACTAATTCCGAGTATGGGTCACCATACTTATAACCCTTGTCCTGCCGCCTCCTTCACAAGTTTTTGTGCTCTTCCCAAGTTGTCCGCCTTGATCTTTGACACATGTAATTGAACCACAGCCAGACTAAACTCTAGGGGGCTGAAGAATAATTGTTTGTTTATTAACTGCAGCAGGATCAATGATTCACAACACTTTCAACGTGAGATGCCCTTGAGCAAGGCACCGAACCCCCAACTGCTCCCCGGGCGCCGCAGCAAAAAAATGGCTGCCCACTGCTCCGGGTGTGTGTTCACTGTGTGTGTGTTCACTGCTGTGTGTGTGCACTTTGGATGGGATAAATGCAGAGCACTAATTCCGAGTATGGGTCACCATACTTATAACCCTACAACTTTTGCACCTTGTCCTGCAGCCTCCTTCACAAGTTTTTGTGCTCTTCCCAAGTTGTCCGCCTTGATCTTTGACACACGTAACTGAACCACAGCCAGACTAAACTCTAGGGGGCTGAAGAATAATTGTTTGTTTATTAACTGCAGCAGGATCAATGATTCACAACACTTTCAACAAGCAGTCTCTGGATGAATTACTGGATTTTGTTTTGGGACTGCACTTTTGTCAAGGGAGGTGCAGTCAAAACAAAGTTTTTAGTTTCATTGTAGTTTTGAATGACTGAAGTTAAATGCACAGTCAAAACATGATCTGTATGAACCACATCTGCAGTCAAAACATAATATTTTAAAAGTATTTTTACATTTTAATACTCCAGTCATTACTCCAGACTTGCAGCATCACAGGATCTTGTAATGAATTACAGTTTTCCTTCTTAATGTTCGCTCATTTTGAATATGGGCAGACTCAGATGACACTGAGACATTGTTAAAAAACACATTCACAAATGATACGATACATATAGAGGGTTATGTCCTTAGAATAGATGGCTTTTCAATTATTGGCTATTCAATTATTTCTGCAAAACCAAAAGACAAGCCATCACATTGCTCATTGATTTGCTTCACAATTGCACCAAATCTGAACAGGTTTTAATGGATGATTTAAACTGGGACTGGATATCACAATCATGAGACCCACTCAAGGACATTTTTAACTCTCCTTGTCTGGACCAATTTATCAATTCTCCAACCGCATTATATTAAAAAAATTAATCTTCTTTACTTGATGTTGTTTAAACAAATGTACCACATGGTGTCTCTGCAGCTGGAGTTTCTTTTATAACAATGTCAGTAATCACTGTGAAATACTTTATGTGAGAAATTTTTCAACGCATAAGAGTAGACCTCGTTTTATTTATAAAAGACAATTTAGACATTTTAATGAATAAGCTTTTTCCACAATGTGTGTAACAGTGATTCATAGAATAAGCTTAGGAATATTTTAAATACCCCCCTTAGCTTTCTGTGATAATCATGCTCCTTTCAGAAGATTCAGGATAAGTGACAGAAACAACCCTTCGTTTAATGAATCCATTTCAGCCTTTATTAGACAAAAAAAATCATGCATAGCCATTAAGCATAAGCAAAGAAAACAGTAGACTGAACACATTATAGAACATTAAGAAATAAGTGAGATTATTATATTAATTTGATAAATTAAAATATAATTGATCTTGTTAAATTCTGGAAACTGTCTAAATCACTAATAGATATATGCTTTAAAAAAAACAGGTTTCCTGACTTTTTAAAAGTGAGTCAGAGTTCATTTAAAGGCAAATATTGCAGACACTTTTAACTATGGTAATTTGGTGGATCACGATTTTAAGGGAAATGAGTCAGTTGCAAGGTGCCCTTCTTAATTATTTTCTTTTAACTCTATTTCAGCTACAAGTTCATAAAGCACTTTTGAGCCTAGACTGTAAAAAATCTGGCATACCTAATAAAATAGAAAACTACGTTTTAAAAATTTCAGAACCTATTGCTTCTATATTTAATTTGAGTTTACCCTCCAGTGTTATTCGGCAATGGTCCTCCTGCTATTAAATGGTGGAGACCCTTCTGAATTAAATAACTATTGTCCTATTTCTAGATTGTCTGTTTTGGAAAAAGGTTTTGTAAGTGGTCAATTAAAAGAATGTTTATCTCAACATAATATTTTGAGTGAATTTCAGGTTTTAGATCAGACAACAACACTATACTGTGGCTTTGCTAGTTACAAAGGAAATCATTATTAAATCTTAAGTAAGAAACAGCACAGTGTGGCCTTATTTGCTGATTTGTCCAAAGCCTGACTCTGTAAATCATAAACTACTATTACAGAGGCTTAAATCTATAGGCTTAGGTGAAACGGCTTTGATTTGTTTCAAGATCTCACTGAAAAACTTAATGTATTTTGATAGAGAATTATTCTTCAGCCTTATTAACAGTTAAAAAGGGTGTACCGCAAGGGTCTATTTTGGCTCCGATTTTATGTTCTATATTTATAAAAGTTCTAGGCCAAAGAATAAATTTGACTGAGTTACATTTTTTATGCTGATAACACCATTACTTATATAGTTGCACCTTCTTTGAATCAAGACATAGAATTTCTGCCGGATTCTTTTCATTCACTACAGCTTCCACTGATAAAATATAAATTGGCCTTAAAATGCCAAAACTTCTAAATCTATTTTCTCCAAGTCATACTTAGACATTTGTCTTGTCTATCTCTAACACTGAAGGTATAGAGTCTTATCTCTCAAAGTTGGCTTTTAATGTACACATTTGGTAGCTTGTCTCCCATACGAAGCCAGGAAGAGGATCGTACAAAGCTCTTTTTGTCAGTATTAGATTAAGGTATTGTGTTGTACATGAACACAAATTCATCCTTACTGAAAAAGTTGGATTGTGACTCTGCAGGTTGGTCCTGCTTATGTCAAAGAAGGAAAATGTATATGTTATTATTTGTTGCAAACTTACTACTCGCATCTCTAGTCTTATATCATATTACTATAACAAGTCCATCTTTACTAGATCAACTACTGTTATTCATTTGAATGTTCCTATGTTAAAAGTGCTTTTTCTTTTTATGCACCCTGGTTATGGAATAACATGCAAGCCGTCATTTTTCTTAGAATCAATTCCATTTACTGCAGGCTGCACTGAAGGAATCATGTTGCTATTATCATTGATCTTTCATATATTTAATTGTATTTGTTGTTTAAATTGTGTATTGTGTTCTTTATGTGAAACTTTATGTAGCCATCTTGACCAGGACTGCCTGGAAGAAGATATTCTATTTCTCAATGGGACCTTCCTGGTAAAAGAAAGGATAAATAAAATAAATAAATATCCCCCAAAATTCATTTTAATGTGCTGATTAACTTCTAAAAAAAAGTTAATATTATAAACTAGAAAACAGTATACTTCTTAATATTGGTGGAAAGTGCTATACATTTTTAGGATTCTTTAAAGAATCGTTAAAAAGAACAGTATTTATTTACAATATAAATCTTTTGTAATTTTATAAATATCTTTACTGTAACTTAGAACAAAATAATGCTTCCTTGCTGAAATTATAATTTCACTCAACAACAAAAAAAACCTATTGACACTGAATGTTTATAAAATGTATACATATTTCTTATCAGGTAAGGCTGTGCAAAAATGAAATGTGTTCTGAAATACTCACTGCAGTACGGAGGGCTTGGTCTAGGTCTGCAATAATATTTTCCTCATCCTCCAGGCCCACAGACAAACGAATGAGCGTATCACTAATGCCCAGCTCTTTCTTCTCATTTTCAGGCACAGAAACATGAGTCATACTTACTCTGGAAAAGAAAAAGTGCACCTTGGGAAATGGAGTTGGATGAAATGTCACCTCAAAAAAGGGTTTTTGGTTGATTTTTATTTGATTTTCCCATATAAAATCATAATGATACCCGACAAGATACTGTATCAAATTATTTAACAGAAATAATGGAATTAGTGAATTACTTGTGAACCATAAATATCATAAACCTGTCACAATGATGTTTCAAAAGATAAGGTGTTCAACAATTAGACAGTTCAGACAAGAAAAGTGTTGTTTTTGCATTTCTTTTTACTACAACATTAAAGCTCTCACGCCCCCTTGTGGCCATCCAAAGGTTTTTTTGGGCTCACACTCATCCACATGCCTTTCACAAAAACAGTGAACATACTTTATATATTTTTTTCTATATGCGCTAGAATTAAATATAACATTTTCCCAGAGAACAGTCAGTGGATTTGGACATACTTACGGGTGCTCTGCTAGACTCTCAACACCACCAAGACTATCAGCAAGCGTAAACAACTGAAATGCATAAAACAATATAAAATTCTTTAAACATGTAAGGTGTAAAAGATTTTCAAACTATATGAAGCTTCAAAGCACCTTCAGACTGCGGAGGAAAGTTGAGGCGTGCTCCAGTTTTCCTTTGATGTAGAAAGAGATCATCCCAGGACAACCTGTGCACTGTCTCTTTGTCAGCTCATGCTGAGGGTGGGATGGAAGACCTGAAGGAAAAGAGATGATCAAGAGTCAATCAAATCTGACTGGAATCTATCAGTATCAGTTCATTTTGAACAATCCAGTTCAGTGTTGCCCAGAGGTGGTATTATACCAATGAAACATGTAAACTACTATTCAAAAATGTGATGTCAGTAAGATTTATTTTAAGAATTTGTTTTTACATTTACTCACATTACAGGATACCTACAGGACACATTAACCTAATCAAAGTGACAGTAAAGATAAATTAAAGAATAAAGAATAAAATAAATGTTATTCTTTTGAACTTTCTATTTATCAAAGAATTATGAAAAAAAAGATTAAACAACAGCCATTTTCAACTGTAATAATATCAATTATAATAGAATTATAATAATTATTTAAGAACTTGTTATAAGAAATGTGTCTTGAGCACCAAATTATCATATTAGAATGGTTTCTAATGGATCATGTAACACTAAAGACTGCAGTAATGGCTGCTGAAAATTCAGATTTTCCATCACAGGAATAAATTATGTTATCATTATATTCAGATGGGTTATTTGAGCAACGTGTCAAAATTGCCTAACATACATTTCTATATATAGTCACAATAATATCATAGACAGACACCTGGGAAGATGACTCTGTCCACTCTTGGGTCGGCCTCCAGAAACTGTGCCGCGGCCATTGCGTTCTTAAAGTGCTGCTTCATTCTCACGTGGAGTGTCTTCAGACCCCGGTGGCACATATAACAATCAAACGGAGAAGGCACAGCCCCAAGAGCTGAAGAAAATAGAGAGGAAGAGAGATGAAAATAAACCTTTTACTTCTGCTATGCGCTAACTCATTTTTTGCATTTCAATCAGGCATAAATCTGCAATGTATTATAATTGCTAAAAGAACATAACAGAAAGCCCAAGGTTTAATCATCACATCAGGACTGTAACAGTGTGACAGGTGGGAGGTATGGGATGAAATAGGAAAAAATATTATTTGCTCAAATTATACATAGTGATTACACATGTATTTCGTAGTGAGACTACACTACTGTACACGCAATAACAAAAGGGAAATATCAGCAGCAGATATTAAAACAGGATATTACTGATATTACCTGAAAGACAAGTAACTATTTTTAAATTAATTTAAAAAAAATCTTGTTCCTTACAAAAGACTCCCAATAGTGTAGATAAAAGAACTTCTTTCTTGCTAGAATTCCTTGTTCACAAAGTTATATTTGAACATTCTACCTGGTGCTTGTCTTGGTCATGTTAAAACACATCTTCAGCATATTTATGTACATTATAACACTGAGCTGAACCTTTAACAGTCTTTGATGATAAGCTTAGTGGCCTATGATTCCTTGCCCTTCTGATTATTAAAAAATATATTGAAGCTTATTGTACAACACCTGGGCATATCGTAAACAGTTGATTTTGTGTGTGTAGACAGACAGACAGACAGACAGATAGACAGATAGATAGATAGATAGATAGATAGATAGATAGATAGACAGATAGACAGATAGACAGATAGATAGATACACATGTATTTCGTAGTGAGACTACACTACTGTACACGCAATAACAAAAGGGAAATATCAGCAGCAGATATTAAAACAGGATATTACTGATATTACCTGAAAGACAAGTAACTATTTTTAAATTAATTTAAAAAAAATCTTGTTCCTTACAAAAGACTCCCAATAGTGTAGATAAAAGAACTTCTTTCTTGCTAGAATTCCTTGTTCACAAAGTTATATTTGAACATTCTACCTGGTGCTTGTCTTGGTCATGTTAAAACACATCTTCAGCATATTTATGTACATTATAACACTGAGCTGAACCTTTAACAGTCTTTGATGATAAGCTTAGTGGCCTATGATTCCTTGCCCTTCTGATTATTAAAAAATATATTGAAGCTTATTGTACAACACCTGGGCATATCGTAAACAGTTGATTTTGTGTGTGTAGACAGACAGACAGACAGACAGATAGACAGATAGATAGATAGATAGATAGATAGATAGATAGATAGACAGATAGACAGATAGACAGATAGATAGATAGATAGATAGATAGATAGATAGATAGATAGATAGATAGATCCTTACCACTCTGCAAAAACTTCAGTCGTTCATTGAGGTCATCACGGCTGAGAGAAATCAGTCCCATCACAACATCACTGTGTCCTGGAATAGCATGGATAACTTTAATCAACAAACTTTCAATCTTAAAATTCAATCTAATTAACCTTAAGTGAATCTTTTTATTTGTTTTTACCATTCATATATTTTGTTGCAGAGTACATGCAGATGTCTGCTCCAAGTGCAAGGGGGCGCTGTTCCAGGAATGAGAAAAACAGTGAAATATTTAAATCAGTATTTAGTTTCTGTATAAGGAAACTCTAACCCTGCACTGGAATCTTCTAAATGATACTAAAGTATTGTACTCAATGCTTAACAAAAGGTACATTTAACTTAAATCACTTTTTAATTAATAGCATAGTGTGAAACATTAAGGTATTGTTCTCTGGACATGGCAACTTTGCTTTAACACCAGCAGCACTGGGTTATGTATTAAAATAATGTAAATGTTCGTACCTGAAAATAGGACGACATGAAAGTGTTGTCCACAACAACAATTATGTCCTTGTTGTGCTCATGGACAATATCTGCACAGCCCTTGATGTCCACAACCTTCAATGTAGGGTTTGTGGGCGTTTCAATCCATAACATCTGTAGACATTATTTGAAATTAAATATTTAATATGCCATTTTAGTTAGAGTGGTACTTCCCAAATATAATTAACATGTTATTGTCAGGTTTAATCAGGTGAGCAAATATTTCCCCATCCACCCATTTTCCCACTGCATTTTTTAAATGCTTTCTCTGCCAAGTGTACCTTTGTATTTGGTTTTAGAGCTGCTTTTAGCAACTCTAGCTTTGTGAGGTCCACAAAACAGACAGCAAGGCCAAATTCCGCAGCTATTTTTGATAAATACTCATTTGTTCCTGGTGAGAAAAACATGGAAGACTCAGCAAGACTCAACTAGTATCAACTATCATTTTATTTATTATTAGGAGCAGTAACTCACCTCCATAAACATCATTCATGCACAAAATTCCATCTCCAGCCTTAAGAAGATGTGTGATGGTCAAAATGGCAGCCGTTCCAGAGGCAATAGCGAGACCTATTAGCAAAGTCAGACAGGTTATGGCAATGTCACATAACATATAAATGTGTTGATGATGGACTCACAGTATTGTGCACCATCCAAAGCAGCAACTGCTCTCTCAAGACAGCTTCTTGTGGGATTTCCACTCCTGCTGTACTCAAAACCCTGGCAGAATAAAATAACGGGGGGGGAAAACTTGGAATTCAAAATACTACACATAAACTAGTTTTTTTTTATTGTATATAAAATTTAAAATCTGTGAATGAGGAATTAACAAAAAATACATTTAAGAGGTCAAATCTAAGTAAACACCAAGTTAAAAAGTACAGTACCGTTGGTACTGTTATTTTGTGGTGTAACTTCTTTATAAAGGCACACAATTCACAAGGGATCATGACTCATGTTGTTGTTGAGTAAATTCAGTCAAAGTTCAGTCAACTTTCAGTCAATGCAGCATCTTTGCTGATGTAATCTGTAACCACTCTTCTGTAAAGGTATCTTATTCTTTGTTGACCAGTTCCAGAAGGGTTTGGGTCTAGGAGACTATTTTAAATCAGCTAACCCCAGCTTAAACTAGCCAAACCCAAATAAACGCTTTAATGCAGGGCAAGAACTTCACCTTAACCTGCGGTGTTGTTTAAATGTCCAATTTTGTTAAATCATCCAATGTTAACACAAATAGGCCTGGCTTGTAATTTGCAAAATGAAGCCTGCTGGAAACAACAAACCTACATATTTAAATATCGGTCTAATACGATACACCAATTAATATATTCTCAATATCAAATCCTTACAAAATACCAACCTCAATGACTTACCGCATGCTTCCCCGGTCCGTGTTGTTTAAAGGTAGTAGACAGCGAAATAGGAGGCACTACGGCCCTAGAGTTCCACTGCTCCGGCTCTGAACCAACGTGGATCGCATCAGTAGCGAATGATTTGAAGAGCGGCTGGTAGCCGGCGGCTGAGCTGTCGTTCTGCTTTTGAGAAGCCATGCGTGCTCCGGATATGACTGACGATGAGACACCGGGTCCCTGAGATCACAGACGAGTGAATAGCTCTCTTAAACTGGAGGGATTATAGCAACAAAAACCTTCTACCAATCACTGCATGTGTAGTGTAACGGAATGGGGGAGATTGGCGATCACGCAGGGGCGTGCTAAGAAGGTCCAGGGTTCAGCGCATTTATAGATTTTGTTGTTGTTATTTATTTATTTACTTACTTACTTACCTATATTTTATTGAACTAAATTAAAGTACAAACCTTATAACGGCGGTTTGTTATAATGTGTAAAGAGATTTTTTGAAGCCAAAATTCCTGTAAATTCACTGGAAGAACAACATCTTTCTCACTGGACCTGCATAAATTGTTCTCCTAAGAAGTTATTGCATGGATAAATGTCAGTTATATTTATATTTATCAATATTTCTATGAATGTTTTCTTTTTTGCTAATTTCTTTGTATTGGGTGACCATAATACCCAAATATTTAACTTCTGTTTTAACCTCTACCTCTGTGTTACTGATTGAGCTAGCTGGTTGATCATTCAAAGCAAAAAATGCACACTTTTATTAATGTTGAATATAACTCCTGATTCTTTAGAGAATTGGTTGATTAAATGTAGCCTAGTATTGTTAAAAATTTGGTTTTCATCTTTTAAAAACAAAATTGTGTCATCTGCGGACTGTTATTAAGATGTTTTTCTCTATGTTAAAGCCTTCAGATCCGTCATTCTTTATCATAATGGAAAACAGTTCAGCAACCGTTATAAATCTTGAGCAAGCCATATTCTAAAGATGCACAACTGTTAATATCATTATAACGTTTACTAATTAGATTTGTGAATTTCTGTCCAAAACCAAAATGATTTCTAAAGGGATGTTCTAATTAATCAAAAGCTTTGTAACACTTTAGAAATACATTGAAGCCATTCTCTCATTCTCTCACAAATCAAGTACCAATCTTATGCTGTTATGAATAGATCTTTCACCAAGAAAGCTAGATTGAGTTTCATTTATTATCTAGGACAAGCCTTTTTCATTCTAGGTGCAGTAATTCCAGATAATAATTTATAGTCACTGTTGAGAAATGTAATAGGTCTAATAATCTTTTATTATTGCTTAGGGTTAAATATTATTAGGCCTTGCTGCATGGTTGTTATTAACTCCATTATTGAATTGTTTTGAATAACAAATGTCTAATATCTTTCCTGAAAATTCTATAAATTTCGGTGTGAGCCCATCAGTACCATGGGATTTATTCAAGCTGCACATCATCCAAGTCCTTAATTTAGACTCACAAAATTCTTCAAATGAATCACACACCACGATAAATGACACTATCTAACATCACAGATGTGGCACTAAGATATACTAACATCTAGGTCACACAAACAAAGTATATAAGCATGTCTTAAGCATAATTACTAATCAAATCTAAGGAAGAAGCATATAGATAAATGAAGGGTCATTGATGAATGTGAACAAATATATACGGTTGAGCAAAGATTAGACTTAAATGATTATAAAAGAAGATATGAAACAGCATATAAGAAAGCAAACAAACAAACAAAACATTTTAATTATTTTTAAATTCATTTAAAAAAATTATTTATATATATATATATATATATATATA
>NW_015505246.1:1802069-1838788 GCF_001515645.1 Sinocyclocheilus grahami | reverse complement strand
TATATATATATTTTTTTTTTTTTTTCCTGTTCAAAATGGTGCTCTTATAAGAAAATATCAAGCGATACTGGGACAGACTTCAGTATCACCTTCACTTAAAATGTTACAATCTAATCCTGGTTACATGAAATAAGCCTTGTCCAGAGCACATTTGAGTTTACGGACCTGTTGCAATGACTGCAACTCCAGGATGAGCGTCAAAGAATTTAACAATCCTGGATCATGTCAGATCATCAACATTAAAATCCAGCTAATTTAGTCATCTACACACGAAGAGTGGGTGTTATTAGGTTTATTCCAAGATGTACCCTTCCCCATATATCTGCAAGATAATTTCTAGTAATAAATTCCTCTGTTGTGTGGTTAAAGTGGTTGCTGTCAGGTTTAGCGGGCCATCTGTCTTCCCATTTGTCAGGTGTCATATTCCAGTTGCTTACAATTAAATTCTGCTGGATTTCCTGCAGCTCTGATAATGCGATTGTGATATCTTTAAGCGTTTGTTTATTTTGGGCACTGGTTTAATGATCATACATGAAAAAAACTACTTTTAAAACCAGCATAACCAAAGACCTTGACCAACTGACCTGAATGTAATTGTATGACCTGGAAAGCTAAACAAATGACTAAATAATATTTGTTCAGAATTTAATATCTATATCAGCACAATGATAGCGGCAACTCTTTTGGAGTATACTCCTGGACTCTTTTACAGTACATATAATCTGATTTGGATTCCAATATCAATAGTTTATCTTTATCTTCACAATTTAATTCTGCCTTATCACAATATTGATTCCTGGAACAGATTACTTTCTTCTCCTCTTTTTTTCATGGCAAACTCATTACTAATCTTTATGGAACCTTCTCTAATTTTGTATTTTACACATTCCCATTTATTATAAAAACTTCAGTTTCAGATAATATTTATTTTATCTCTGTAAAATATTACTTACTTTGGTAACTATTTAGTTTTGGGACCAATTCTCATTAACTAGTTGCTTATTAGCATGCATATTACTAGCATATTGGCTCTTCTTCTAAAGCACATATTAATGCCTTATTCTGCATGACCAATTTTTAGATCCCTTAATCCTACCCATACCTAAACTTAACAGCTACCTTACTAACTATTAATAAACCGCAAATTAGGAGTTTATTGAGGCAAAAGTTGTAGTTAATAGTTAATAGTGAAAATTGGTCCCCAAACTAAAGTGTGACCCTTATTTTTTAAAAGACTTAAATTAAATTGCTAGTGATCTTCAGTGTTGAGAAGTGTAATGGGTCTTAATTTATCTAATAATCTTTGCCATGCTTAGGGATATGTATTATTAGGCCTGGCTTTATGCTTGTTACTCTTTCCTCTCTATGCTTGAATTGCTTTGAACAACAAATGTCTAATATCTTTCCAAAAAAATCCATAAAATTCGGCCATGAGCTCATCAGTACCGTGGAATTTATTAAGACAGTCTCAAACTCACATCATCCAATTCTTCTATCCTTTAATTGGACTCACAAAATTCTGTAAATTAATCATAAATCTTGGGAATACCACTTTATATAGCAATACTCTAATTGAATCAGTGGGCTAAAGTCAGTCACACCTCGACTTTCTTCCAAATAACGCACATTTCATTCATAATATTGTAAATACAGCATAGTTCCTGCACATTTTTGTTTTTCTGAATTGTGTGAAATGGCTAATAAAAATAGGTAATACAAAACGATTATGTGATCACCAAGGTGAATTGGTTTAGTCTCGACTTCTGGTCGTGAGTGACAGTATTGGGGGGATGGGAAATCTGTTGATTGTCGAGTGCCAAATAAACACAGAGATGGACAGGAAAAGGTCAAAGCCATCAGGTGCCCAATTTAGAAAAAAAAGAAAAGAAGAAGAGGGGAAATGAGCAAAAGATAAAGGTATGCAACTATGTTCTCTCTGTATGATTATTACGGTATTCATGTCATGAATGAAGGGCTAATGTTAACTGGTGGGTATAACTCTTAAGTTTGTTAGCCTTTTTGCTATGATGCTATATTTAACTCAACAAACACGAGATTTAATTTCACCATAATATTGTGCTTTGCAACAAAACTGTTACAAGTTCAGTTATTATTTATTTCCATCAGTTGGGTTAACGTTAGGCCCTATAATTAGCCAATGGAATGTTCAAATCTGTGTAATTATAATTTAAATCTGACTACTTTTCAAATTGTATTTCATAAACCAACATCTCAGACGTTATGTCAAAACGTTATGTGGTTTCAAATCAAAAAATTACTTTCTGTTACAGAACAGGGCATTGATTTCATACATGTCCACTGTAGAGGACATCAGGACTTAAATCATGTTTATCAGGCATTTTGGGAGACACAAAAAGTGAATATGGAAATAAATTATACATCAATATTCCTAAGAAATATTAGATATTATTAATAAAATAATTACTCCAATTATTACACTTATTTTTTCATTAAATGTTGCTCCAAGAACACATTAATATGCAAATTAGATACAGTATATAGTGTATATTTCTGTTCTGATAACTTATTGTCATGAATCCGGTCTATGAACTTCCATTCACTCACCACCAGAGGTCACCCTTCCATGATATTGACTCTCGCACCACACAGACTGTTACACATCACCCTGGACTACATTTCCCATGTTCCATTGCACTGATTACACTCACACCTGAAACCAATTACACGCTCACCTGAATGCTATTGTAACACACTATGTAACATCTACCCTGATCCTGCTCTAGTCGTCGAGTATTGTTCAGCATTTATCGCTAGGGATAGCTACTTTACGGAGCCCTTCCAAGTTCATGAGTCTAGCCTTGTTCATAGTTGGCCTCCTGAACCGTCTGCTCCACCATGGCCTCCTGAACCGTCTGATCCGTCATGGCCTCCTGAACCGTGTGCTCCGCCATGGCCTCCTAGTCTGCCTGCTCCGCCCCGAACTCCCTGATCTGCCCTGGAGGCCTTCCCTGTCTCCACCCTGTTCCTGCCCTGCACCAGCCTCCAGGGTGCCCGCCCCCCTTCCCCGGTGGTATTGTCACGGCATGGGACGCGCCTTCCGGGAGGGGGGAGTAATGTCACGTTTATGGTCGGTTTTGTTTTTGTTTTCCCTGTGTTTCCATGCCCTTATTTGGTCCTTCCTGTTCCTGATATAATTGTTTCTAATTTGTTCCAGGTGTTCCTTGTCATTTAGTTATCCTCATCACCTGTCTGCCCCTCGTTATCTGCCCTATTTAAGTTCGAGCCTGTTCTGTTCTCCCTTGTCTGGAATTGTTCATGTCAACCTTTGCGACGTGTGTTTTCCTGTTCCCTTGGATAGTATTAAAGTCTACAAGTTTGAATTCGACTCTGCGTCTCCTCGTTCCTTGCTCCGTGCTCCTCACAGTAGCAGACCTTGACACTTCAGGGTCTATCAATTGCAAGTAAAAAAATTAAGACAAAAAAATTGTCATTTTACTACTCTCAAGTACAATATATTATTTTAAACATTGCAGTTATATTACAATTTCTGTCTTAATAATAATAAGCTATCTGGTGGTGATTATTATTACTATAATTATTTCTCATCATCATTATTATTATTATTTGCTGTTGCTACTGCCTAGTTCTACCATTAAGGATACAGGAACCCTTATACTAATAATACTAATTAATATGTAAGTCTGTGACATATTTTTTTTTTTACTCTTGCACATAAAAAACATGTATCCATATAATTTCCATCCACTTGCCACCAGAGGTCGCCCTTCCATGATATTGACTCTCGCACCACACAGACTGTTACACATCACCCTGGACTACATTTCCCATGTTCTATTGCACTGATTACACTCACACCTGAAACCAATTACACGCTCACCTGAATGCTATTGTAACACACTATGTAACATCTACCCTGATCCTGCTCTAGTCGTCGAGTATTGTTCAGCATTTATCGCTAGGGATAGCTACTTTACGGAGCCCTTCCAAGTTCATGAGTCTAGCCTTGTTCATAGTCAGTTTTCCCGTGTCTTGATCCTAGCCTGTTATCTCGTCCTGTCTGATTTCTGCCTGCCCTGAAGTTTATAGCCTGTCTTGGATTTATCCTTTGCCTTGCTGATTCAGACTGTGTTTGCACCTCGATTGGATTTTTGCTTGTTTTGGATTCCTCTTTTGTCTTGCCCTCAATATACCTGTATGCCATTGTCAGAACCTTGCCTGTTTTTATGACCACGCCTTTAAATAAAAGTTTTGCAGATGGAGCCGCAAGTCTCATGTCTCTGTCGCCCCGTAACAGAATACTCGGCCATACAAGGATCCAGCAGCTTTTCCCGTGGACATTGGACACTGCCAAACTATTATTAGCCTCTTGTGTAATGGCGGCCACACTAGAGCACGCTCACAAAATGGTGGCGACAGCAGAGTCTGATCGCAAAATGGCGGACGCAACAGCACCCCATTATGTCACAGCTGATCTTCGTGAGGCAAGTCAAGTCACATCAGATCTTCATGAACCAAGTCAAGTCACAGTTTATTGACATGAGTCCAGTCAAGTCACGGCTGATCGTCGTGAGTCCAGTCAAGTCCCGGCTGATCGTCGTGAGGCAAGTCACGGCTGATCGTCGTGAGGCAAGTCACGGCTGATCGTCATGAGTCACGTCACGTCACAGCTGATCATCCAGAGTCACGTCACGACACAGCTGATCGTCAGGAGTCTTGTCATGTCCTGTCTGTTGCACCCAGATCTTCAAGGTCAGTCTTTCAGTATCCCAGTCTAGTACAGGGATACACCACTGGTGTCTGCACGCACAGCTGGTATCCCCAAACCCACTCACTCTAACCCTTCTGTTCCTGAACTAATTCCCCTGTCTGAAGTGTTTCCCCTGATAGGGATCGCTTTTTGGTGTGTTTGGGCTGCATACACCACCACAGAACTCCCAGAGCGGTGGCGCCCATTATTAGGTCTCCAGAGGTGGCGGCTGAAGCTGCAGAATCTCCTGAGTTGGTGGTGCTCACTGCTGTCTTCCCCGAAGCAATGGTGCCCACTGCAGTTTCTCCAGAGGTGGCGACGCATGCTGCAGATCCTCCCGAAGCAGCGGTGCTCGCTTCAGCTCCTTGCATGGTGGTGGCGCCCAGAAACGCACTTGCAACCTGTCATGTCAAGGTCAAAGGAACCTTTACCGTCCTCTCCCTGTATCCTGAGGGCACTACTGTAGAACCTCCAGAGGTGGCGGCTGAAGCTGCAGAATCTCCTGAGTTGGTGGTGCTCACTGCTGTCTTCCCCGAAGCGATGGTGCCCACTGCAGTTTCTCCAGAGGTGGCGACGCATGCTGCAGATCCTCCCGAAGCAGCGGTGCTCGCTTCAGCTCCTTGCATGGTGGTGGCGCCCAGAAACGCACTTGCAACCTGTCATGTCAAGGTCAAAGGAACCTTTACCGTACTCTCCCTGTATCCTGAGGGCACTACTGTAGAACCTCCAGAGGTGGCGGCACCTGCTGCAGAACCTCCAGAGGTGTCAGTAGTACCCACCTGTGAGCTTCCTGTTTGTCCTGTCACGGCTATGGAGGCCGTCTATGAACTCACTGCCCGTCCTGTCACGGCTATAGAGGCTGTTTGCAAACTCTCTGCTCGTTATGTCACGGCTAGGGAGGCCGTCTGTGAACTCACTGCCTGTCCTGTCACGGCTATAGAGGCCGTTTGCGAACTCTCTGCTCGTCCTGTCACGGCTATGGAGGCCGTTTGTGAGCTCTTTGCCTGTCCTGTCACGGCTATGAAGGCCGTCTGTGAACTCACTTTCTGGTTTGAACCAACCATGGAGGCTGAGTGTGAACTGTCTGTTTGTGTCAATGCCGCCGTTGAATCTGATTTTGATCTATCTGTCTGTCCTGTTTCGACTAATAAATTTAACTTTGAACCGTCTGTCTCAAATCTGCTCTTGAATCTAAACCTGACCTGTCTGTCTAAATGCTTCTGTTGTGTCTGAGTTTGAACCATCTGTCAGTCCATCTTCAATCACTGAACTGTCTACCAATCTAGTTTCAATCAATGCACCCGGTCTTGATCTGTCTGCCAGTTCACAACTCCCACATGTACCTAATTCAGAACTATCAGTCTGTCCTGTTTCCTGCAATGAGCCTGATGTTAACTCTACTGTCTGTTCCGATCCCACTGTCAATACCAATTTAGTACTGTCAATCTATGAACATGTTATTTGCCCCATTAGTCCAGTCACGATCCCAGAAAACTTACCTGAACTCCCTGTAGGCTCTGGTAGCCTGAACTCCCTGTAGGCTCTAGTAGCCTTGTCACAGCCCAAAAATCCTCCTTTGAACTCTTAGCTCTGTCTGTCATGAACTCAAGGACTATAAATGCTCTCCATGTCTGTCTCTTTAACTCTGTCACTGCCATAGAGAACATTGATGAACTTCTTGTTTTCCCTGCCTTGGCCCCTGAAACCTTGAATGCACTGCCTGCATTGTCTGTCTCCATTTTCCCTAGTCCCCAGTCTCTGCCATGGGTCCCGGCTCAGTCTGCTCTGCCTTGGTGGTCCTCTGCTCCGCCGTGGTGGTCTACTGTCTGGCTCTGGTGGTCCTCTGCTCCGCCGTGGTGGTCTACTGTCTGGCTCTGGGTGTCTTCTGCTCTACCTGCTCCGCCGTGGGGGACTGCTGTCTGGCTCTGGTGGTCTTCTGCTCTGCCATGGTGGTCTGCTGTCTGGCTCTGATGGTCTTCTGCTCTGGTCTGGTGGTCTTCTATCCTGCTCTGGTGGTCTTCTGCTCCGCCGGGGGCATCTTCGGTCCCATCTGCTCTGCTGTGTTGGTCTTCAGCGCCACCTGTACTGCCGGCTCTGCCCTGGCTCTCTGCTCCGCCGGCCCTGCCTCAGTCCCCAGTCTCTCCGCTTCCACGTGGCCCTGGCCCTCCATCCCTCCCCATGTCACGAATCCGGTCTACGAACTTCCATTCACTCACCACCAGAGGTCACCCTTCCATGATATTGACTCTCGCACCACACAGACTGTTACACATCACCCTGGACTACATTTCCCATGTTCCATTGTACTGATTGCACTCACACCTGAAACCAATTACACGCTCACCTGAATGCTATTACACACACTATATAACATCTACCCTGATCCTGCTCTAGTCGCCGAGTATTGTTCAGCATTTATCGCTCACCTAGGGATAGCTACTTTACGGAGCCCTTCCAAGTTCATGAGTCTAGCCTTGTTCATAGTCTGTTTTCCCGTGTCTTGATCCTAGCCTGTTGTCTCGTCCTGTCTGATTTCTGCCTGCCCTGAAGTTTATAGCCTGTCTTGGATTTACCCTTTGCCTTGCTGATTCGGACTGTGTTTGCACCTCGATTGGATTTTTGCTTGTTTTGGATTCCTCTTTTGTCTTGCTCTCAATATACCTGTTTGCCATTGTCAGAACTTTGCCTGTTTTTATGACCACACCTTTAAATAAAAGCTTTGCAGATGGATCCGCACGTCTCTGTCGCCCCGTAACACTTATACTGTCATATTTTGTGCAGAATTGTGTTCATTGTCTTTTGGCAATGTTGGAGGCGCTCGAAGAGGGTCTCGCCCAGGGTGTAATTCAATGTAGAACCGCCACTGAGAGAGAGAGAGTTTTTTTTAATTATTATTTGTTTGTTTGGCATGTGCTTTTCCTTACACTTTCTCAAAATCACCAGGAAGTGAAATTCATTTGACTACTCACGCTACAGCCAACGGTAGAGGTTTTTGCGTGTAGGAAGTTTGACATGTCATATTGGTTTTAACGTTAAATGTTTAACGTTAAACGTTTTATCTAACAATTAATTAACACGACTGTAGTTTTATAGCAGTGTGATATCAGTTCGCTGTGTCTGTCTCCTTATCTGAGGTACACTTTAGACACAAATCAATCACATGACTATCTTTAAGCTATGAAAGATACTTGTTTCGTTGTTTTGCTACTTTGCGTCTCAAGTGTCGTCTCAGTAGAAGGTAAGTCCTGTGGGTGTGTTTGAATTAGTTCCAGCTCAGTTGACTCTTCTGGCTTGAAAGATTAGATGTATACTCTAGACTAGGCTATACTTTAAATTCAAGAATTATTTGATATCTTACAATTCAGCTGATGAATGCATAGTAGGAGTGATTGGGGAGCGTGCCATCCTTCCCTGTGTTTACAAGGGGATAAAAATGTGACCTTACTCCACATTTCATCTGAAAGGAGAAGAGGAATGGAAATAATTCACACTGCAGTCTGGATGGAGGGAAAAGTGGAGTTGCAAAATGTGTCCCACAGTATCCGGTCTACTGTGTCATCTTTGGCCCCAAACACTGGAGATTTCTCAATGGAGTTACATGATATACATTTATCAGATGCACACAATTACAGTTTTAATCTTAAGCTTCTTGGTCAAAATAGAAGCTCTCTGGTTTTCACTGTCTGTCTCACCATAGCAGGTAAGAATAAAATATTTAATGCAACCATACTAGCTACTTTGACTTTCTGATTCTAGAAACATCAGTCACAACGTATATGAATACTGTACCTCAGTCTGAACTCTACAACATCACAACTGTCCTATCTATCATCTCCGCAGACACTGCTGTATCCTGTGTCATAGAAAACAAGCTGCTGAATGAAACTTTAACAGCAACAAACTATAAGTATCTCGTCAGTTGCAGTAATGTTGCTGGGTTTTATTTTTGCATACATCAGATAAAATGTAAAACAAGTAGATGTCCTGTAACATGAAGAACACGGTAGTCAAAACTTGATTTAGCTGGAAATGTATAGCTAATAAAGCCATACAATGATTAAAAATATGAAGACTTTGTGATTTTTGCATGTGGTCAGTTGGTTTTTTGTCAAGTACATCGGAGAGACGGCTGTCAGAGCACATGTGGGTCTTCAGCGTTGCTCTGTGTGTGGTTGTTTCCTTGCTGGTGGCCACGTCTCTGCGTTTCCAGAAGAAATGGGACCGAGATCAAAAAAGAAAGCGACACAAATGTGGAGGTACCGAAGTCCTGTTTATTTCCTGATCTAACTGTGTGACTTTATGACAATCATTCCTTTGTGTTGCAGATTATTCATGTTGGGAGGGCACTGACATGATCTTGTTTGATTTGGAGCAATGGGCTTTCTGTCCTGAGACTGATGTGTAACATGGTTTGGAAAGGCATTATGGGTTGATACGACTAACTTATGTAAATCTTATTAATTGTGATTGACTAGAAGTGATTCAGTTTCATTTCAGAGGATGAATCGGCTTGAGCCGGTACAGACTTCTTTCGAAGGCCACTGGTTTATACTTTTCTTTCATTGAATATCCTCCTTTTTCCATACAGTCGGCTAAACAAAAGACCTGCAACTGCATACAATTGAATAAAGCAGATTATAAATCAAAGAATATAAATGTATCTATTTTCAAAATACAGAGATAAACAGCTCAGGCACTCTTTCTTAGTAAGTATTTAGACATGTTACACACACTCTTGCTGTACCATTTTAAACATCTACATTTTTAGACCATGATAAATATCCACAACATGCTGTTGTTGGGAAAGAGCTCAAAACAACTTTCATAACGTTACCTGTTGGAGCACAAATGCAGATGAGTTACTGTATTAGTCATATATTCCCGTCATGTCATTCTCTCTATTATCCATTAAGAGGTGGTGTTGACATGAAATATAATTAAAATATATTCAGCAGCACTGAATGTGGCATAAAGACAATTTTAACACCACATTTTCTTATATAAACATACTTACCTTTTAATCGCTGTGTAATAGTTTCACTATTGTATCAAAGTCATTGTAAATAAAAGACCTAAGGGAGACAGAATTCTAAGCTGTATTGTACATACATACACACATATATATATATATATATATATATTTGTATCTCAATAGTCGGTAGAAAAAAACAAGAGGTAACTTAATATGAAGTAAATATTTTCCAGATAATATTTTAATGTCTTTTGGATTTAATACAATGACAATGAAAATCAATAATTTTGATTTGGAAATCACTTGATAATATTAACATCTTAATATGACGCTTAATATTTTTCTCATGCTGATGCAGCATTTTACCTGCCCAGGCATAACGGTCCACTGTTCTCACCACTTCTTTTATCTATTCCAAATACAATTTCCATTTTAAGAGAATCATCAAAAGAATGCAAATTGTGAGGCACATGCTGTTCACATGAATTAAAACATATTTGTTGTGCGATGCCCCACATTACACTGATGAAGACTTGTGTCTAACTCTTAAAATCCACTGCAGTGCTTTGTGTGAATGAGAGTTCAGCCCTCCTGAACACTGTTAACACTATATAGATCATTCCGTCGCTGTGTGGTGATTGGGATCTGCTGGCGCACATCAGCCAAATACTGCAGGTCTACAAGCAGAAAAGGAAGAGTATGTTTGCATTATGACCAACTGGCTCTACAGCTCACAATTCAAGTAAATGTAAAACACTGAAATATACCTATGTCAGCATAGACAACAGATTCCTCTGGTCCAGCTTTGACAATTACCTCCCCCCTACATGGAAAGAGGGCACAGTTATCATATTTAGTAACCCATGCAAATGTATACATAACCTGTCATTAATGAGACAGAAAGCACTGACCAAGGGTTAACCACAGAGCTGTGACCCCAGGCCACATAGCTGGCGCTTTCATCTCTTGCTGGTGAAGCAGTGGCCACATATACCTGATTATCTACTGCCCTGTGAAAAGGACACAAACTGTCTTACAGCACGCCTGGGGAACTGAATAGTTTAGTGACTCCAGGTGGTCTGGTATACTGACCTCCCCCTCTGCAGCAGCTCCCAGTGAGCTGGACCTGTGGTCATATTGAAGGCACCAGGATATACCAAAAGCTGGCAACCTACATAGACAGATACAAGAGGAAATCATTTCAAGTATGCCTAAATCATTACATTTTAACAACATTTTACATTGTAATTCTCACCTTTCTTAGCATAGATGTGTGCAAGCTCTGCAAACCTGATGTCATAACATATTCCCACACCTACTTTACAAAATGCTGCAAAGAAATACATAAACTGTATGATTTCACATATGGAGAGAGCAAAAATAAAGGTAACATTGGGAATGCACCAATATTTATATTCTGGCCAATTCTGATATGGCAATAGTTATGCTCCTGTTATGGTTGATAATATAAAATATTGTTTTTACAGATTGTTACTAAATGTAAAAATAAAGAGAAATGAGCATGCATAAAAATGGCTAATATATACCCAACATTGATTCTGATTTTAAAAACTCTAATATTGGCCAATAAGCAATAATATACTGTATATTCCTTGATAACATGGACAAGATTTCTATAATACACACTCACGGGTTTCAAACATGGATAAACGGTTTCCTGGACTTAGTGTTTCAGACTCCTGAAACCGTATTTTCCCTGGTACATCAATATCAAAAAGATGAATCTGATAGGAAATGAAGATAAAAAAAATAGTATAAATGCATAAAAGTTTGAGTCATTTTTTTCTACATAAGCCAAACTGTTTACTCAAATGCTTGTTTATACATCCTGAAATATACTATGCACATTATACATATCTACACACAACTGTTCAAAAGTGTAGGGGCCGGTAAGATTTTTAGTCTATTATTTGATCAAAAATACAGTAAAAACACTAATATGGAATATTAAATACTAAATATCATGAAAATGTCGTTTATTTCTGTATTGGTAAAGCTGAATTTTCAGCATCATTACTCCAGTCTTCAGAGTCACATGATCTTTCAGAAATCATTCTAATATGCTGATGTGGAGCTCAAGAAACATTTCATATAATCATCATTGTTGATATCAGTTCTGCTTCTTAATATTTTTTGAAACTGTGATAAAAATGTTTTCAATATTTCCTGATAAACCGAAAGTCCAAAAGGACAGCACTTATTTGAAGTAGAAATCGTATGTAACAAAAAATGTCTTTACTGTTACTTACTTTCCTGTGTTTGACAAGCAGCTTTCCGTCAGGTCCAAAAACTGAGCAGGTGTTATAGAGCTTTTCTCCATCCTTCTCAGGAATGGAACCTATACAACAAAGACACAGTCATGTAAGGGACATGAAAATAAATGGCATCAAACACACTAACATGCTGGTTTGTGTCTGAGGGTCTCACCGCCCACTAAATAGACCCCACAATCCCTGGCTGCCTCCGACAACACCCGTGTGGACTCTCCTGGGATCTTCTCAGCATACTCAGCAAAGAACCCGGTTCCATAAGGGGAGTTGAAGCACTCCTGCAAACAAACATATATAATGGATTATTAAATGCCATATTTTTTTTTATAAACCAATATTAATATAGTAGTCATAACCCAAGATATAGAATGTAATACTCACAGGTAAGACTACAACTTTTGCACCTTGTCCTGCAGCCTCCTTCACAAGTTTTTGTGCTCTTCCCAAGTTGTCCGCCTTGATCTTTGACACACGTAACTGAACCACAGCCAGACTAAACTCTAGACGGCAGAAGAT
This sequence comes from Sinocyclocheilus grahami, assembly GCF_001515645.1. Taxonomy (NCBI): domain Eukaryota; kingdom Metazoa; phylum Chordata; class Actinopteri; order Cypriniformes; family Cyprinidae; genus Sinocyclocheilus; species Sinocyclocheilus grahami. The sequence goes on along the minus strand of NW_015505246.1, from coordinate 1,826,259 downwards.
CAATTGTTTAGTTATTAGCTGCTGCAGGATCAATGATTCACAACTCTGTCCACTTTTAACCAGCAGCCTCCTTTGCAGGTTTTTGTTTCGGAATTCTCTGCACTTTTGTTCTTCTGTCAAGGGAGGTGCAGTCAAAACAAAAACATGTTTCTGTTTCATTGTAGTTTTGGGTGATTTAAGTTAAATGCACAGTCAAAACATGATCTGTATGAACCACATCTGCAGTCAAAACGATGATAAATGATCAAATGATATCTGTTTTTAGGGTCAAACATTTCACACTTAATCCACAGCTTGACAGTGTGAACTGCTCAATGCAAAGTGAAATCAAGCATGTTAATATGCTACTTTTAGATAATCACCAACTAAACTATATCAAATAACATGATCTGAACATTGTCCCACTCTGAATATAAAAAATATACTCACTCGACATTGCCTTAGAATAAAAGATACCAGACATTGATATATTGCTTGGAACCATAGACTGTATGCTTGGAACACACACAGTACAGTAATAGCAATGCAGGACAATCTCCGCCCACTAAAATACATTCAAAATAAAAGTCCTCGGTTGGAAGTCTTTTTCCTGTCTCTCTCTGTGGAACAGATTATGTTAAACCACTTTACAAAGCATACATACTAACATTTCTTCTCAGCTTGCTTCTGATATAATACAATACGTGGAGTTAAAATAAACGTGTATTTACAAAAATACAAAAACTAATACCGCACCTATCCTACCGGTGGCGCAGTTGAGCAAACGCCCGTGTTAAACACAAGAGAGGAAGACGGATCAAAACATGCTGAGTTAGTTGTACAGTAAAATAATGTTTTTCTTGTTGATTTCTCCCTAGGGTGCGCTAAACGTTTCTACTAACGAAAACGTTGGATGTTGGACGCATGATTTGGACTTTGATTAAATTGTTGTAACCAAAACCTGAGCAAAAATGAATCTCAACAAGATCAGTATCCTGACCAACCATGTGTTTTTGTGCAGATATGCATGGAGAAAATTATGTGCTGAACATGTCCTTGGTAGAAGCTACATGACTTTTGCGACATGTAAACCAATCAGATTTTTTCAATGTACCTCAAAATTAGTTGTTACCATGTTCCCATGTCCAAGACCAAATTTAAGAGCTGCGGTTGCAGTTCCAGTTCTGCCAGCAAGGACTTTGTCTTTGACAGCTTGCATGTTTAAGAGCAAAAATCACAACACAGATAACAACAGTCTAGAAGATGAAATTGATGAGGCAGAAATAGAGGAGCTGTTCCAGCAGCAGATCCCCGCAGGTATCAGTGAAGAAGAACACAGGGTCTTCATTGTGCATCCTGATGTGAAATGGGGCAGCAGAAAGCAATATCTGACCACAGGTAAAATTATACACTGATTTTAATCATTGGATACATGTGACATTTTACATAATACAAAGTTGCTCCTTTGACAGCGGCACTTCAGATGGAAGAAGCTGTGGGTCTGGTGAACACTTTGTATAACTGGAGTGTTGTTGATAAGATCATCCTCTCCACCAAGACACCAGAGAAGAGAAGAATTTTTGGCAAGGGAAACTTCCAGGCTCTTACAGGTATGTAGCTTGCTAGTTTTGAATAAATAGGTATTTTAGGCACAAATTGACATGTTTTCTCTGTTCTTTGATATTTCTAAGAGAAGATCAGAGCTATTCCTGGGGTCACAGCTGTTTTTGTGAACGTAGAATGTCTTTCACCTTCATCGGAAGTGAGTATTCAGAGCATTATACTGTGATTGCATCAATTCACTTCTAAGGGTTTTAAAATGTGTGCACAAAAGACCATGAAAATCTATTTGGACTATCATGATTCATGAAGAATCTAATCTATATCATTTCTAAAAATAGTACTAGATTCACTGTGGCTATAGTATAATCATAAGAAGTTCTTCTTTGAATATAGTCGTAATTAAAGTGTTAGTCATTTTTTTTCTAAGAAACATGCAATGTTACACTTGTGTTTCAGAAAGAATTGCAGGAAGCCTGGGGAGTAAAGGTTCTTGATAGATACTCACTTGTTTTGCATATTTTCCGCTGTAATGCTAGAACAAAAGAGGCCAAACTGCAAATCTCTTTGGCAGAGATTCCCTTGCTCAGGTAAATTATATAAGTTATATACTATTTTTATAATCTATATTGTTTCCTGATGAAATCAACAATTCTTTCCTAGCAAACACTCCAGTTCAAAAGTTTGAAGTTGATACTATTTTTAAAGAAGATTCTAATGCTCTCCATGACTGCATTTATTTGGGCATAAATATAGTAAATACATAATTAAAAAAATATACCATTTAAAATAACTGTTTTATATTTTAATACATTTTAAAATGTAAATCATGTGATGGAATAAAGCTGGTTTTTCAGCAGCCACTACCCCAGTCTTCAACATTAGAAATTACTTTATTGGTACTTTTGATCAATTTAATGCCTCCTTACCGAATGAAAATTTGAATTTCTTAAAAAAATAAAACACAAACTTTTAAATGGTAGTGTACTTTCCAACTCAATAAAAGTTGATGTCCATGGTGAGTTTGTTCAATGTTGCTCGTATTAGTGTGATATTGCTTTTATATCTCAATAATAAATAAACATTTACCATTAATGTTAACACAGATTTACCAACATATTTTGTTCTTTGAACACATAAGATCACGCCTGAGAAATGAAGTCGCTAACTTAGACCAGCAAGGTGGCGGCTCAAGGTACATTATGGGCTCAGGTAAGGACTAAAATGGGCTTGTCACACTTGAAACATTTAATCTAGGGTCGTTTTTAAGCCCAAGGTTTATTATGTTTAACTGGAGTTCAAATATATTTACAGGTGAAACCCTGTTTGAAATGCAGCAGCGATTATTGAAGGAGCGAGAGCTAAAGATTCAATCAGCCCTGGAGCGGCTTAGGAGAAAGAGGCACCTTCTGCGCTCCCAGCGCAAACACAGAGACTTTCCCATCGTCTCTGTCATGGGCTACACTAACTGTGGTGAGGTTTGGATAAATATTAACCTGTTAAACTATTGTATGAGATTGTAAGATACACATTAACAGTCTTTGTTTCTAAAGGTAAAACAACCCTGATTAAAGCACTGACTGGAGATGCTGGTCTCCAGCCTAGAGATCAGCTCTTTGCCACCCTGGATGTTACAGTACATGCAGGACAGCTGCCAAGTCACATGACTGTACTTTATGTTGACACCATTGGCTTCTTGTCCCAGCTCCCTCACCAACTTATTGACTCTTTCTCTGCCACGCTGGAGGATGTAACACATTCTGTATGTACCCAAGACACAACACTAAAAAGCTTTTCATTTTTAGTAATGTTATAGAAATGTTTTAACACCCTCTCCTTTTGCAGGACCTCATAATTCATGTGAGAGACATCAGTCATCCAGAAACTGTGAATCAAAAGGTCAATGTACTGAATGTACTAAAGAATCTACAGATTCCAGAAAAACTATTGAACTCCATAATAGAGGTGCACAATAAGATTGACCTCCTTGAAGGGTGAGACATCTTTTACCTGATTTGTGTAGCAATTTAATTTAGTACCGAATACTTTCAAACGTAACACGCCCAAACACATTTTTATTTTAGAAAAATAAATGTTTTATACATGTTCCATAGATTTGAGGTCAGTGATCCTGAGGTTATTCCTATATCAGCTCTGAAACAGCATGGACTGGAGGTATTAAAAGAAAAGATTGAAGAAGCTGTTGTTAAGTATACCGGCAAACAAATAATGACCCTTAAAGTGCAGCTCAACAGCCCTCAGTTAGCGTAAGTTTTATGTAAAAAATTTTAAGGGAATATATTATCTTATCCACAGACTTTTTAATTTGGTGCACTTTTCCCTTCACAGTTGGCTGTATAAGGAGGCGACGGTTCAGGCAGTAGATGATGTGGGAGACGACTGCACCGCCAATGTCAAGGTCATCATTAGCCAAGCTGCATATGGCCGCTACAGGAAGCTGTTTCAGGTCACCTAGTAACAGATGGCCCCTGTTTTACAGTCATCATCCAAAATAATTCCCACACTCAGTGCAATAATGATGTTTAAATATTTATTTGCTTTATAAACAGTGTCGTTCAAATATCTCAAAACCAATAGTTGAATACAATAAAAATCAGACATTAAGAAACGAAGTCGATTTGTGCTAATATATGAACAATATTGATAGAAAATACATGTCTGTCAAAACATTTTTAAGTTTTAACTCTCAAAGCTTGATACAAATTTTTAAAAGGCTGCTTAATTCATCAAGCAGAATTATACAGTAAAAGGCACATGTAAACATACTAAGGATTGAATATTGCACATTGTCTCATTTAGGCATTAGTCTGAATACACTTTAGATCACTAGAAAACATGCTAAGTTTGTAAACCTTGGGTTGTGACCCAAATGATTCCTTAAACAATGCCTTCACATGTAACAAAGACTTCACATATAAGCCCATTTTACTTCAACAGCTCCTTAAAGCAGTTTTTTGTTGAGCGCAATAACAAGCGAACAAAATGGTACAGGACCAATGAAGTCGCCTGCTATTATGTTTAGACATGTGGGTTCAGCTCCTGGTTTCTGATCTCCTAGCCATTTCTTCACGTGGTTCCAGTTCTCCATGGTCAGAGTTCGGAGAGACACCCGAGGATGTGAGGCGATGAAGCATCGATCTGTCGTTAAATTCAGGCCTGCTACAAAAAAACCCTCTGTGAAATAGAAATATGCTGATCAGAGACCAGAGGTATGAGGAACCCTCTTTTTTTTTTCTTTTCAGGTATAACCAAACAAAAGCTTTTCTCACCAGGTCGACCAAGTCGTTTCTGGCATTCGAGATAGTAGATCAGCTCTTCTGCGTTAGGCTTATTGGCCCAAAGGTATGGGATAGCAGGCCACAACTCCTTATGGCGTGATGCTGACTGGTCGTCATATGACAGCACAACTTGATACCCTGATGTCCACAGACTCCGCAAGGTCAATAGGGCCTCCTTTAAGAATGTGTATAATACAAAACAGTAACAGATTTCAAGCCTGTTGCAGTTTCAAATGTTAGCAGAAACTTCATAATGTTTTTATATACAGTATGTACGGCAGGCAAAAACTGGTATAATTAAATGTTTCTTATGTTCACCAAGGCTGCATTTAGTTGAACACAAACACTGTAAAAACAGTAATATTGTGAAATATTATTACAATTTAAAATATCTATTTTAATATATTTTAAAGATAAAGCTGAATTTTCAGCAGCCATTACTCCAGTGTCACACGATCCTTCTTATATGCTGATTTGATGCTCAGTTATTAATAGTTGTTCTTATTACTGTCAGTGTTGAAAATAGTTTTTGCTTCTTAATATTTTTGTATAAAAGGCGATACATTTTTTTTTCAGGATTCCACATCTATTTGAAATATTTTGTAACATAAATGTCTTTACTGTAGCTTTTGATCAATTTAATGTGTCCTTGCTACATGAAAGTTTTCTTTTTTAATCTTAGTTTTCACAAAAATTTAAAGCAGCACAATTTTTTTCAACATTGGTAAAAACAAGAAAGCACCAAATCAGCATATTAGAATGATTTCTGAAGGATCATGTGACACCGAAGACTGGAGTAATGATGCTGAAAATTCAGCTTTACCAATACAGAAATAAATGTCATTTTAAAAATATATTAAAGTAGAAAACAGTTCTTTGTTTTGTAATTGCTGCATTTTTGATCAAATAAATGCAGCCTTGGTGACTTTCAAAAACATAAATAAATAGGTAACTTTTGACAGGGGGTGTATTAATTTGCTATCATAATGCTATTAAGGAAAAAAAAATATTAATTTATGTTTAAAAATTCCAAATGATTTCTCACGTCGCGAGGGCACAGTTTAGAGCTAAAGATTTTTTTCAGAGAATAGATGAATTCCTCATGCATTTTATAATTCAGCCCTTCAAAATGTCTACAAGCTAGAATGATGATTTCTTTGGGATGTGATTCAAGCCATGAAGCAACAGTCTGTAGAGTTTCCTACAAAACAAAACATGTTTAGAAAGCAGAAAATGCACAAAAAAAGAATAAATGACCAACTTTAATAGCTAATTCATCTCAACACTCATCTATATACTTACAACAACCATTGCATGTGTGTAAATGACATGAGTGAAGTAAAGCTCATTGGAAGAATCATACTGTTTGTGGGCAATTCGAAGATCAAAGTATCGAATGCCTGCTGCAAGTTGCTCCACAATGTTTTGCACCTGTTTGCAACAGAGTAAGGGGCTTTGATATGATACAAATACATTTCTCATGTAAAAATGCATTAATTTGTACAAGACGTAAACTGACTCTATGAGCGCTATGGGATAGACATTTGTTCTGTCTCTGCTATGAAATATTAAGCTTTGTAAGCAGTCAAAATAACCATTAAAGGGTTAGTTCACCCAAAAATGAACATTCTGTCATTAATTACTCACCCTCATGTCGTTTCAAACCCGTAAGACCTTCGTTCATCTTTGGAACACAAATTATGATATTTTTGATGGAATCTGAGAGCTGTCTGACCCTGCATAGACGCAACGCAACTGAAATGTTCCCAAGTCCAGAAATGTAGCAAGGAGATCTGTAAAATAATCCATGTAACATCAGGGGTTCAACCGTAATTATACGAAGCTACGAGAATACTCTGTGCGCAAAAGAATTTTCAGCAGCCATTACTCCAGTGTCACACGATCCTTCTTATATGCTGATTTGATGCTCAGTTATTAATAGTTGTTCTTATTACTGTCAGTGTTGAAAATAGTTTTTGCTTCTTAATATTTTTGTATAAAAGGCGATACATTTTTTTTTCAGGATTCCACATCTATTTGAAATATTTTGTAACATAAATGTCTTTACTGTAGCTTTTGATCAATTTAATGTGTCCTTGCTACATGAAAGTTTTCTTTTTTAATCTTAGTTTTCACAAAAATTTAAAGCAGCACAATTTTTTTCAACATTGGTAAAAACAAGAAAGCACCAAATCAGCATATTAGAATGATTTCTGAAGGATCATGTGACACCGAAGACTGGAGTAATGATGCTGAAAATTCAGCTTTACCAATACAGAAATAAATGTCATTTTAAAAATATATTAAAGTAGAAAACAGTTCTTTGTTTTGTAATTGCTGCATTTTTGATCAAATAAATGCAGCCTTGGTGACTTTCAAAAACATAAATAAATAGGTAACTTTTGACAGGGGGTGTATTAATTTGCTATCATAATGCTATTAAGGAAAAAAAAATATTAATTTATGTTTAAAAATTCCAAATGATTTCTCACGTCGCGAGGGCACAGTTTAGAGCTAAAGATTTTTTTCAGAGAATAGATGAATTCCTCATGCATTTTATAATTCAGCCCTTCAAAATGTCTACAAGCTAGAATGATGATTTCTTTGGGATGTGATTCAAGCCATGAAGCAACAGTCTGTAGAGTTTCCTACAAAACAAAACATGGCAGAAAATCAGAAAATGCACAAAAAAAGAATAAATGACCAACTTTAATAGCTAATTCATCTCAACACTCATCTATATAAACCATTGCACCATTGCATGTGTGTAAATGACATGAGTGAAGTAAAGCTCATTGGAAGAATCATACTGTTTGTGGGCAATTCGAAGATCAAAGTATCGAATGCCTGCTGCAAGTTGCTCCACAATGTTTTGCACCTGTTTGCAACAGAGTAAGGGGCTTTGATATGATACAAATACATTTCTCATGTAAAAATGCATTAATTTGTACAAGACGTAAACTGACTCTATGAGCGCTATGGGATAGACATTTGTTCTGTCTCTGCTATGAAATATTAAGCTTTGTAAGCAGTCAAAATAACCATTAAAGGGTTAGTTCACCCAAAAATGAACATTCTGTCATTAATTACTCACCCTCATGTCGTTTCAAACCCGTAAGACCTTCGTTCATCTTTGGAACACAAATTATGATATTTTTGATGGAATCTGAGAGCTGTCTGACCCTGCATAGACGCAACGCAACTGAAATGTTCCCAAGTCCAGAAATGTAGCAAGGAGATCTGTAAAATAATCCATGTAACATCAGGGGTTCAACCGTAATTATACGAAGCTACGAGAATACTTTGTGCGCAAAAGAAAAAAAAAACTATTTTATTTCAAACGAATTGTTGAATAAAGTCGTCTTTTTTGTTCTTCTTTTGAGCACAAAAAGTATTCTCGTAGCTTCATATGCACTGGGTCAGCTGGCCAATCAGAGCAGACTGTGCTTGTCGGAAGGAGGGACTTTGTAGAAAACGAAGCATTTGAGAGAGGCGGGGCATAGAGGACCTACAATAATGTACAGTATATGAAAAATAATGAGTTTTTTGAACATTAAAGCATGTCAACATATTCTGTTACACCAAATACACAAAATAATGATCTTTAAGAAAGCATCATATGACCCCTTTAATGACAGAATTTTCATTTTTGGGTGAACTAACTCTTTAAGTGAAGTATATGCCTGCCTGAGTAGTAGCCCATCTGTGAATAGCTGGCCGGGTGAAACAGCAGAAAACTCCATCCAGTAACCTCAATGTGTCTGACTCAGATCGGAGCAGTGGAGAAGTGAGATCCAGACAGTAGCTCATTGCATCATGGCTACCTGAAAACAAATTCATTAATTGTCTTATTAATAGGTTCATTAATTGTCTGCATTGATAAGGATGTTTCACATACAAAACACATGTTCTATGCAATAATATGATAAATCGTAAAATATTATACAATTACATAAATAATATAATTTAATAAATACATTTATTTTCATTTGAACAAAAAAAACGATGTAATTGAAACTTTCCTTGTGTTCCACAGGGGAGGCTCATTTCCACCACTAACTAAATAAATGAATACATAAATGAATTCATTCATTCGAGCGAGAAAAAGTCAGAATTGTGAGATAAAAAGTTGTAATGTAAGTTGTAATGTAAACAAGAAATCCGAGGGGGGGGGGGGGGGGAGAATTGCGAGATGTAAACTCATAATTAAGCCAAATAATTCAAAATTGTAAGATGTAATGTAGAATTCTGAGAACAAAAGTCAAAAGCGAGTTTATAACTAAATTCTTTTTTTTAAAAGTTGCTTTTATTCCGTGGCGGAAAGCTTCCATAGGGGCTCACCTGGTATTGAGAGACGTGTTAAAGGGACATCCCACAGTTTCTCTGGCAAACATGACATCCAGTCCTCACGATTAATGTCATCCTTCTTAATGTGAGCCATCAGTTCACTGGATCATATAAAAGCAGTAGCTCTTTACAAATGAATCCAAATGGCTGCGTTTGAAAACAAAGTGAGTTGATCAGCTGAACCGGTCCGCGTTTGAGGAAAACAACAGATAACACATCATCGTCGATAATACGGCTCAAAGCCTAACTCTTTGTAAAGGTGACCACACAACCTCAGCGGTTAGTGAACTCCATGTTTTACGAAATTAAAAGGATTTTAGAAGTGTTACGATCATTCTTGCACATGCATCATGAATGTCTATTGACGTGTCAGCTCAGCATTTCCTTGTTCCCTGCTGCTTCGGTCTGTCACGCTTTACAGCTGATTGCAGAACAGAGTTAAACCGCCCCAAAACAGATCTTACTTGATCACAGGTCATTCCTGTTACGCAGTACGTCTTTATTCCCCCATCATATAAGACTTCATATTTTGGATAAATACTACTTTCACAAAAGATAAACATTTGATGTTAATTTTGTTTTATAACATTAGGCTGTTATTAGAATGTTACCATTAATTTTCCTTTCTCTAATCAAAATGACAGCTAGTGGTAATATTATGTTAAAAGCTATTTAAAAAAAAAAATCAAGTTTGATAAGAGCATATGTAGGAAAGGCAGATATTCCCTTTAGAAATATGGCAACACAATATTAATGTTATTTACTTGCAAGTTGCCATGGTTTAGTAATCTGGTGACCTTTCATCGTTTTATCATCTTTGAGGTAGAAAAGACACAAAACTCCATTATCAAAGGTTAACTTTGACTTAAGTCTTTCAGCACGCTCCATAATCAATGAAACAAGCGCAGTGAAATGCTGCTTTCCATGTCAGCTAATTCTTGCTTTTGTTTGTGTGCCAGAGAAGACTTCATTTTTAATAACTCAAAACACAATTCTTTAAATATTGTTTGATGTTTTATTTATTGGAAATCTTCAGATATTAAATATGAGTATTTGATATGCAATTCAACTGTTGATATTTGTGTTAGTATATGCATATTTGTTTGTGATGCAAACTGATATCTTGATTCAACTGGCTTAAATGGCATGCTACTATGGCAGAGAACATGTGCAACCACAGAAATATTCCAGTGTCTTTTCATGCTTTTGATTGTGCACCATGCAGACATGTATTTATTGGAATCATATTTCCATAGCCATTCCACAGAGAATGAACAATCCTGAGTGTTTGATAATCTTATGTTTATGCAGGCTTGCATTGAGTAGACTTTCAGCAAAAGCTGTAGCAATTCTCATGCAAACTCTGATGCTCACAGGGAACTTATTGTGTCCTGTAATGTGCTTGTGTCTGGAGTAGTACTGTAGATAAAAGTTGTTGTAACCTGGACCTTGATAATGACATCCATTTGGAACCAGGTTCTTAAAAATGATCAACATTTTTGCAAAATCAGAGGTATATAGCGGAGACTGCATAAATAAGCTTAAGACAATAAGTTAAAGTCATAAAAGTCAGTGCATTACAATATTCTACCAATAACTCAAAATGATCTATCATCCTCAGGGTGCTTGCTTACACACTAGAAACCGCTCTGTCGGAGCATTTGGCGGACAGGAAAGTGCAAGTGATCCATTTTGAGGGTATGGTAAGTACTTTTGGTTGCATGATGGCGCATTGGTTTCACAAACCCTTGTGTATTTCCTCTACGTCCTTGCAGTGCACCATCATCCATACTGAAATGAATGGAGCTGACGCAGCATAAACTCTAGTGTGTAAGCACCCTTACAAAAAGTGCAAAGTTGACTAGTATAAAAAACCATCACAAGAACAAGAAACACTCCTTTCTTCAAATGTTAAAGACATTGTGCAGCTAATAGAGGCTCAAGGCTCTGGTATTATGGTCCTCTTGAGAAGATTTTCATTCAGTGCAATGACGGTTGGTATGAACAGGCTCTCTGTCACAAAGTCCCCGGCTATGATGTTGAGGGAGCCAGTGTTAGAGCCAGGCTTCTGTTGCTTGACCCAGCTAAGTAACGTGGGATATGTAGACATCACCATATCCTTCAGGGATTCTGTGGGATGGGAGCATATGTACTTCAGATCTTCAGTAAGATTGATCCCAGTCACAAAGAAGCCGCCTGTGGAAAATGATGCACATGATAACTGATGTTCAATTGAACTTTTCCAAGAATAAATTAAAAAATAAAAGCTTAATGTTACAGGAAACATTTTCACTTTTCCAAGTGAAATTTTTCACATTTTTCACTTGAATCAAGAGAATAATTAATAAAATTAAATATAAAAAATGAATAAAATATATTTAAAAAATTAATGGCATATTAATGATTACCCGGTCGGCCATATTGTTTCCTACGTTCAAATTCCTCGATCAGCGCTTCAGCCTTGCACTTGTTTGCCCACCAATAAGGTATCTGGAACCACAATTCTCTGTGGCAGTTGGCAATATTGTGCTCGTATGAAACGATAACTTGATGACCCTGGCTCCATAATTTCCGTAGTGTCACACACTCCTATCAGAAAAATCAGAAGTATGTTTTTATGATTTTTCATAATTTATTTGAATCAATATAGTAATATATTGGAAATATATTGTTACGGATGCCACTTCTCATCATCTGTTTCTAAAATTAAATCATTAAAAACTGATGCGCACCATTTTGGGGCACAGTTTGGAATCAAAAACACTCTTTATAGTTGAGACGAGCAGTGTGTGAAGCTCTTGACTAAGGCCCAGGAAGTGGCTAAATGAGAGTATGACTACTTCCTGTGGATGAACATCCAACCACTCTCTGATCTCTTTTAATACCATCTGAAATAACACAAGAAATTGGTTCGATTCAATGAAAAAGCATTTGTTTATATTCTTCAAACATCAAACTCAACAGATTAGAACCACTGCACTTATCAAATTACACAACAAATAGACAAGATGGAAAATGCTGTGCTAAGACTTTTAAATGTTTAATCAATTGTTTTCATAAATTTGTGTAGTCAGTTGTCTTACCTCCACAGTTATAGTGGTATAAACACCATGGTAGAAGTAGAGATCATTTGAGCTGTCATTAGGCCGATGTGCTATCCTCAGGTCACAGTATCGCACTCCAGAATCCAACTGCTCCCTAATGCTAGACTCCTATGGTAAATAATGTAAAGCACAATCATTAACAATGCAGGTGCAGTAAAGATAGTGCTGAACAGCTAGCTATTACAAACAGCGTCAGTGAAACCACTGAAAGTGAAATAACCATTTCTGTAAAAACACAATGCTCTATCTCACCTACAGATTTGGGACAATGTGCTCATCCATCAGTGTTACTTTTGTCATAACTATCCATAACTAATTGTGCTTTCAGAGCTTTCACTGTAGCAAAGCCATGAGTGTTTGATTGATTTCCTCATGCTAATTGATTTCAGAGACTCATGCTCTAAGGGAATCTGCTGATGCATGCTGACATACAATGGTCTATAACCTCATGAAGTATTTGATACCATAACCAGCATAATTGCAGTTTACGTACATGTTTAGCCATTCAAATATGAAAAAGTCAGCACTTCTGGATATAAAGAATTTAATCATGCATTTTCTGATATAGCATTAGTGATTTTGTGTTTCACTATATGAAGGACAACAAGGCTTTCAATGAACTCAGATGGTTTACAATAACTGTAACTGAAAATGTGAATTGTGCAACCATTTTCCAAAATGATTCCAAGTAATCCAATTGAAAATGCAAGAACATATATGAAAAAACATGTAATGGTGATTATTATATTAATTTTACTGAAATAAAAAAAAGCCTTATCCGAAAAATGGGTCAATGACGACAATCTGCGACAACATACAGTACCTGTGTTATTGCCCACTTGTATACAAATGGCCTTATGATGGGCTTCATGTATTTGTCCAGCTTTTGCAACATATCCGGTTGAGTGAGGTCCACTGGAGACCGGTCATTCTTATCCAGACAGTAGGTTATGGCATTATGGCTCCCTACGAACCCAAGACAATGACACTATGACTGTGAGCACTATAATATAGATAAGATAATATAGGCAGACTGTAAAAAAAAGGAAGAAACTGTGTTCACTCTAATCAGTTAATAGTGGCACCCTCCTAATATAACAATATTCCCACTTTCAATTCAAAATTGTGGATTAATATTACATTTAAGCCATAAAAAGAATTGTGGGTACTCATTGAAAACACATAAAAAGTCAAAGTCCCACTAAAATTTAAATTTTCAGTACTCAAACATGCCAAACAAGAAAAAGCAGTTTGCATGCAATTAGTGAATGTATAAATGAAAATGTGAGGTTAAATACCAGGAATGGCCATGTAACAGAGAGGGGTATCCCGCAGTGCACTGGGTAGATGGGCCATCCAGTCGTCCATGGGAAGCTCACTTAATGACAGTTGGCTGATCTCTGATGTCATCTTGGATTTCTGTCAAAATGTAAAAAAGGTAAGCGAATGCATATGTAATGTATATCATTCAAGTTCAACTTGATAATTTGATAAACATCCAAAATATACAGAAAAGACACCAGCCTTTGGATAAGGCTTAACCAGAGAGCCTTCCTAGGTCAAGCAGCTTCATCAAAAGACCATGTTGCTGGTCAACACCATGGCTATGCTGGTCCATCATCTTCTTGACCAACACCAAACCAGCATGGAAATTCATCGTGGTTTATTTAACAGGGAAAAGACTAGTCTCTATGCAAATATAGGATTTCATTCAAATGAAATGAATCGAAATGCACACTGTCATGAGTTATAAAATATCAGGAATTACCAGGCTTTAAATTTGGTTTCTTAGTCCAGGAAGAATATTTCAGCAAAGATGTTAAACTATTTTAATCCGGTACACTTGCCACGTGAGTACAGGTTAAACCGGCTTCAACAGACTCTGATGCTGAAGGACTCGGATGCTGAAGAGAAACGAGACATCCGTCCCCTTCAATGATTCCCAAAGCTCCATGGTGGTCGTGTAAAAGCGAGATGGATGTTACGCGGTGCTGAACTTGTCATTGGCGACACAAGGTTGAAACGGGCTGGGTATCCACAACAAAATCCCGCGTTGATAAACGAAATAGTCCGGAAGAAACTCTCTCTCTTCGGTGTAATGATGAGATTAAATTTGTTTCAGACTTTCCCTTTCATTTCCATTATCAAACAAATCAACGTATTACTGGACGTTTAAAAAAATCGTCTTTTGGAGCGATATTATAGAAAAGAAATGGTGATAGAAACCGTGCACTTGTCCGCAGCATTCTCCACCCGGTCAGTCTGACAGTTTTAGAAACGTACTACGGTGAATGCTTGAGTCATTAATATTAATGACGTAACGAGACGCTCTCCCCGTAGGGCGAAATGATTGGCTGAAAGGCAGACGTTGGAGCGACAGCTTGGCTCATGAATATTAATTAGGAGAATTGACTGGTCGAATGGAAGCGTCGTCGCCTTGCCTAATTAATATTCATAAACCTTCCCCATAGTAGGATTCGAACGACGGAGGGGTTTAATTTTTAGGCAGATGCTAGTATACTTTATGACAAGACAATTGTCCACGCAATGAATTACTGTCAATACACTTTTCGCCTTTCGTTAATACAGGATACATTTGGTTGGGCAATTTACTTTCCTCTATTGCTTTCTTTAGTGATGCAGCTCCTCTCTGCTGCTGCGAGGGAGGCAGAATGCTAAACTGCTGACCTCAGTATTAGAGAAACAGTGTTTCGCGATGACACGGGACCTTTCTCTAATACCACAACATTACAGTACACAGAAGATACGTCTCTTTAACACTTTAATGGCGATTAATTTGAACAGTTACAGACCCACTAACGAAAGAAAGAAAGAAAAAAAGAAAATATAGAAGTAATGGAACCTAGGCCTATTCATTCCAGCTGTGCAGTGCTATTGTTTTCAGTTTGACAAAGCCAACTTAATCCAGTTCCCTATGGTGCAGTGAGTCAGTGACTTTAGCTGACCTTCCTTTTACTTCACTGGAATTCTATAAGACCAGCATGGAGTGGCTTCAAGGGCTTCTTTGTCATGTATTATGTCACAAATGCCTTTTTAAAGACAAAGTTTGAAAAACAGGACAATATAGTACTTCAGCCATAGCGCAATAGTGCTTTTGCACATTATGCAAATTGTCGAACAGTGATAAGAATAGTCCAATGTGCCTTACAATAAAGGAGGCATATCACGCCCCTTTTTACAATATGTAATATAAGTCTCTGGTGTCCCCAGAATGTGTCTGTGAAGTTTCAGCTCAAAATACTCCACAGATCATTTTGAGTGGAAGCAGAAACAGGATGTTTTTCGGGCCTCTCTCTTTAAATGCAAATGAGCTGCTGCTCCCCGCCCCCTTTTCCAGAATAAAGCTGCTCCATCAGAGCTTGTACCTGCTAAAAACATCTGTTTTGGTTCTGATTATCATGTTTATCGCCCTGAAATTATGCGTTTTAAACCGAGTTTAAACTTCTGATATATGGTTTTCTGAGTGCACACATCTGAAGCACACGGACAGAAAGCGGCTGTACTAAACTAAGTTCTCATTTACAAACAAGTTTACGTTAAAAACACACATGAGTTACAAAAACAGTCAGTTATGTCTGTGAAGGTAAACAGCTGGTAAATAAATTGCATGTTTGTTTTAGATCTGTGTGGCAGCAGCAATATACATTAAATAAATCAATAAATCCACTGCTCTTGTCTCCTCTGAGGCTGGGACTCTAAATAGTGTTCTGTGCTCGTCTGTGCAGACAAATGCAGAACAGTTAGCATGCTTTGCTCAAACTTTCGCCATGGCATTAGAACTGGTACACCATTGTCGCTTGCGAAAACACAATAACGGCCAGTGTAATGCCGAAATTTGCAAGTACTGCTCACTGCAGAGCCAAATGACCTCCAGCTCCTCTTCTCTAGATGTCCAGCTCCACCTCTGGAGTTATGTTTAGCGATAGGGTAAGGGGTAGGGTTAGGGAGTGGTTGGGTGTCTAGCTCCACCCATTACATCCAGCGAGGGGGAGCTAGAGCTCCAGCTCCTCCCATTTGGCTCTGCAGCGAGCACCCTCTCGAAATTTGCACCCTGCCAGATTATGCACCCCCTAGTATTGGTAGGTTTAGGGTTAGGTGTGGGGGAGGGGTTAGGATTAGGGGTGGGGTTGGGATTGGGCAATCAGGTAGCGATTTCAATGAGGGGGTGCATAATCTGGCAGGGGTGCAGAATTCGGCACAACACCGTCCTGGGTGTAAACTTTTACAGATTAAGGGCGGTAATATTCTGAGATCGCTTTGCCACGTCACCAAGGGAGCGAAATCAGACGCGCTCGTTTTCTCAGACGCTTGCAGAAAAAGGCTTTCCAAGGCAAAGGTTCCTTGGTTGGTAGATGCACTGGGGACCTGATTATAGCACATAAAATCTGGAAAAGTCAGATTTTCATGATATGTCACCTTTAATACAGAACCCAAGTAGTTTATGCTCCAAGCTGCAATCACTTCAGTGGCTCTAGTTAGATTGTTCACATGGTGATAGAAAGATCCTAATGGATGCATATTTCCATCACATCAGTCTAATCAGGCAAAACTCATTCTTTAGGAATAGATAAAAACACATTTTCAGTTATCAATACAAAATCTGTAAATTTTCTAGTGTCAAGCTGCTTTTGAAAAATAAACATCCCATCCTAGAGCCTTACTGTGCTACATATCTCTCCTTTGTAATAATATAATGTTTAGGACTGGATAATGTGTTTACAAAGGTTATACAATATGTATAGACACTGAAGGGGTCAAAAGTTTGGGTCTGTAACTAAGGGTTTTTAAAAAAGGGGTTTTGAAAGAATTCGTCTTTTGATCACCAAATCTGCATTTATTTACAATTCAGTAAAATGTATTTAAAATCAATTTATGACAAGTTAAATATGATCAATTTATGATCAATTTAATGCATCCTTGCTGATTAGAAATAGGCTATTAATATATTTCCAGGGAAAAAAAAGAATGGTTGTTTTGAATGGTAGTGTACTTTTAAATTCAAGGCACTGTGCATTGAAAAATGTGTTGTGAGAGGCTTCATTCATTATTAAGTTTCAGAGCTGGTTAGTCATTCATGTGTTTCAACAATGTTTAATACTTCTTGTTTATGACCTCATTGAAAGGGATCTTAATTAGCCTACTTTTGTCAGTTTTTCAATTCTCATGTGGACAAGTTCATCTAGTCAAGGAGTGTCCAATCTTGTTCATAGCGATCTAGTTACCAGTTTAGGTCCTGCTCTGTTCAAACACACCTGCTTGAACCAGCCAATGAAAGTCAGAGAGCTCTCAAATTACACGCAGGTGTTCCAAGAGCAGGTGGATTATTGCCGCAGTTGAGAACGCTAGTTCTTTACTGTTAAACCATGACTAGAAAGGTTACATAGTGCTTTATAAAAAGAGCACTCGGCAATAGTGATGATCAAAAGTGATGCTGAATAAATTAAACATTAATATTGTTATCTACGATAAGAATAAGGTAATACACAAAATTTTACTTACAGTGCTTACTATTACAGTAATTGCACTGACAATTAACATTATAGTGTAATTTACATTAGCACCAGTCATGAAGATATACATTTGCAAACAGAACTTATAAATAAGCAACATAATAATGATCAGAACTATTTTAAACGTTATTTCACGGCTCTCCGGAATACTTGAATTTGATCAAAGAGAACATCCACTTAGCACTAAGGTGCTGTGGGGGTTTATTTTGCAATAATGGCTATCTGACTGAATGTCATCCGTTACTTACATAAAGCTGCAGAAGTGGATGTTTCTTTTACTTTCTATGATTTATATTTCTCTTTTAACAGAGCGAGTGCTGCGCTTGTTTAACACTAGAGTCAAACTCAGCTTTTTCCTCAAATGATCAATAAGCCTTAGGCAGCACTGAAGTCCTGCTGTAACAGCTAATACAGCAGCCGCTCAACCAAAAGAAAAACAGTTGAGTCCAAAGATAAACTGGTTAAGCTTGAAAAGAACATCAGATGACAGATGAAGTGACATGGAAATGATGGGCAGCAATATTGAATGATACACTACTCAGTTTAATATTTAAAACTGAAGAAAGTTAGACTGTTAGAAGACAAATAGAGGGCAGTGTGGCTTCACACACACACACAAACACACCTACATTAAGAATCAAGCTCTTGAATTGTTCCACAAATATACAATTACCAGTAAGCACAACTTCTCTGAATAAACCTTCAGATTATCGAGTTCTCTTATTGTGTTAGTTGACAGCAGGAGGAAGGTACAGCCTGAGGAAACATCACAGAGTGCAGAAATGGTGGTTTCTGGAGCGGAGAAGATTAATAAAACTGTGGAGAACACTTCCATTTGGACTAGCCAGAGGGCTCTGGGAGAAGAATGAGATTGAAGGAAAATGACAGAACACTAACTACTGCTCTAGAGATTTACACGAAAATGACCTCCCAATTTAAAGTGGTGGATATACTACTGTTCAAAAGTTTGGGGTCAAAAAGTTTCCAGGGCTGAATTTATTTGATCATAAATACAGTAAAAACAGTAAGATTGTGAAATATTACAATAAGAAATGAAAAACTGTTTTCTATTTGTAATTTATTCATGTGATGGCAAAGCAGATTTTTTTTTTATCACATTATATGATGACCTGGTGCTCAAAAAACATGTATTATAATTGAAGTTGAAAACAGTTGTGCAATTTAATATTTGTATGGATACTGTGATAAACTTCAGAAAGGTTGACAGGATTTATTTAAAACAGAAATCTTTTGTAGCATTATAGATGTTTCTACTCACAAATGTCCCTTTTGATCAGTTTAATGAATAAAAGTAATGATTTATTAAAACTTGAAGATCTTTTAAGATCTTACTCACCCCACAATTTTATTCAGTTTTATTATTCATAGCACTTGCTTATTATTGCTCATTTGTTGGTTTTGATTGCTTCTTTTGTCATCATTGACTGGGAGCCCTGCAAATAGAAGTAGAAGCTAGTCAATTATTCAGTGGTGCTGGAACGTCAAAAAACAGATTATATGAGATTACAATTATTTTTAATTAATTAGATTATTTTAGCTGCGCGATTTCAATATATGCCTGTTCAACTCCGGCAAGTCTAGAGTTAAAAGTTAAAAAATGTAAATACATTTTTAACTACTTCTGAAATATAAAATTATTTAAAATGTATTCTAATAGCAAAAAAAAGTTAATTAAATTAATGCATTTAGCAGACGCTTTTATCCAAAGCGACTTACAGTGCATTCAGGCTATACATTTTTTATCAGTATGCGTGTTCCCTGGGAATTGAACCCACGACCTTTGCGCTGCTAATGCAATGCTCTTCCACTGAGCCACAGGAACAATAATAACTAAAATAAATAAATAAAACAAAACCAAAATTCAATTCAATAATTTTTATTATATTATATTTGATTATAAAATAATAAAATAAATAGAGAAAACATTAATTACCTGCAGATAACTCTTGGTTGATGAGTTTGACATGTAGATTGAAGATCTGCTCCTGAGCTTTACTCTGAGACAGCTTCAGTTTCTCTCTTCGACTCACCATGTAACACAAGTTTCTCACCTGACAAAATGACACACACATAAGGAACATAACATCAAAAACTCACAACATAACACTAATAGTTTAAGCATGCATTAAACTACCTTTGAAATTAATTATATATAATTTAGTGCTGTCAAACAATATACATTTTTTCCCCCCAGAAAGGATGCATTAATCTAAATCACAGGTAAAGTAACTAGTAAGAACATTAAGTGTTACAAAGCATTTATTTCAAATAAATTCTGTTGTTTTTTAGTTTTTTTTACAAAAAAAAAAAACTTTCTATTCATCAAAAAATCCTGAAAATGTATAACTTTCTTAAAAAATATTAAACAGCACATTTTCAACCACTGATAATAAATGTATCAAATAATCATATTAAAATGATTAATGAAGGTTCATGTGACATTGAAAACTGGATAATGGCTCAACCGGAATATTACACACACATATATACATATATATATATATATATATATACACACACACACACACATATACATTATATATATATATATACACACATATACATTATATATATATATATAAATATCAAAAAACGTAACACTTGCTTTCTAATCTTTTTGTATTCTATCGGTTTTCTTTTCATTTATTATACAATTAACAAAAGCAAAAAAGACATCTAACACTAGCTTGCTCTATTCTTTTTCTATTCTACGTTTTCTTTTTATTTATTATATTATTTTAAAAAACCTTGCTATGCGTACTGCATTAAGCTAACTGAGACTTGTTATAGCACTTGTATATCATTGCTCTTTTGTTGATTTTGATTGCTTCCATTGTCCTCATTTGTAAGTCGCTTTGGATAAAAGTCTGCTAAATGACTAAATGTAAATTGGATTACTATTAATATTAAAAAGTGATAATATTTAACTATTCTGTTACTATATATTAACTATTTTAACTGTTTTTACTGTATTTTTGATCAAATGAATTCAGTCTTGTTGTGAATAAGACATCTTTCAAAAGCAATAATAAAACTTCTGAAAAGTAATGTACATAAGTCAGCTGAACGGTGTATTTATTAATTTGAGAAGAACTACATAATGAGATAATGGGTATGTGCAAAACTACATATTTTCAAAATTGACAAGTTGTGGACTTTCTTGACAATTAGCTGATCTTGAGGAAGAAGAAAAAAAAAGGATCTCATCCATGATGACGAGAGTACCCACCCTCTCCAGGTCCTGCCGCAGATGCATGAACATGCGCATTCGTGTGTGGATGCTGTCCTCCTGTGGCTGCAAAAGTAGGTTCTCTTCATCTTCTTTAGGTGGCAGCAGGGCCTTGTTAAAGTTGCTTTTCCTCTTCATCTTCCAGTACTGAAAGATAAAATCCAGCAGGTTGATTGGCAGTCCAAGGTCTTGGGCCACTTCCTCAGGATGAACGAGTGTGTAGAACTCCTCCTCCAGCTCCTGAAGCTTCTGCGCCCTCAAGCCCAGTTTCTCAGTCTCAGTGGGAGGTTTATGACAGGCCGGACTCAAGCCTGCTTCTCCTGCTTTGGGTTTGCTATGCTTCAGACAGTAGGATTTGAACTTGACCTCATCACCTTCATCCAGGATGGTCTTCATCTCCAGGTTGTGTTCAAAAGCACAAGTGACGTGAAAAGGAATGGTGCAGTTCTTAACCGAACACTGGAAGATGAGAGACAAGTGTTTATATATGTATATAGGCTATATATATATATATATAGGCTATATATATATATATATATATATATATATAAACAGTCTGGAAGACGAAAGTCATTATTTTGATAATAGATTAATAAAATTATTTCTTCAATTAATTGGGAAGTTTACTTCCTAGATTATATTTTATTACATTTATAGAGGTAAATTTGGGACTTTTTAAATACCTTTTTAAGACCAAGTTCAGAACTTTTAAGGAGTAAATTGAAAGGAACATAATACATTAATAATTTCTCTCAATGTAAATTTTTCAAAAGTTTGAAAAAACAACTTTCTACACCAATCTTCATTACATTTTTACAAAAAATAGCTTAAGGCATGAATATCTCTGTACCCAAACACAACCCTAAGAATGTTTAGATATTTGTATTGGAAAACAAGACAAATATACAAGGGAAGATATTATTTTGGCAGTGCATGCAGCATTTAATGCCATGAATTTATGAATTTAAGACAGCTCTGATTCAAGACATTTTTAAGGCCTTAATTTGGGGAAGGGTGAATTAAGAATTTTTTTTTTACCTGCAGAAACCCTGATATTAGGGGAAAAAATAAAAATAAATGTATGCTATATATTGTGTACAAAAAAAGGTTAAAAAAATTAATTTTACATTGTGAACAGCATATAGATTTTCAAAATTAAATGAGTAAAAATTACATTTTTTTCACGAGTTGCTCAAAAATATAACTACTTGCTTGATTATTAAAATAAAATATAATTAATATTAGACTTGCATTTTACATCCAAAAAAATTTGAATCAACACTACCACTCATTCTCTTGCACTGTCAAAATGATGTCACTGAAGGAAGTTCTCTTTCCCAAGATCTTATATACAACTAAACAATAATGCATTTTCAAACTGATATTATTATTACTGAGTAATTCTTGTACCCAATTAATCAGTAGAAATGTTCATGCACTTCTTTGCCCTATAAAGCATTACCTGTATACAGGCTCCAGTCTTGAGTTTACAGAGACTGCAGATGAGCGACCAGCGACTGGGAGGAATATGAGACACTTTGGTGATGGGTTCCATCCTCTCTGGGCATGCAATGCTCACCTAAAGACAAATACAAATTATCTTAAAAAGACCCCATAAACTCAAAAGTGGAGTTTTATGGCTTTTAGCCCATGTCGGTTAACTCTATGATACTCTTAAATAATACCAACAAACATGCTGTCATAGGAAAGAAAGCTCAATTTCGTAATATTATTAATGAAACAACATCAAGAGCATACAACATAACAATAATGCAGGTGTAAATCCATCCTTATGACACATAACTCACCTCTGGTATCCAGAGGGCACAGCTTACATGAGCCCATTTAGTGCCCGCCCTGGTGGCCTTCATTGCACCCCCTCTTTTAGGACACAGAAGGCACTGGGGATTGATGCCAAGCACACACGTCCTACACAACCAGTTCCCATCTGGCACTTTCACAATGCCATAGCAGGCCTGCAACAGAATATGAGTGTGATGAGTTTTAGGATAAAGCCATCTTCTTCTAGCTTACCATAATGACAACAATTGAAATCAAATAAAATTTTTATAATTGCTTTTATTGCTAATATATACACATATTGTTCATATATTTATTTTATTGTTAATAATACACACGCACACAATTAAACCTCTTACACAATAATTACTACACTACCATTCAAATGTTTGATGTTGATAAGACTTTCTCATCAAGGCTGCATTTATACAAAAACCGTTAATATTGCCATTTAAAACAACTGTTTCTTTTTGAAACATTTGAATACATTTTCAAATTGAATCTATTCCATAGTGGAAAATGTGGAAACTGTGATACTTTTTTTGGAATTCTTTGAAGAATAGAAAAATCAAAAGAACAGAATTTATTTGAAATAGAACATTTTTGTAACATTATAAATGTCTTTGCTGTCACTTTTGCATTTAATGCGTCCTTGCTGAATATAAGTATTAATTTAAATAAAAAGTATATAAGACCAGAAGTATACAAGAGTACAAGTACATGCAAGTTTATATAAGATCTGCATAAGTATATACAAGTTCTGCAATATTACAGGATCATATGTAGGATAGGCTTGCCGCGATAGACGGTGCTGACAGTGATACCACACAGTGAGCCGCAACACCGGTTACGTCACTTGCCCACCGCGTCACTGACCCCCACCGTCGTTTTGATTTTTTATAGTAATAAAAATCATTTAGTTCAGTAAAAGAACAGACACTACAATTAAAAACTGAACGCGGCTGCTCAATGCAACGTGCCGAACGACACAGATCAAATTTCATTTATCCAGTGAGGAGAGTGAGTCGAGCTCACTGACAAGAAGAGTGGGGTGACAGACAAGACGATCGCGGATTATTTAGTTTCGAAACGAAATGCAAAAGCGCCTGTTTGACAATATTTTGGATTTTGAAAAGCCTGTTGACTTTTGCCATTTATCTAAGGTGATTTTGGAAGTTTTTTTAAACATTCATTTCTTATTTAATTGGTTCCACAGTGTTTGCTGATTTTTACTTTATTTAAACTTTGTGTCATTTATTTATTTTATTTAACATCAAGTATGCCATGCCGCCAAGCTTTCTTACTCGTTTTGCTAATAAA